>NW_017728886.1:39718752-39732568 GCF_001723895.1 Crocodylus porosus
GATAGTAAATTAGCGAGATGTCCTTGTTGGTGTTTCTTCTTATCAGGTACGAGATACAAACTGTGCAGCTTTAACAACACTCTATTCATTATGCATTTCTAATAATATTTCTATTTTAATAATATTTCTAACATCCCCAAGCTGCTGGTGGAGGGTGCAGCTGGGGACCTAGATGGGATGGGCTTCTGGATGCCCAAAGGACCCTGGATGCATGATGGGTGCCAGGCCAAGGTGGGGGTTTGGGCAGGCCACCCATGCTGCTGTAGACAGCCGGGCTGCATCCTGGGTCCCAGGGCACGAGTATGTCCACCAGTTGCTGCATAAAGGGCATGGACTTATGAGCACTCCCTAACCAATAACTGTGGTTGGTGATGGCAACCCACTGTGCCCACAAGGCCTTGACATTTATGCATTACTGCCCCACTAACCGGTCATGACTGCACTCCCACGTCTGGGCTGACAGCCCCTTAAAAACATGGGCATTCAAGCACCCGCCCCACTCGAACTTGTGCTGCAACTCCTCCTTGCCCCACAGTACCACAAGGTTGTCAGTCTCCTCCATAAACCAGCTGGGTCCCTGGGTGGCCGGCACAGGGGTGGGTATGGTCACAGATGAGGAGAACATCCTGCACTGGCGCTCTGGGCCCCCACGCAGCTGTCCCTGTGCTGTCAGGCCTGGACAGCTGTCTGCAGTGCCCAGAACAGGGGCCCAGCATGGGACTGACAGCTGCATGGCAGAGACAATGCCCCACAGCAGCTGTGAGCTCAGGGCAGGTTGCTAGGGGTGGGCTGCAGGCAGGTGGAGCTGGCCCTGATGACCACAAGCTGCCTGTAGCCAGCTCTGGGGGCTGGCAGCAGCCCTCACTAGAGCTTGTAGCAGCCTGCAGGCCTGGCAAGTGCGTGACAGTGCAGTGTCTGGCAGCAGTGCTAGTGTGCAGGCAGGGTAGGTCCCAGGGGGACATGGGGGCCTGGAGTGGCCTCAGGCTCCCTGCTGGTGTGCCCCAGGGCTCTGAATGCCTGCAGGCTTTTAAAGGCCTGAGGCAGCCCAGCCCTGGGACAGAAGAGGCTCCTAGCTTGGAGCCCTGGGACTAGCCTCAGGCTAACTCCCTAGAGGCAAGGCTGACCTGGCAGCAAACTTGCTCCTGGGTCATGTCCATGGGCGACTGGTGCCTCCCAAGTCTGGTACCCCCAAGTGCATTTCTGCTAGCAGTTCCAGTTTCATGCCTGGTGCTTCCAGAGGGTGCACAGCCAATCTCAGTGGGTGCGCATGCACCCATGTGCCCCCCATATGCATCGCCAATGGTCGTGTCTATACATGCGGAACCACGCAGTTACTAATTGTGCGTAAACTTGATACCAGCAAAGGCAGGTATCAAATTTACACATGATCAGGCAGTTTTAGTGCACAGTAAGCATGCACATGTGTACACATGCGCTTCCTGCGCAGTAAACTACACTACTGCACAGTTATGCATCTCATGTAGATACACCCAGTGTCCCTTCCACAGGCCCTGTGGTGAAAGAACAGTTTAGGCTTACATGATTCAAATCCATACCCCATTAAGGGATATTCTTCCCAAGTCTATGTATTTGACATGCTGTCACTTACGTCATACATTTCTGTCAGAGATAGGCTATCTCCTGCCTCTTGATAGAGAGACACAAAGTTGAACTCGATGAATCTTTTCCACAGAAAACTGTAATTTATCACTCTCCAACATCCTATGGAACAGCCCTTGCCTACTGAGAGTGTGATTCTTCCCAGAGGTGAGAGGATGCCTATTTAATCATTGTGTCACCAACGTTCTTTTTTCTAAAGAGGGCAATTTTTTACAAAAAAAAGGAAAAGCCAATTTCTGTGTTTGTTTAAAAAATGCTACCTTAATATAAAACCAGAAAACTGCACACAAAATACTATAAATTATTTTAAAATTATTCTTTTCTTTTTTTTGTCTGCAATGCAGAAATGCCTATAGGTCTGAGCCAAAGATGCACCATACCAGGCCCTGCACAGACAAACAGGGGATGAGCACATAAACAAGTTACTGCAAGGCAAAGGAAGACTAGGATTTCTTATGTCAGCCGCTCTGTGGTAACTGCACAGGTGCTCATTTTAATTCCATGATAAGTAGAAGTTCAGTCACAAAAGCAGAGAAAAGCGGGGCTGGAAGGGACCTGAGGAAGTAAACTAATTGAACCACTGGCTCAAGGCAGCCTCTCTAAATCAGTCCAGACAAACATTTATCTAACATGCTCTTAAAAACTTCCAAGAATAGAATTTCCACAACCTCTTTAGGATCTCGTTAGGTAACCAGGGCCAATATTTAAACGCTCTTAATGGCTCACCCTTTAATGCTTACCACTTAACAATATAATAGTTTAATTACCACTGTCATTGAGGACTAAGCCATCATAGGTTAGCTTTCATTTATCATAGGGTAGAGCGTGCATCTGGGCTGTTACTGCAGAACAACCAATACATACTAGGTGCATCTGCACATGCACTGGACTGTGCAGTTATTACTGTGCAATCATTCAGTACTTGCACAGTCCCAGTGCCAAAGGTTTTTTCCCACAATACTGCACAGTAGCTAGTTACTATTGCGCAGTAGCACTGGTGTCACAGTTTATGCCCACCAATGCTACGTCGCAAAGTAGCGTCCTGTGTAGACACACCCAATAATGCCCAAGCTTCCTTTACCTCACATAAACTTGCTTTCTGTACTCATGCTAAATAGAGTAAGAAACAATTCCTAACTTACCTTCCATGTTCTTTTTTGGTTAACTAACTCTGATAATGTCAAGAGACCTGATTCTCAAACAGGATCAGTACTGTATTACCTTCTAAAAAGTCATATTCAGCTTTAAAAAAACAACACCAGTGCTTATAAAAGTGTCCATATAAAATTATTCCTCTTTATGGGTGGTTGGATGCAGATGATACTGATGACATGGGACCATGTCCATGCTAAAGTGGAACCTCATGTTTATAAATGCTGCATAGGGATGAAAAACCAGAAAGGATAGGTCTTTTTGAGACAGAGATGTCAAGTGTGTATAAGGAAATACGAAGCTACTCACAAATTAGGACCTACATTAAAAAGGAAAGAAATGGAAAAAAAATTGAGCCTAATTTTAATTTATATAGAAAACTAACCTACTTAGGTGCCTAAATATGAATTTAAAGCCAAAAATATCTCTATATGAATCAAGGTAGCGCTATGCTGAGATGTCCCAAGTCTGCTCCATAACACTGACTCTGGAACTGAAAGCTGTGCAACCACATTAGCAGAGCTTATTGGCCTGTGTGCAATGCCACATACATTATAGCTACACTGTTTCCAGTTCAGGCGCTAGCACGCACAGAGCTAGTACACAGTGTCTCAGATCAACACTATCCTAAGTGACCTGATTTTCAAAACTGGTACCACTCAGTCAGGTATCTAAATAGAGCTTTAGAAGCCTAGTTGCAGGCATCCATTTTTTTTTTTAATTTTAGTCCATTTATTTATGTTTATTAGAGAAGCTAATATTAGTCCATTTCTGATGTATGCTTTAAGTTCCAAAGTATACTAGGTAAAAGTGAGCCAGTTTTGAGATACAACATTTTTACATCAAAAACAACTATTTTGTAGGAAATTAATGTAAAGCAAATAAAGCAGTATGTGAAATAGCACAAAACAAGGCTGCAACAATTTTAAAATGGGATTTGAAACACAGACACACAATCCAGATTTTAGATTTCATACAACTTTATTTGGATGGTACTAGTAACTTTTACCATTACCAATAGCTATTTTCACCTTGTGTTATAAATGTAAGACAACTGGACAGCTTTGCAGAAAGACTTATTTCAATGTTCCCCATGACTTGCAACAGACAATGATTAGACACTAAACCCCATGACCTCTGGATTTATTGTACTGATTCTCTGCAAACATGCAGCTAAAAATAAATAAATCACAGCTCTTATCTTTAGTTTCATCTTACCAGTTGTTTATCTAAAAAAGACCCTTGCCTCACACCAGTCATAGCACAGAGTCTAGAGATGTTAGTTCCTTCTGAAGTGATAAATGGTCAATTCGTAATGGGGCCAGTTTGAGGTTCAGCAATCAATAGAAAAACTAAGGTAGGTTCAGACAACCAATCTGGTTCTTATCAGCGTGCACAGACAACAATAATGTTAAAACATTGGTATCAGAGTAATAGCTGGTTACCTCATCTCTCTTTACTAGTGAACACTGTCCTTCATCAGTGTCATCAACAAATCAATTGGTCACTTTAAGTAGGTGGTTGTAAGTGCACATCTTGTCTTTTGCTTCAAATGTATTGCAACAATTTTTTCTTTAAGTTTCACATAAAAAGGATTTGCTGGAGCTGTGCAACAGGGATAAACTGAAGAACCCGATTTACTGAAATAGCTTTGAAATGGTTTAATATTGCAGTTGCGTCAACAAATCAGACTTTTAAAAATTTCCTCCTGAGAACCAGGGCACAAACATTCATTCTGAAGCCAAGCAAAAGTAGTAATGGTTTGGTTGGGAGGGGTTGTTTGTTTGGTTGGTTGGTTTGGGGGTTTTTTGGTATCCACCCCATCCACCAGGGATAATGGCTTTAAACAAAATGCCTTGCAAAGTGAATATAGATCTACAGGTATAGGTTATGTTGCTATTTTAACTATATTTTAAAACAGGAAAGGAAATGCTATAAAACAAAAAGTCTTCATAATAGGAAACTTAACCTAATGCTGAGACAGGGACAAAGATGAAAAGCAAAATAATAAAAAGTTGTTCATTTTGTTACCTGATCGTCGGCATTCCTGTATTCAAAACACCGATTCCTCTCTATAGACTTCCTACTAGTGCCTCTCTTCTTAGCATACAGTCCTTGAAGTTTCTGTACTCCATGAGCAACTTTTCTGCCTTGGATAAATACTTGATCTAACAGCTCCCTGTACTACTTGCCTCTCCTATGCAGACTTAACATTAGAGACTGCAAGACCTAGTTTTCTTGCATCTGAAATATGTTCTGTATTTATTTAATATGAAGATTCTATTTTATTTCCTGCACTTCAACAATAATTCTTTGGTTATTTGTTTTGAAGGAACTGTTTATTTATGGCTGATGGATGGAAACAAATAGAGCAAGGCTCAAAGAAACATGATTATAGGACTATGTTTCTAAAGTAGAGTCCAGAGACTAATCTTGTGATGCAATAGGCAAAAAAAAAAAATGTGAGCAAAGTACACTTTACAAGTATTCCTGATATGTGCCCTATAATGAATGACAACAGTCCTATTTTGGATGTTTTTTGTCATTGGGTAAGTTTTCCCCGTGCATACTGTTGGACAACAGTTGACAGGACAACAACTATATTCACCTCCACAGTGAAATAAGACCCAGGAATTTTCATTAGTGTTCACTGGTGTCTTCTGTATCAAGAAGAAAGTCCTTAGACTTTTCTGAGTCCTGATATGAAGTACTTTGGTGTAGCTTTTCCATAGTTCAGAATGGCATGTTGTGACAGGAGTATCAATACTGGAGCTGTCCTGGGAGTGGCTCCGCCCTCCTGTAATGGGCCAACCACCTGCTTACTCTCCTGCCATGCCTTGATCTTATTTGATTAGAAGATGGTTGTAATCAGTGGGAGGCTGCCCATTTTTCCACACCCCGGTGGCAGGGAGTGCCACCTGCGGCTCCTTTTCCTCCCCTACACTGCAGCCCAAGCCTTGCAGATGGAGTTGACGTGGTTTCCTGGGCCTTGTTGTTTTCTAGCCCTCCTCTTTACTCCTGGGGCTCCGCGCTGCCCCCTCTCTCACTCGTTCTGGGCCTCGCTGCCCCCTTCCCTCACTTGCTCCGGGGCTGCCTGCTGCCCCCTCTTGCTCCGGGGCTGCCTGCTGCCCCCTCTCGCTCCGGGGCTTCTGGGCTGGGGCCAATGTGCCCCCTAACAATGCTGCGCCCTCTCCGGCGCCAGGAGGCCCCATGCTACCGTGGAGCTCCTACGAAGCCTCCTCCACCCCTAATAGCCTCGCCTGGTCCTCAGGTCAAAACAGTAAACATAAAACATAAAGCCCCTGGGCTACAACATAAAAACTAGACTGTCCGGTCAAACAAAAATCTACTCCCTACTAGAGAGTGAGGGAGCGGGGGAAGAAGGGCTCCACTAACCTCAGCAGTGACCAAGGGATGCTCTCATGGCCAGAGTCCTCCCCTCTGTCTGAGCTGAGTCCCTACTCCCACAGCTGCTGCAGAGGGACTGCCTTCCTGGCCTCCTACCCAGGCTTAAGAAGGGATAAGCCCTGCCCCTTCCTGGTCAGCTGGTTTTACCAGTTGTCCCGGCAACCAGCACCTGGTGACTGGCAGCTGAGCCTCCCCCTTTCTGCCACTAGGGGTCTCCCCAGAGCAGTCTCCGCTCTCAGGCGCAGGGCACTTGAGTGCACTGCGACACATGTACAGAAGCTGAAATGAATCTTTTACAATCTGCCAATGCAATTTTATGGGGTCTTTGATGATCTCTATATACACTCCAGGGAGTGCCTTTAATTAGCTTGCAACTCCTGATTGTTCAAGTTTAACATATGGCAAATCTATGTGTGTCTCCAAACCCTTGACAATCAAACTGCCAGTTATCTTCCTATATTCAGAGGCTGTTGAATTCTTTTGCAGAAGACAAAAGAATCTGCACTATAGATGCTAAACAAAATCCTGATTTTTCCAGGAGACACACCCTGCTTGAGATTCTTCAGTGTCAAGGAAAGGAAGTGGCATGAGTTTTAGCATTTTCCAGCTGCATCATAGAAGCATCTAAGAAACTATACTTGATATTTCATCTGAGATGTATCATTTATTTTTTCTTAGGGCATTTTATATATGCCTATAAACATAAACTGTTCATAAAAACATAGAGCCAATTAGGACAGCGTAATAGGAACAGTGCATTTCAAACAATATTCTGTACTTATTTCAAAAGCCAATCAAGCACCCACTAGGGACCTGCTGCCGTTTCTGCTTCTAGTTATACAGGTTGAAATTTTCTCCATGATTTCAAACCCCCCTTACTCTTGATACCTTTTATCAGCTGAAATTAACTGTGCATTTATGTTGTCTGGCAGGTCTCAACTATTTGGCTTTTCTGAGGCCTAATCCCAAACCTGCTGAAATTAGTAGAAACTGCCACCAATCATACATGGTAAAGAAAGCAAAATAGCAGGGTCTAGTCAAGCAGATAAGAAGGAAGATTCTTGCCCTTAAATTTCAGTCAAGTTAAGAAGTAGTTGCTGCAGTTGACGGTTGTAAAATTGACTGAAGTCTAAGAGATGTAGCATTAAATATTAAACTTATCTTAACTTATAATATTATAATTTTTGTTCTGAACTTCACCAAGTCTTCTGGCTGCAATAAAGCAAATCAATTAAAGGAGGATGGAAAGCAATCCAGTAACAATCCCATTATTTTTTTTTTTTACTTTAAAAAAGAGAGAGGTTTTAATCTCCTTAAATTGGTCCTTTGATGCGGATAATTTTCAAGAGCTGAACCTTTTATAGAGAAAGAATCATGTGAAGTTTTGTGTTTAGAGTAATCAAGCTTTGGTGAACCTTCCAAAGAAAAGCAAATGTTAAAAAGGGTGCAAAACTATTAATATCAAGGGCCAATGTCTCCAGTGTATTGAAATAAGCAATGTGTGTCTACAAAATCAAGCCAGCTAAAGGCAAACATTTCTATTGTGCATTTCTTTAAGAAAAGATAAAGAGCATTGAATCAATAAATCGCTGAAAAGATTATTATTTTGTACAAGCTGAAGGTCGATGCAGGTCATTCACAGTAAAGCAAACAGAGCTTGTTAATTTAATCCAACAGATTTGGCAGTGAAACCAAACAGGAATTTAATCAGCAGCAGAAGGTGGTGAACATCTCTGAAAATGGAACAATCATTGCTCTAGACAGTAAACATCATTATAGAGGGGAAAAAAGGGGGGAAAAGGGTACTCTTTTCATGCTGTTCATTAACATCATCAAACATGTAATAAATGATTAAAAACAAATGTCTCTGGAAAACAAAACCAACAACAGCACAGTCAGGGGCAGCCAGGCAATTGATTAGTGCAACACTTATGATTAAATTAAATTTCCCTCAACTCTCTATTTCTTTCCTATACTGAAATTCTTTCTTTAAAATCTGCCTCACTACAAAACATAGAACCAAATGCATAGTATAGTAATAGTCTACCTCAAGCTAAATAAAGAGCAATTGGCTTTTACCTTTTGTCATCCTGCAGGAAATTGAAAACTCAAAAGTTTACAGATGCTGGTTAGAAAGTCAATACTTTGGGTTTTGCAGTAATTATCCTAAAAGAACTTGTATTTGAAGGGAAAGTATAGTTATTCAGCACTCTGCACATTAGCATTTTCTTTTTTTCTTCTTATAACAATACTGAAATTGTCACAAGTCAACACCATTTTTGTCTTGTATTTGACAAATGAGGCTGATTCTACAACTGAAATGTTTGTCCCTCTTTCTCTCTTGCTATATATCTATATCCATATCTACTTACATATAGTTCTACATCTTTCTTCTTTATTGTGTTTTTATTACATTTTCAAAGAGTAGGAAGATAAATATCACAGTGGACCCTTAGCAATAGAAGTTCAGGTAATCATTCATGGTAGATCAGGTTGTGTCTTCTGTTTGAGAGGGAGACATAATCCTGCTGGTTTACAAGATAGTTGAATGAAGATTAATCCTATATTCTAAATTAAAATAATCCTTTTGATGAAATCATTCAAAGACCCACATACAAAATTGAGACGTATTAAAAACCGCCTATTCATAAAGACTTCATGGTTTGAGAGCATAATTTTGGGACTGTATTGTAAATGTAGGGGAAAACTCTAGTTTTAGAATTGGAGAAATGGAACAACTTTCATCTCTTGAACTTTAGAAAGAATTCAAGCTCAGTTGCTTAGAATCCCACATTTATGTATCTGATAAATAATCTCTATCTATTGCAATATTAAACTATTTATCCATGAAATGGTATTTCAACATTTTCTTGACTCATATTCAAATCTTGCTTGGTCCCAAATTGCCTACAACATTTGCTCAAAATATTAACCTTATACTTATATGAATATTTTCTTTGCTAAATAAGTTGTAGAAATAGAGAGCCTGTCCTCAGCTACACTAGCAGATCAGAATGGAGGGAGTGGAGGTTTAGTTGAAATAATTTAGGTGAAGTACTTGCCTTTATTAAACTTCTCTTGAATCTTTCAATAAGGAACTCAGACACAGGCTAGGATCCACAGGCTTTTTTCCCTCAATTACTACAAATTGTGCAATTAGTAACAGAAATCAAAGAAATGTATCAAATTTTAATCTTACCTTTGTAGGCTAAATTGTGAATGTATACATCAGGCATGATCGTTCATTCCTTGAAGTCCTTCCTTTACACATTGCCACTGAGTAAAAGTGCAGGATCAGCATGAGCAATACACAAATTTCAAGTACTTTCCTAATTTCGGCTTGTATGTTTTTCACTTGCTGACATAGTTAAGTTGCTGCTGCCAAGACGTGAAATATCCTTAAATTATTATTGATACTTTCTAGCTAAATATAGTCCTTCTCCTGAAAGTCCTTCACCTACTTCACGAATCCATGACTGAAATCTAATTTCCACTGGAGGTATGGGCAGTAGCCAACCAACAGCATATATCATATTAATGAGGTCAAGTAGCTGCATCCAAGGCTTTTGAGACAAATCCTAGGGCATCTTTAATGTCTGTACACAATAAACAGGACCTCATTATTCAGTGTCCCAGGTGAGGGAACACTGTTCAAATTACATGGCATACAATGTATATTTATCAAAAGCATGAAACATTCCTATCAAGATTTGGACTTGTAACTTTACACACCACTTGGGATTCATTTCATAAGTGTTAGGGCTGGAAGGGACCTCGAAGATGATCGAGTCCAGCCCCCTGCCTCAGGGGCAGGAAGTCAGCTAGGGTCAAGGGATCCCAGCAAGATAAGCATCCAAACGTTTCTTGAATGAGTCCAGAGTAGGTGCCTGCACCACTTCTGGAGGGAGTTTATTCCAGGTCTTGGGGGCTCGGACAGTAAAGAAAATTTTTCTTATGTCCAGCCTAAAATGGTCTTGGAGGAGTTTATGACCATTGGTCCTTGTTTTTCCTTGCAGCACTCTGGTGAACAGACGTTCTTCCAGGTCCTGATGTACACCCCTTTTGTACTTATAAGCATCCACCAGGTCCCCCCTGATCCTGTATTTTTCCAGACTGAAAAGTCCCATGGCTCTCAGCCTCTCTTCATAAGGCCTACTCTCTTGCTCTCTGATCATGCACATGGCTCTGCTCTGGACTCTCTCAAGCTTCTCGACATCCTTCTTGAATTGCAGAGCCCAGAATTGGATGCAGTACTCCAGCTGCAGCCTCACCAAGGCCGAGTACAGCGGGAAAATGACATCCTAAGATTTACTTGAGAAGCATCTAGGGATGCAAGCCAGAGTTTTGTTTGCTTTACCAGCAGCGACATCGCATTGGTGGCTTATGTTCATCTTGTGGTCAATCATGGCCCCCAAGTCTCTTTTTAGCAAGTGTTTAGTGTTTTTAGCAAGTGTAGCACTGCCAAGCCTATAAGCATGCTGCAGTGTTTTTTTACCCGAGGTAGAGTACCTTACATTTATCGGTATTGAACATAATCAAGTTTGCGTCCACCCACTTACTAAGTTTATCCAAGTCAGACTGAATCACTAGCCTGTCCTCAGGAGTGGATCCTATGCCCCAAAGTTTAGTGTCATTGGCAAACTTAGCCAGTGCACTTCTGACACCAATGTCCACATTGTTGATAAAGATGTTAAAGAGAACTGGTCTAAGGACAGAACCTTAGGGGACGACACTGGTCATGAAGTGCCATAATGATTCATTACCATTGACCACTACTCTCTGGGTCCAACCTTGGAACCAATTTCCCAGCCATTGGACTGTGGTGTAGCTGAGGCCACAGTTGGCCAATTTTTCCATGAGAAGGTCATGAGAAACCAGATCAAAGGCTTTTTTAAAGTCCAGATATATGACAGCAATCTCTTCTACCCTGTCCAGGTGACATGTCACCTGGTCATAGAAGGAGATGAGATTGGTCAGGCAAGACCTACCCGTGACAAACCCATGATGACTGTCCCTCAGGGTGTTGCCCTCAGCTAGCTTATGCAGAAGGGTCTCCTTGATAATTTTCTCCAGAATCTTACTGGGAATTGTGGTCAAGCTCACGTAATTCCCAGGTTCTACTTTCCATCCTTTCTTAAAGATGCCATGCTAGACGCATCAATGCTGACCCATCTTATCATTCTACACAGAGAAAAGAAGTATATGAGAGAAAAGAAGTATATGAAACTCACATTTATTTCCTGAGTCCATAAAACTTCTAACTACAAATGTAAATTAAAGTTTCTGTAATTAAAGACTTGCTAACAGAGATACAAATATACAATGAAGCAAAAAGCACCAAGGTGAAAGTAATAGTAGGACAAACTGCTGTTACCATTTATGTTGGTTGACTGAAGTTAATGCATATTCATTATTTTCAGACAAGATTTGTATTAAGTGTATTAGGGGAGCACCAATAAAGACTTTTGGGCCAATACTGATGGACAATTACTAATGAGCTATATTTGCTGATACTGATCCAATTGCCAATATACAGCCCAACAGCTTGGAGCGCAGTATCTGGCTTATAAGTTTGTTGAGAGGAAGGGGAGGGTGGCAGGGAAGGGGTGTAGGAGGGCAGATCAAGGTCCCCATGGTGAAAGAGGGAGTGGGACTGGGGCAGGGACAGGGGCAGGTACTGGCCAGTCAGGGTGAGGCAGGGCATGGGACAGAGCCACAAGTGGCTCATCCAGAGGCACGGGGAGCGGCTCCTATCAATGCACACACCCCTAGGGGAGGCATGGGAGGGTGTGCACCAAGTGAGGACAGGCTGCCTCCTGCAGGCTGGGGCTGGGGGCAGCACCAGGCTCTTCCTAGTGGTGGGGACTTCAGCTGCACTCAAGGAGGGTGGTAACAGCAGGGCTGGGAGGGGGATTTCAGTGGGGCTACAATGAATTTTGGGGTGGCTGTAGCCCACCCAGTAGCCTCCCTTCCAGCACCATTAGCACCTGCCCCAAGCCCAACCCCAGCCCAACACCCAGTGCCGCCACCACCCATGCCACACCCAGCCCCAGGCCACAGCAGGAAGCCCACCCATGTCCTGTGCACAGATCCAGGAGGCATGTGACCCCCATGCTTCCCCCAGGAGTGTGTGCAGTGGTGGGAGCCCCCCCCTCCACCTCCCCAGATAAGCTGCTTGCAGCTCCCCACCTCACCCTTGCTGTGTAGAGCCTGCCCCTGCTCCAACCCCACCCTACTCCCTCCCTCATCATGGGGGCCTCGATCTGCCCCCACCATGCCTCTTCTCCCCAACAGACTTACCAGCTAGATGCTGCTCTCCAAGCTCCCAGGTTGCACTCCTGGCTATGTGCATGCTGCGGCTGCGCCCATGCACGCAGCATTTATCAGCAATATTATCAGCAGCATCAGCCAAAAAAGCTGATTGTTGCTAATGTGTCAGAGGCCAGCTGGGCACTGTGAGTGTATCAATTTAGTTGCAGGCTGACTGGGTGCTGCAACTGTATCAGCCAGTAGGCTATTTGGTTCGGAATTGAAGAGGCAGAGTTGGGAGTGAAGCAAAGACAAGTTTCACTTATACCAGTAAAGATAAATCTTGCTTATAGCAGCAAAATAGCAACAAAAATACGTTTAAGCAGCAAAATATAGTTTACACGTTAAACAGTTAATAAAAAGGTTAAGCTAATACATCGACAAAATAACAGTAAAAGTTAAAAATTGGCGATGATAATAAAAACAGACAGACAAATTGACAAAGAGTTCCCACTTGGTTGGCAACTTATCGATAGTCCCTCAGTGCCAGGTACACGTCAAGTTGATCCAGCAAAGTCAGGCATCCCCGATCCACGCTGTCGGAGGGAGCACCAGGGACAGTCCCTCAGTCAGGATCTGGTCCTTGCTCACACTGGGAATATGGAATCTGGGCTTGGAACAGCAGTGACCGTTCTGTTCCGTCCCTCCTACTTGTCACCTGACGTGTGTTCCTTTATATCCTGTCCCGTGCTAATCTGTTGGCTTTAGAGCCACTCACAATCTTATTCTACAGCTGTTACCCTATGGGGTTAAAAGGTGTTAGAAATTATTGTAATAGGTTACTGCCTAAACTTGGGTTTACCCAATAAGCAAATCACACCACATCATTGGGGTCTGAGATTAGCATTTTTCCCCACCTAAGTTCAACCCACTTGGAATTTTTTGAAATGTGTTAATTATACCTTGTGGTTAGGTTTGTCAATCTTACTGATTTTTAAGCAAAAATTATTAGATCAGCTAAGTTTGCAGTTTTGTTTTGTAGTTCCACTTCTTGGGGCCCACATTAGTCTTATGATTGGTACAAACAGTTAATTTTAACATTATGATTATGCTTTTGACAGACAAGATACATCTTCAGGAAACAATTTTGTAAGCTTTGTCCTAGCCAATATTAACTATATGCCTGTACCAGATACTTTCAAGAAGAAGACCTTTTTTTTGCTATAAGTTGCTCATTAACCCCTTTGGTTCTGGCCATCACAATAATGTCAATTTTCCTTTTATCGGTGCCAATACAATATAGACTGATGTATCGGTGCAGCTCTGAAATGTATTCCATAGTCACAGTTAGAATCTTAAAATAATAGAAAATTAGGGTTGGAAGGGA
>NW_017728886.1:39732668-39746020 GCF_001723895.1 Crocodylus porosus
CAGTGCTTTACTGCTCTCCTTGTGAGAGCTTTTTCCTAATATGTAACCTAAACTTCCCATACTACAACTTGAGACCTTTGCTCCTTGTTCTGTTATCTGCCACCACAGAGAAGAGGAACCACCCTTCAGGTAGCTGAAGGCTTCTATTAAATCCCCCCTCAGTCTTCTCTTCTGCGAATTAAATAAGCCCAGTTCCCTCAGCCTCTCCTTGTAAGTCATGTGCCTTAGCCATGTAGCCATTTTATTTGCCCTCCACTGGACTGTCTCTAATTTGTTCACATCCTTTCTGTAGTGGGAGGCCCAAAACTGTAGTACTCCTGATGTGGCCTCACCAGTGCCAAATACAGGGGAAGAATCAATTCCTTCAATCTGCTCACAACACTAATGCAGTCCAAAATGCAGTTAGCTGCCTTTGCAACAAGGGCACACTGGTGGCTCATATTCAGCTTATTGTCCACTGTAACCCCCAGGTCCTTTTTGGCAGAGCTGCTGCTTAGCCAGTTGGTTGGTCCCCATCTTGTACTGGTGCATGGGATTGTTGTGGCCTAAGTGCAGAACTTTGGATTCATCCTTACTGAACCTTATGAGATTTCTTTTAGTTTAATCCTCCAATTTGTTAAGGTCTCTCTAAATCCTAGCACTACCCTCCAAGATATCTACTACTCCCTCCTCCCGCCCTGAGATTGGTGTCATCTGCAAACTTGCTAAGAGTGCACTCCATCCCATCTTTCCAAGTCACTGATGAAAATAATGAACACAAAACCAGCCCTCGGACTTACCCCTGGAGCATTCCACTTGATACGGGCTGCCAACTAGACCTACAACCATTGTCAAGGTATATCATGTCTCCTGCTCTCCCCACATCCACAGAACCAGTCATCTTATCATAGAAGGCAATCAGGTTAGTCAAGCATGATTTGCCCTTGGTAAATCCATGCTGACTGTCCCTAATCACCTTCTCCAAGTACTTGGAAATGGATTCCTTGTGGATCTGTTCCATGATTTTTTCAGGGACCAAGCTGAGGCTTATTAGTCTGTAGCTCCCTGGATCCTCCTTCTCCCCTTTCTTAAAGGTGGGCACTATATTTTCCCTTTTCCAATCATCTGGGAACTCCTTCATTTAACATTTGTTTTCAAAGACAATGGCTGCAAATCTGCAGTCACATCAGCCAACTGCCTCAGTACCCTTGGATACACCCCGTCTGGCCTGTGGACATGTACACATCTAGCTTTTCTAAATAGTCCCTAACCTGTTCTTTCACCACTGTTGGCTGCTCACCTCCTCCCCAAACTGGGCTGCCAAATGCAGTAGTCTTGGAGCTGCCCTTGCCTGTAAAGACTGAAGTGAAAATGGCATTAAATACTTCAGCCTGTTTGTCATTATGTTACTAAATTGCCTTTCCCATTCAGTAAGGGGCCCATCTAAAGTTAGTTCATCTCAGAGGTGAACTAACTTTAAATTGGGTACACTGTTTTTAGGGTGATTTAAGTCCTGTAACGCTTGCATGCTAGGCCATGTAGATTGTCCTATGCTCAGTTAGGGCAATCTAAATGTAATGCTTGTATCTACCCTAAAAATAGGGACCCTGGTGGATAGAGCATTCCCCAGAAAGGGAAGTAGCAGGAGGCAGGCTCCTCCTCTGGCAGTAAAGCTACAGTCTACCCTGGAACAGAATCAAGGTCTCAGTAAGGAACAGTATATTTGTAGCCTAATATGCTCCTTCCTTGCCCTTTTTGCTACCAGCTGCTTGGCCTTTGTCATTACATTGTATTGCACATGATGCATCCTTATGTCAGTGAAACTCTTTTGCTAGAACCTTTCTTTGATTTATAGTTGCTTTTTGTACTGAACCTTTAATGTCCCCAGATGATAGAAGCCCACGGTACCATTTTAAATGAGAGGCCACCTTTTGCTAGTGCAGATAGCTCTCAGTTACACTAACTTAGCATATGCTGATTGCTTTTCTACACAGTTTACTATCATATCCAATATTTAATGAAGCTCAGCATTCCTTGATGGACAGCTTTCCAATTTCCTTTCAACTTAACAGACAGTACTTCAAAGGATTCCTTTGAACTAGGAGAGTGCACCTAAACCTTTTTACATACCTTAAAAGCAAGCAGTGCAATACACTCTCCTGATAAAAGAAACTTTCCCCCTCTTGTGCTCTGAGTAAGCAGTTCTTTATGCCTGTGGTCTTTCTAAATACTAAACATTCTTGTTTCCTTTGTCTGAATGTTATTTATTTCAGGTGAGTTTATCCATTCATTTAATCTATATAGGTGGCATACTTAATCGTGCCTTTGTTCTGGTTCTACTACCTGTTTAGTCTGAGGACTCAGCTCTCTACAGCAATAGGCAGCCATTTTCTATATTCATTACAATGCTGTGCAGACTGCTGGGGAAGCTGTGCCCATGTTTTGTTTTCTTCATCTGAAGTAAGGATCATTGATTTGCAAATATACGTGTGCTCAGGCTGAAATTAAAAAAAATAACATTAAGCTTGGTTCCAGGTCATCTGTATCAAATTTCTACTTCACTGTAGTCAGTTTGTCAGTATCCTTTCTCAGAATTCATGTATATAAAACCAGTTGCAATCAGGCTAACATCAAGAGTGTTATAGGCCCACAGGCCTATATGTCTGAGACTTTTACAACAGCATCACTTTTGAGCATGGTCCAGCTGGTCTCCTGAGGTATGTAGAGCCACAAGATAAGTAAAGTGCAGTTTCCCCCTGCTAGTCATTTTTCTGACTGCACCTTATGTTTCTTTGATGAATATATATAGAAACTAAGATCACGGATTCTGTTTAAAAAAAAGCTTAAGTGAGGTAGCTAAACAGTCAAGCAGAGGGCAGATTTTTAAAAAAAACTCTATTTTCTAATATCTTAGACATAAGCTAATAGCAGAAACATCTATCTGAATATACTCGTGCTAAAACAGATTTGTTTGACTAAAGTAGTGCATGGGGCCAAAACCAGCCCTGTCCTTACTTATAGCCAGCTCCTTATCTAAATGAAATGTAAAAATTGTGTTTTTAAGTTAGGTTTCCCTCAATAGCTCTTCAGATGCTCAACACACATGAACAAAAACTTAAACAAAGAAAAAAGAATGCTGTCTGTTACCCAAGCTATTTAGGATGTAAAATGTCTGAGTGAACGCACCAACTGGAACTCTTTTTTTAAAATGTAGTAGTCTACAATAGTGCATAGAGGTTCTGACTGAGATGAGATCTTCATTGATGCTGGGCACTCTATAAACATTTGGGGTATAATGTGGAAAAAGTAGCATTGTGCCCTCAGAAGAGTTAGTGTATCCAAAGCAGGCATGGCATATATCTGCATAGTGCTGCCTTTCCCCACACAGATGTGCTCAGACCCCCACCTCAGAGAGCTCACATTCTAAGTAGACAAGGCAGAGGTGGGAGAAGAATGCACAGAGGGCAGAAGTGATTTGCCCAGTGTAATGAAGAGAGAGAGCGGGTTGACGATACTAACTGAACACTGGCAAGAACCAATTAAGGAGAAAAGAGAGCCACGCTTCCAGAGCAGCTTCCAGAGCAGCTGTTCCACGAAGCTAGAGCAGGGGTGGGCAAAATGCAGCCCGGAGGCCAGATGCGGCCCACCAGGCCATTTTATCCAGTCCGCAGGGCCCCTAAAAAATTTAGAAAATTAATATTAATCTGCCCTGGGCTGCCTGTCATGAGGCCCTCAATGGCTTACTGAAACTCAGTAAGCAGCCCTCTGCCCAAAAGAATAGCCCACCTCTAAGCTAGAGCGACTGGAAAACAGGAGAGATCAGGAGGGCCCTGGATGAGGAGAGAGAAGGCAGCAGGGCATGTTGGAATGAGTGGAAGACGGATTGAGAAGGCAGGGGCAGAGAAGACTGGAGAACCCAGAGAGTGACAGTGACAAATAGGTCCAAGGAGGTGATACTTCCCCTCTATCGGGCGCTGGTCAGACCGCAGCTGGAGTACTGCGTGCAATTCTGGGTGCCGCACTTCACGAAGGATGCGGATAACCTGGAGAGGGTCCAGAGAAGGGCCACTCGTATGGTTAAGGGCCTGCAGGCCAAGCCCTACGAGGAGAGACTAGAGAAACTGGACCTTTTCAGCCTCCGCAAGAGAAGGTTGAGAGGTGACCTGGTGGCTGCCTATAAGTTCATCAAGGGGGCACAGAAGGGAATTGGTGAGTATTTATTCACCAAGGTGCCCCCGGGGGTTACAAGAAATAATGGCCACAAGCTAGAAGAGAGCAGATTTAGATTGGATATTAGGAGGAACTTCTTCACAGTTCGAGTGGCCAAGGTCTGGAACAGGCTCCCAAGGGAGGTGGTGCTCTCCCCTACCCTGGGGGTCTTCAAGCGAAGGCTAGATGTGTATCTAGCTGGGGTAATGTAGGCCCAGCACTCTTTCCTGCTTATGCAGGACTTGATGATCCATTGAGGTCCCTTCCGACCCTAGCATCTATGAATCTATGAAACGGAAGAGGAGGACATAAGACCCTTCATTGGGAGCACAGTCCGGGAGCCGGAGCAACTTCAAAAGCCAGGGGAATCAATGGAGCCTGACAACACAAAGTAAAACTTTTCTTATATTTCCTTTTACGAAATGAACTAGGCTAGCACAACTTATTAAAGCAGAAACCCCAAAGAGACGTGATAAGCCTGGCATCATTTAGAGATTTAAAGGGAAAGGCACTGGGGTTGTTTTTTTTTACTAGTCTGTTATTGAAGAAAAAGAAGGAAAATTGAAATACACTGAACCTAAAAGACAGGAATTCGTTTTTTTGCGTGTCCCTGAGTCCATTGTGTGATGTTTAGAGAAGTGGATAGGAATTAATACTTGCCCCTAAGAGAGAAAAGGTGGAACAGTAGCTTGAGGATCCAAAATCCTGTTACTTCTTCTGGCCCAGGTACAGTGGTACCTAAGAAACAAGAGAAATTGATGTAAAAAGATAGATACCTAATAAAAGAACCTTATTATAAAGAGCACCCTGTGAGTCTCTATGTTTTTGTCAACCAGTTCATTTTTTTTATAAAATTCAAAGCATAAGGGAATTGATCGATAACTTTTTGGTCCAGTGGCATGTAAGTCATACCCTCCCGGTATAAATCCGTTAACATCAAACACATGGCAGGCGAGATCCAGGTCACCACTGGAAAAAAAAAAAAAAGAAGCAACATCAGGTAAATCGAGATCAATTGAAGTGATGGTGTTATAAATAAAACAAGAGACTAGACATAACTCACATCCAGGCTTGTACAGCAAGCCAGAGCCAAAGCCAGCAGTAGAACTTGAGTCTTCCGACTCCTAGTCCAGGGCCTTATTTCCTGAACCAGGGCTCTTCACTACTGCACCATATGCCCAGCACCCCACCACTCCCCAGCTACTGCACCATGTGCTCACATGGACCCTCCCTAACCCACCCCACCACTGTACAGGGTGCTTGCACCCCAGCACTGCATCATGTGCCTGCACCCTGCACTACTGCACCATGGCCTATGTGGGTTCTCATACAGCCTGCCCCAGTTTACCACATACTCCCAGCCCCAAATTCACTCTCAGCTCGCCAAGCCACGCCATGCTGCATTGCCCCACCCACTGAGGCAGGTACAGGCAGCAAAAGCTGGAGAAGAAGAGAGGGGAGCCAGAGTAATTGGGGGGAAAGCAGCAGCCAGGCAGGAGTCTGGGGGGCCACAACTTAAACCCTTGCAAGCTCTACAACTTAACCCCCATACAACCCATGAGCCACCAACTGGACAGCCCTGTTCTAGACTATGTTGGTTCAAAGGCACTACAATAGCAGAGGCCAGACATGATTTTTTTCTTTTCTGCAAACAGGAAACTGTTATGCAGCTATACTTACTATATGGGAGTTATATGTGTTTTCTAATGTGAAAATTGAAAGCATTTGTGAAAGCATAAATATTTACTATTTGATTTACATCTCATTTTTTACAGAAGTTCCAGAATTAGATAAGAAAAGGTTTATTTCTCTTTAAATAAAAGCCATAAAGATGCTTCCCATCATTTTGCATAAAGAAGGTATAGGCCATATAGTAATTATAAAGATAAAGCCTGATTTGTAAAGATGTTTAGTCTGAGTTTTTAATACTTCATTCTTGCATATTGTAACCCTCTGCTGGTCACCACCTGAGAACTTCTAACAACCCCTTTTTTTCTGCCATGGCAAAAAGGATTCTTTATTTACTTGGCACAATAGATGCCTTAGAACTCTGCATAGAAAGGCAAAGACAGGGCTTGGACAGCCAATGTAAGAGAGGGCAGTTCAGATTTAGTACATAGACATTACCACAGTGGTGTGACAAGACTCTTCAAGTGTTGGAAATTGTACTTCCAGTCACAGAATGGGGACCACTTTTGGTCACCAAACGTATTAAAGACTAGCTGTCAGGCAATACTATACTGCATCTTGAATACCAAAAAAAAAAAAAAAAAATTAGCTTTAAGAAAGAAAACTTCTAGAACTTCAGAGCTTTCACAATGTAGTTTATTCTTCAGTACATTTATTTCCTGTTAGCATCCTGCTGTTGTTATATGAACTCTCTGAACAGACAAACATATCAGACTTCTAAAGATGGTCACATATTATGGGCCTGATTCTCATTTATGCTAAGGATCTCTGATTAAGGGGAATTAATATGGGTGAACTTGGTGCATGGCTTGGGCATATAATATGACAGGTATGATTTGCTTTTCAGAGAAGCAGAGCTGAAGGTTGGTTACATTACATGAAAGATCAGGCAAACCTCTGCATGACCCCAAAATAGAGGGAGCACAAATGAGATTTAATATTTTCTCTGTCCTGCTCCATGTTCAGGGAGTTAGTGCTGTGGTGAGATGTGTACACATGGGATAGCCAGCTAGTAAAAGGAATAAAATCTGCAGTGGGAGAAGTTGCCTTGGCCATCAATTGCCTTCGGCTGCAGGTCATTAAAATCCTGTTATAAGAGAGAAAAGCAAAAAGCAGGATCAATGAGGGGGTCAAGGAGGGGTGAGTAAGATAAAAAAACAAAACTTTATGACCAATACTTCACTTTTCTGAACCTTTAAACAATGAACAAGTTGTTTTTGGTTATCTTCATCTGTGAGACTGTATTTATTTACCCTTCAGCAGAGCCTAATTGTTCTCTTCTGGAGGAAAGCATGTCCTATGAAGTCTGGCCAAGTAAATAGAATCACTCTTTATACATCTGAAGAGGAAGAAATTCTGTTAGGAGCCCTGTGAGACAAATTAGGGGTGTGGTATACAGAAGTGCTGGAATCTGGAGGCTGGCCTACTAAGGTGGGCAGTAGACCTGTGCAAAGCAGCTAGTATTTGTTTTGGGTTTGGATTAAACCGATTTGGGGGGCAGTGATTTGATTCAGTGATTCAAATCACTGTCCCAAATTGATTTGGCCAAATCTGATTCGGAGATTTGGCTGCTGCTGAATCAGCTGAATCTCCAAATCAAACAGGCCCCATCCCCAGCCTGCTTTCCCAGCCCCATCAATGGCTGCCCCACCCAGCCCCAGCACCCTGGCTCTTTAAAATAAATAAATAAATAAAAAGAAGCCCCGCACTCACTGACTCCTGCCAGCTGGGGGGGTGATCCCTGCTGCCCCCCACTGCCCAGCGCTGCATGAGGTTCTGTACCACAAGCCTCCAGAAGCCCCGAAGGCTGCTGCAGTAGCTGGTGAGTGCGGGGAATTTTTTTTTTTTTTAAGAGCTGGGGCGCTGGGGTCAGGCAGGGCAGCTATCGAAGGGGCTGGGAGAGTGGGCAGGGGATAGGGGCTTGTGGCAGAGCCCCCCACTCAGCATGGGGCAGTGTGGGGGGCAGCGGGGATCACCCTCCCACCTGGCAGTGTCCGGTGAATGCGGGGGCAGTGGGGTTTAAAGAGACAGGATGCTGGGGCCAGGTGGGGCAGCTATTGACGGGGCTGGGAGAGTGGGCAGGGGATAGGGGCTTGTGGCAGAGCCCCCCACTCAGCATGGGGCAGTGTGGGGGGCAGCGGGGATCACCCTCCCACCTGGCAGTGTCCGGTGAATGCGGGGGCAGTGGGGTTTAAAGAGACAGGATGCTGGGGCCAGGTGGGGCAGCTATTGACGGGGCTGGGAGAGTGGGCAGGGGTCAGCGGGTGCTCAGGGGAGCTGGGAGAGCAGGCAGGGGATGGGGCCTGGCAGGGGTCCCCCCATGGTTCCCTCCCTGCTCCTTCAGCCCCTCCCCCCACGCCTCCTACTTAACGGCACAGAGTCCAGCTCCAGCTCCCTGAAGCGGCAAGCGGGGACTGCTTGAATCTCAAAATCTCTCTGAAGCTCTCCAAATCAATTCAGAGAGCTTCAAATCAATTAGGACCTTATTATTGGTCTCCTGACTCCATTCAGATTTGGAGATTCAGCCACTGAATCAGGCCAAATCTCCTCTGAGTTGAAGCTTCATACAACCCTAGTGGGCAGTGAGTTGGGAGGAAAGGAGCCTGGGTTAGTACCTTGAAGTAAAGTATGATCAGCTGAGGAAAATTCAGGAGAAGAGGATGTATAGGGAAAGTTACAGAGACAAAGTAAGAGAAAAGGAGAAGAAGAATGCTCAGTAGTGTGTGTCCTTTCCCACCCATTTTAATCTACCCACTATCCCAACCTTTTTTCCCATACAGATGTTAAATTGCACGCTTGTGGGCTTGAAAAAGCATGTGAAATATGGCTAGATGTTATGGTTCAGGGGTAAGATGAACCTATAGACTAGGTACAGACTGTCAAAAAGCCCAAGTCAGAATTCATCTAAGTTATGTGGTTTTCTGTAAGTGGTGTAGTTTAGCTTGGTAGCAAACAGAACACACGTTGGCCCTTTTGGTGGAGAGTTATGGCTAGAAAATGAAATTTAGAGATTTGCTTTTTGGAATTGACTTATAGGTAAAGTAGATATACATTAGAACAGTGGTCCAGGGAAATGGCAAGGGTTAACTGGTTTCTAAAAGCCTTTTTGTGATAGTTTCTGTCAAGGCCCACTGTGTCTGGAACAAGCAGACAAACAGGCTGGGAAACTAAAGACATGTACCACAGTGTACCTATAATATCAGGTAGGCTTGCTACATTGGTGCCAGGTCATAGTGACCAACTGCGCAGCCCTTGGGATTTCTGGTTTGGTGGATGGACCAATTAAGAGGCCAGGGCACGCCCAAATTAAGATACCAGTAAATGACCAAATTAAGATGTGTGCATTTGATGGGTTTGGGAAATTAAAGGAATGTGCTGACAGAACAGATAATAGACAGTTTGATGACTGCACAGAAACCAATGAATGGTACCCAGAAATGAAGAGTAGGCAAATGCCAAAACTCCAACATGACCAGTTCAGTGCCACACTTCAGGAGGGATGTGGATAGCACTGAGAGGGTCCAGAAGAGGGTCACTCACATGATCAAGGGGCAGCAGGGTAAGGTCTATGAGGAGAGGCCATGGGACCTGAACCTGTTCAAACTCCACAAAAGAAGGCTGAGAGGAGATCTGGTGGCTGCCTATAAACTTGCCAAGGGGAACCAGCAGGCAATGGGAGAGTCCCTGTTCCCCCAAGCACTACTGGGAGTAACAAGGAATAACAGCCATAAGTTGACTAACAGTAGATTCAGGCTAGACATCAGGAGGCACTGCTTCACAGTGAGGGCGGCTAGAAGCTGCAACCAACTTCCAAGGAAAGTGGTGCTCGCCCCTACCCTGGGGGTCTTCAAAAGGAGGCTAGACAATCACCTAGCTGGGATCATTTGACCCCAGCATCCTTTCCTGCCCATGGCAGGGGGTCAGACTTGATGATCTGCTTAGGTCCCTTCTGATCCTACCAACTATGAAACTATGACTGGGAGTGAAGTATAGAGCCAGGCAGAACTCCATGGTACTGCAACATAAATGAAATCTTGAGAGGGAAATAGATTTTCGGTGACAGCTATACCACACAATCAGAGCTGACAAATGATGCCTTACCCATAGACCTCAAGATGGTCTCCTGTGTATGCAGGACCTCCAGCTGTGAAGAAGATAGCACGCCTTGCAGCTCAGCCTTAGAGGAATGCTTTCACCATTCCCTGGCTATACCTGCTATTGAATTCCCTCCAATAAAATAGTAGATGTTTTGAGCAAAGGATATACTGAGTTGGGTACTAAACCTTATTCTCTGCATTTGCTTTACAGGGAATTACTAGATGGCCTTGCCTGCTTAGGATGGGAGAAATCAAGATCCACAGGAGGCTGTACCCATCTTTCTGAGCAGCGCCAGTGATCCACTCTAGAATGGATGCAGAGTCCTTCCAAGGCTCTTTCTTCCCACATCTACTCATTCTCAGGGTGAGTCCATTTTGGAATACAGCCATCATATATGTGAATCAATAGCTATTTTGTTACTTTCACTCCCATAAGCGGGGCAGGATTTGGCCACAAGAACAGCAAGTAACCTGGACAGAGTACATTTTAAACTAATTACATTTGCATGAATAAGAATTAACTTTTTGTTCCTGGCCTTGAGCTCTGCCAGTTTTATAATTGTCTTAGAAGTAGAGCTGGTTGGGAATTATCCATCAGAATAATTTTCTGATGAAAGATGCTTGCTTTGCAAAATTCAAGCTTTTCTCCAGAAAACTTGGATATTTCTGAGAAATATTAAGTTTTCACAAAGGAAAAATTGTAATGACTGCTCCCCAGCTGCCCAGCTAAAAGGCTTTTGTCAACTTGTCTTTCTGCCTGAGAGGAGAAAGCAAAATTAATGAGAGCTTTCCAGGTGGGCAGTCAGAGGTTGAGCTCCTTGTTTATCAGTCTCCTCATTCTCCCCTCCTCACGTACAAACAGCTCTGGCAGCTGGGCTGGAGGAAAAACAGAAATGCTGACAAGGAAGCCAAATGCTGTGGCTCTCTGCCAATAGAAAGTTCTTTCCAATGTCACTTTCTTCCTGCAAAGCCTTCCAGGTGGGCAACTGGAAAGCAGGAAAAATTCCATTTATTCTCCTGGATCCTCCAAGTCCTAGGATGTAAGAGAGAACTAGATAGAGGAGTGATTCTCAACCAGTGGTTCTTTCAAGGGTGCCACACGATGTTAGCACTGTTAAGTTTACAAAAGCAATTCACAAGATAAACCCAAAGATTTCAAATAAGAGTTTACAGTTATTGCCTTTCTGGATTCTTTTCAAAAGAAAAAACTGTTTTACTTTTTCATAGTCAAAAAAAAAAAATGAAAGCTAAGAGCTGGCATTTTTCCCAGGGATCCCTTGACTCTGTCATGGGGTGCATTGGGTCTAAAAGGGTTGAGAACCATTGATTTAGAGAACTGGATCATTTGAATAAAAACAGTGCAGTGTTTGTGGCTGATGCAGTGAAATCGTGTTGCAAGGTACAATCTGTGGGTAACCCCCAAAGATATAGATTGATGTTAGAACGAGTGCAACTCTATCCTAGAGTGCCAAGTGCCCCTCAGGTAAAGTACAATTCTATCATGTTAACAAGTGTTTTATCATATGTTATATCAAATTGCAGGCATGATCATGTTCCTATTCATATTGGAAGCAATATCAGGTCTGAAATAAAACTGAATGCAGTATGTTGTAGTCTAGTGGATATCTCAGTAATGCCAGTCCTCATTAAATTATTGTGAGAGTCATGATTTCTAAGAAAAATTTAAGTATAACTCATGATCTTGGTATAGAACTCTTAAATCTCAGGATTTTTTCATCTAGCACATGTAGAGCAGTGCCCAGAAAGTAAGTCTGTGGAGAAGGGGCGGCAAGAGAGGGAAGGAGTGGGGTGTGCAGAACAAGGCTCCCATAGTGAGAGAAGGAGTGCAGCAGGGGCTGAGGTGAATGCCCGTCCCCGGGCATGTGACACAGCCGTGGGTGGGTTGTCCAGACGCGCAGGATGGGGTGCAGTTCCCCAGCACTCTGCACACCCCTGGGAGAGGCACAAGGAACATGTGTCCCTGGATTTGTGCACGGGGCAGAGGCAGGCTGCCTGCTGAGGGCTGGGGCCCCATGTCCTGCTGCCTTTGCCCCAGAAATTATGCACAAGCTGTGCCTCATGTCCCCTGCCCATCCTGTATCAGGAGGCACAACATGGTGTTGCACGGCTCCCGGGGCAAAGGCAGCAGGGTGCAGAGCCCCAGCTCGCATCCCACCTCTGCCCTGCACACAAATCCAGGGGACACATGCCCCCCCATGCCTCCCCTGGGGGTGAGTACAGCAGTGGGGAGCCATACCACTACCCCCTTCCCCCCTGTGCCTCTGGATGAGCAACCCATGGCTGTTAAATGACCTGTCCTAGCCCTGAGGCCTAATTCACCCCAGCCCCTACCCCACTCTCTCATGGGGGCTCAATCTCCCCCCCTGTCTTTTCCCTCTCCCCACCCTTTCCCCTCCACAGATTTATCTTCTGGGTGCTGTTTGTGCCTGGAAAGTGTGAAATGCACAACAGGCCAGCAGATATTTTCCCAATCATAACAACAGGTAGCAATTCTTTTTTTTTTTTCCCTAAAACATTATCAGTTGTAGTAATATAGTTTTTGTATACATCTCTGACCTATAATAAGTTAAATAAGTGACTTATGGGATTTATAAACCAATGGTCAATATGTCTATATTGGTTTATACTTCAAAAATAGGATATCAAGGTTTACAGGAGGTTTACAGGAGTCCTCAAATGCCTCTACACAAACACTCGTAGTATGGGAAACAAGCAGGAGGAACTTAACCTCCTGCTAGCTGACAACAATCCAGACATAGTGGGGCTCACTGAAACATGGTGGGACCCAGCGCATGACTGGACAGTGAATATCAAGGGCTATAGGCTGTACAGGAGGGACAGGACAGGGAGGAAAGGCAGGGGTGTGGCGCTCTACATTAAGGAGGAATACACATCCTCATCAAGTCGCACGGAGTCAGAGGAGGGGCACACTGAAGTGCTCTGGGTTAGAATACAAGGCAGTCGAGGGGAAAGAGACTTAACAGTGGGGGTCTACTACAGATCACCCAAACAAGGGGAAGAGCTAGACCAGGAATTCTTAAGTCAGCTCACGGAGGCAGTTAGGTCAAAAGACATCATCATTGGTGACCTGAACTTTCCAGACATCTGCTGGGAAGAGCAGTCAGTCAGGTCTGACCGCTCACGTAGGTGCCTAGCCGAAATACAGGACCTCCATCTAACCCAGGAGGTGCACAGCCCCACCAGGGGAGACACCTCGTTGGATCTGGTCCTGGCTGTGGACAACGACCTGGTGCAGGGTTTGCAGGTGCTCGACCACCTGGGTGACAGTGATCATCGCCTGCTGGAATTCACCATCCAGCACACGGTGGCAAAGTCCTACAGCAAGGCAGCAGCCCT
>NW_017728886.1:39746031-39754703 GCF_001723895.1 Crocodylus porosus
CTGTTCCCCCGAGCGCTACCAGGAGTGACTAGGAATAACAGTCACAAGCTGGCAGAGGGTAAATTCAGATTAGATATCAGGAGGCGCTACTTCACTGTCAGGGGAGCTAGAATCTGGAACAAACTTCCAAGAGAAGTGGTGCTGGCTCCTAACCTGGGGGTCTTTAAGACAAGGCTTGACAATCACCTTGCTGGGGTCGTACTCTTTCCTGCCATGGCAGGGGGTCAGACTTGATGATCTGCTCAGGTCCCTTCCGACCCTACTAAACTATGAAACTGTGAAACTACGTAACAAATCTCTTCATTTTTAAGAGTTTGTCTCTTGACTTTTAACACAGTGGGGTTGGCAATACTGATATCTACTTTATAGCATTTGTCTTTACTGCAAAGTGATCTTGTATTATAGCACTGGGCCCCTGAGTTTCATCTACAGGCCAAAACGTTTAATTCAAGGTCCATCAAAGGATATAAGCTAAACATCAAGTTATCAGAGCTGTATGGATTCCTCTGCTAATACAGTCACTCTTACAGTCCTGCAAGTTCTCCAGTGCCTTTCCACAATTCTCCCTATTAACAGCAGGGATCTGAGTTTTCCATTTCCTTTAAAGGAAGTTCTAGCCTGTAAACTGCTGTTTGGGGCTGGGGGAGCAAAGGCAGGGGACACCACGTGTGTGTCTGCATACACACATACATGGCTGGCAATATAGCTAGACAGGGTGGTGGGAGCAGTTCCTGGAACTGCCTACAGGTATGTTGGGAGGGGGAGGGGAGTACAGGCAATGCATGAGGGCATTAGTGATGCAATGGAGGGGTTACTCATCCCACAAATTTCTGTGCTTACAGTGGGATATGGGGTGTGGGGCTACAGTCTAACCAAAGCCAGTGCCTAGCAGCTATGGGGGAGGGTCTGGGGTCAGGGCTGGGGGATGGCAGCAGAGCAGATGGGTGCTGCTCTGCCCACCTGCCTCCCTGCAGCTCTGCACGCCCCACTGCCACCTGCATGAGGTGATGCAGCACCAACCCCCCTGCCTGCTGCTCTTATTGAGGTGCTACTGTTGCAGGACAAGGCAGGAGAGGCTAGCAGAGACCCTAAGGAGATGCAGTGGACACCAAAGGCACTGCTCTAAGATGTCTTCACACTGTCCCTCACACCACGTAGGGGCCTTGCAGGCCTCTGTCTACCTCCCGACCCACACCGCCGATGCCCGTCAGCTGCTGGATGCTACTGATGACACCTGCACTGCTCTGCAGCCCCCAGCAGGTACTGACAGCCTGAGAGGGGGACTGCCCTGGACCTGCCCTGCCCCACTGCCTGTAGGGGCTGTGGTGCCATCCCCTGCCTGATTCAAGCCCCACCAGTAATCCTGGACCCTTCTTAGCCCTGCCACCAGCCACAATGGGAACACATCAGGGGGGCACTCACTCCCCTCCCCCCAATTTCTGAGGTCATTGTGGGATGCAGGTCTGCAGGTCGCCTGCAGCCAGTGCCCAGCAGCAGTGGGGGAGGGGCTAGGGACTCTGCTCAGTTGGCGTGATGCCTGGGGCCCAGGTCCAGGGCAAGTCTCTCCCCCAGCCTCAGAGTATCTGTGCAGCCTCCTTGAGGGGAGGGGTGCAGGCTGACAGGGACCCCAGTCCCTTTCCCCAACACTGCCCCTAGCTGTGAGGGATGGGCACATGCCACCTCATGCCCTCCCAATGCATCACCTATGGGGGGTGGTATTTGGAGGGCCAGGGCTTGGGGACCATGCCTGTATAGATCAGTAGTTTGGCAAGGCTGAACCAGCTCTGCATCAGAGCAGGGACCAAGCTCCAGAAAGCTCCACCCTCCCCCTTCCCCATACACCTGCCCCGCATATATGCCCTCTTCCCCGACACACTGAGGGCAGTAGAAACCTGGGGGTCCCCTCCAGCAGGCCGGGGATGGAGGGGCAGAGGGCTTCAGGTGAGGAATTAGAAGCACTCGTAGCTCACTGTCTCCTCCTCCACCCCGATCCAAGCTGAGGCCTGGCCCTGCCCTAGGGTGCCATGACACCTGCCCCCCGCACCTTGGTGTCCTGGGCAGTTGCCCTCACTCCCCACCCCTAAGGCCAGCAGGTCATGTTGGCAGGGCTGGTAGTGGCAGGGCAGGGAGGTGTAGGTCATGCTGGGAGGGCTGTGGTTTGGGAGTGAGGGGCACTATCATATCAGGTCTGCTCAGCACCACAACGTAGTGTGGGGGTTTAGCCATAGCTGGACCCACATCCTGGTCAGTAAAGGGGGCAAGGAGAGCTCTGATTTTTCCATCATAAAAAAAGCAACAAAATCAAATGCCAAAATATACAGGTATTTAGAATTTAAGGCTACTTGCAGATGTTAAAAAGAAAAGAAGCACACTTTACCAGAAGTAGCAGCTTGTTACTTTGACCCAGCTCTACAGCATCTGTAAAGATCGGGCACTTCAGTGAGGCTTTTTGGTACTTTAATCTAAAAGCTGTATCAGATAGCTATTAGATAAGCTCCAGAAAAGCCCCACTAAACTGCCCAATCTATATAGACATCAGGTAAGCCAGGTCCAACCAAGACACTCCCTTTTCTGGGCATGCACAGGCCTCAACCTGGGACTGCGCCGAGTTTAAAGAAAAGCACCGTTTTTCTGGGGCTGGGGGTTAACATCTGCAAGCAGCCTATTTTATTAAAATGATTCAGGCACTGGTAGGCTTCTAAATTGCTTTAAAATTGTAAATATATCAATAAAACATTGCGTTCAACTGATACCTATATATATAGTGGCATTTCATTTTCAACACAGAAAAATGCGGATGGGGTAGAGGGGTGGTTATCAGAGAATTTTGGATTTTTTTTAACAGAGGAAATCAGGAAACCTGCTTATCAGTGAGAATTGATTACATTTTCCAACAGTTCATTGGGAAAGAAATCACGCTGTAGATTAGCTTACAAAAGGAAAAGGGTCCTAGGGATACATTCCCCAAAATTAGTGCCAAATCATGTCATGTGAATGCAGTATCATTCTAGGCATAGCAGTTTTTTATTTTAAGGGGTATTTTACTGCTCTTATTTGAGTTAAAGTACAGCTATGCCAACAAATTGCCATAAAACAAGGCTCTGGACTCCCAATACAATGTATGGTGTTTAATTGCCCCTGTAAGCATACTGGTACATTGTAAGTTCAAAGTGATTTCCCCTCAGTGAACACGAGGGGACCTTCTTTGCATTTTCATGAGGTAAATGCATTTGGTTTCACATCATAGTTTACCTCAGGGTGACGTGCTTATGTAGCCATACCTTTGAGCTAACTTTGGGTTAATTTGCAGCAAAGATTTAGCCATAGTTAAGAGTAAGTTACAGAACTCTCTTTCAATAGGAAGTTTATAAAATCGCATTTTCTTTGTACACCTTTTGCAATGTATCTTTGGCCTTTGGCCACAACACAATGGCTCATATTTAGATTCCTAGACTATCCATTATGCATCAAATGTGTTTGTCTATAGGACATTAACAGCAAGTATATGCTAATGCAAATCCAAGTTTGATTTTGTCTGATAAATCTGTTTCAGCACCAAGCTACACTCATGGTATTTGGGGCTAATGGGTGTAAGGCAAAACTAATAGTTACCTTAGCAGAATTGTGGCAGCACAACTTTTCAAAGACACCGCATGTGTGACAGTCAGAGACGCTGATCTCGTAATCTGATTGATATCAAAGCAGATGAGGTCATTGATTAGATTTAGCTATAGGGTATGTTCATTTTTTGAAGTGGGGGTCCAGTTGTCTTTGGTGTCTGGAAGTTGCAGAATGGTCCCTGCTACGTGTTCAAATTTAAAACTAGATAGAAACCAGCTATAGAGTTGTTACACATTTTCAGTCACTAACTTTATCCAGCTATAAATAGAGCCAGCCAGCTATAGTCAATTTTATCATATGATAATGACTTTGCTTGTGTGCCTGCTCTAAATTTATTGTGTGATTCACCATTTAATTGTGTGATAATTACTTTGCATTTGTGTCCAATCTAAATTTATTGCTTGATTAACCAGTTATTTGTATAATATATGTAATATGTAGTAGGGGCCTAAAAGATCATGAAGCAGTGTTAATTGTGCAGGCAAGATGAAGTTAGGGGTTTTTTTTCAACATGTGTGTATGTCTTAATATTAGAGGTACAGCTGGGTATAGGGGTTCAGACCTCAAACATCCAGGCCTACTTTGTGGATAAGGACTGCACCTAGCTAGCTGAGGTTATGTATTTAGGATATTTCATAAGTGATAACCACTTGCTGTTAAGAGTTAAGCATTGCATGTGAAGCACACCAATACAAATGATAATTTTAAATCTAAAACTAGTAGGCAAACATGCAGTTCCCCGAACAAAATAGAATTTTGATAAATAAAAAGAGAATGTACATTTTTCAAAGTTCAAACTGTTAATTGATAGGAAGAACCTTCACTATAAAGGTTAAAAATGTAGTCAACTAACTGTGCAAATTAGAGGCCCATTTCACTGATAAATTATGACAGGAAGATTCTTGCCAAAGCCCTTGCTTGTTGGTTGAAAAAAGTTCTAGCTCAAATTATGCATGTAAATCAGGTCAGACTTACATAAGCTTGCCACAGAGCAGACATCATTATAACTGCAATATTACAATGCTTGTAGGAACCCTTGCTAACATTGTCACTGATAGTGAAAAAGCCTTTGACAGAGTTGCCTGCAATTTTTTTTTTTCCCAGTTCCTTAAGCATGGGATTCTGCGCCTATTTTAGCCACTGGATTAAACTGCTCTACACTAATACATCACCAGAGGTGATCACCTATAACTTGATTCCAGAATCTTTCTCGTTAGATAGAAACAAGTCAGGACTGCCAGCTATCTCCACTGCTCTTCAGCATACCAATACATATGTACCATCCAGGACCATATAAATATAACTGCTGTTAGATTGTCAGGATGAACAAAAAAATTGTATGCAGATGATACAATATTCTACTCTATATGGCAAAAGTTGATAGCAGAAATATTAGACTCATTGAAAAAAATGGGCATTTAATTTTGTAATTTTTGCTATTATTATATCCTGACATTAAGACTTAATGCAAGTAGCAGGCCTTGCTTAATTAGTAGGATTTCCAGTGGTATTAATATCTATAAATTGACTGCAAAAAGCTTTTTAAAAAGTATGACCAATTATGTGGGCAAATATAAAGACTCCCCCTTGATTCTCTGAAGGAAAATGAACATGCTTCCCAAATCAATATGTGCTCAAGGGACTCTTACCTCAATGCTCATTTCAGAAATTCCAGGACATCATTAAATGACATGGAGAACTATCTGGTCATATGTCTTAGTCTGTCTGTCTACTGAATTGAGGAAAGAAATTAGGTTGCCAAGGCTGGGGCAATACCATAATACATTTTCATGAGAGTATTCAGTATACACATGCAATCACAAATATCATGACTACATGAACAAGTTGTAAAAGGAGCTGTCACACCTTATGCCAGCTGGGACTTCATTAGGTTCTGGATGTGCTAAAAATTGAAAAGATCTAATCCCTACCATCTAGCCCCTCGCCAATAAACTGAGTCAAGATTGTGCTCTGACAAAAATTCTGATCTAGTAAAGGCTCCATTCTTGGGGAATCTCACATTAAAACCTGGAGGGAAGTTAATGGGAGAGTGAGAGACTGGGTGGAATGTGGCTTTCTACGTACCATTTAATAATGGAGGATCAGATCATCTTGTTTAATTTTTCTCAATAACAATACAATTTATCAAGTACTGCAGTGCGTTAACATAGTTAAATCCGTCACTTATCCACCACAGAATTTAATCTACAAATGGTTACACCATCTGTATCACCGTTATGCTTCTCTCTATGCCTCAACCACACTGAGGTTCTAATAACCCACCCTACGATTAATATACATACAGTATTATAGGGCAAAAATACAAGAAACAGTTGGGTATAGTTGGCAATAAATATTTCATCCCTCAATGGAATAAAACAATATCCGATATTAAAGACATAAACTTGCATTCTCCAATTATATCTCATTGAATCAAAACAAATTTTCAGGTTGTATCATCTCAATACTTCACAAAATAAAAGCTACCCCAAATGATTAAGCGTGGGGGTTTGGGGGCAAAGAGTCATGATTGTGCATATGTGTTAGTCGTGTCCTGTTGTTTCAAACTGCTGCCATGGTGTTAAAAGGAGAATTGACAGTAAAGCAATTATAATCATACTCTGCCATACACTCATCAAGTGGTTGTCATTTCCATATAGGGATACCTATTCAATTTGAGAGAAGTCAAAAATCAGTTCACTGAAAAAGCACATTCCATCTCCCCAAAGTATGGAGATTGCAAAAGGTTAGTCTCCAATAAATAGCAGGAAATGAGCACTCTTTTGGACCATTTTCAAAAAACTGATAAATTAAACATCCCTGCAGGAAACCTGGATAGAAGACTGAAAATAGATCCACACACTCCCTTCGCCCTTCTCTTCTCCCTCACCTCCATCCTTTGTCTGTTTAGTTTGATTTCCCTACATTTTGGTTTCTTTTCTCTGATACTTTCCATAAGAATCAGTTTATTGAAAATATTTCTACTAGTAAGTGGATATCTAAGCATTAAATATCTTTGATGGTACTCTTGTTACATATTGACATTGTTTGTTATAAGAAAAAAAGATTGAAAGCATTTAATAAAACAATAAATTTAAATGTTAGTAACTCTCTGATATGGAAAGAAAGGAATATACAAAGAATTTTAAATAAAAAAACAACCCCAGAAGGATATGAACTCAATATCTTTGAAATATATGGCAAGCACTGTATCTACTAGGATAAAATCTCTTTTGTTAACACTCATAGGAAGTTGAAGGTATTTTATTTTTTAGCCAGAGAGTTCACATATTGATCTGTAAATGACATAGAAATTCAATCTTAACCTTAATCCCACAAAGTTTACAACTAATTATCCTAGAAGGGCATATTGGTATCTTTTAAGGGGAAGAAGGCTCTTAGAAACAAGAAGTTAGCAAGCTCTAACTCATCCTGTACACCTGAAAAGTCTGTGATGGTGTCAGGCTTATACTCTAAAATGTGAATATTGTTTGTGCTTCCTTGTATAAAAGTACATAGCTTTTTATACTTACACCCTTTAATTTTTCTGTAACTCAAGCAAAATTCCCACTTATGGTCAATGGATTCTATGGGCTCTCTGCATGTATGACAGTGATACCATATCCCATTCTATTTAGTGAAGCTTAGTGAATATTAGTGATTTAGACAACTACTGATACAATAACAGACCAGTTTGTCATTCTGTACTCGTGTTCAGCTGTGCATCTGTTTTGAATTCCTACCCCAGTACTTGAATCTAACGCGTTATGCCTCCATGGTCAGAAACTTCCTAATTTCCAGTCTGGCTTTTATTTATGACCAGTTTATACCTATTTGTTTTTGCAGTCTTTATTGTTTACTTTAATTAGCTCTTCTCTCTCCCTGCTATTTGTCCTCTAAAAATACATCAGGGAAGACATGAGTGCCCTATCACTAGGGAACAGCTGAGAGGGGGAGAAATCTGGGTTCTGGTCACTACTACCCAATCACTGGATAAAAAAATAGTCCTGAGAGCAGGGACTGGAACACAGGCCTTCCCCTGCCATCTGGTTTTGGTCCTGAACCTTCTATGTAGTTTTCCAAGCAAAAGTCTGCAGAAATAATTATTCTTCCCAAAAAACAGGAGGGGGTACCCCAGCCTAAAGAGGAAACACCATGTTTTGCATTTTATTACCTTTAGAAGATTATGTTCCTGTTCTAAAAAGAAGCAATGTATAAAATTACACTTAAAAGTCATAGAAAGGATGTAAAAAGATCATAAAAGTATGTTAAATATGAAGACTCTGCCATATGCATTTGAATTGCAATCACTTGTATAATTTTCCCTAATAAAAGGTCCTGATAGACTAGTTAAAGCAGTAGATATTGAAATGAGATACTAAAGTCTCTTTACAGTGTTTTTATTTGTATTTTCTCTCAGGAAACTTGCACTATTGCTTGAAAAAACCATCAAAGTTGCAGTGATGCAAATGAAAACAACTCCTCCTTCCCAAGAGGTTTGGAATGGTTTGTCTATTTACTTCTTTAGTTGGAGCAAAAAGCTTTCATTAAATATTTAACACCTGTTATAGTCAGGAATTTAAAAGGGCCACAGTTGCAAAAGGCCATGTGAAAAAGCAAACACAAATGCACACGTGCACAACTACAGCAACATGCATATGCTAATTAGGCTTCTTGTAACTATATGACTACATATGCATGAAACTCCTTCCTCAGCAATGCTTTGCAATATGTGCCTTCATGCAATTCTAGCCTTGATGCCATCAGTACATTTTCTTTAAGCAATAAAACAGTAGATTAATTATATACAGGTTGAACTGGTTTTTATTTTTGGAAGGCTATGAAGGACTAGTATCTTTAAACTACTTTGCAAGTATCTACTGTTTAGCAAGTACAAAATATTCTATTGTCTGTGTTAGAAATATTATTAAAAATGCATTATCAATAGCTGTTAGCTCCCATCAATAGTGTTGTCCTCTGAATAAGCACGGCTGCCAGCCCTCCTTGTCTCCTTAATGAGAGAGGGAAGGGGGGGGTTGGAAACTGAAGGA
>NW_017728886.1:39754714-39759584 GCF_001723895.1 Crocodylus porosus
AACCGAGAGAGAGTTTTTTTACCTCATCTGTGTGCTGCCTACTGTGATTACTCAACATATTACATTAGTCTGTGATCTGATCAGCTAGCATAGCAAAGCAGCCATAGGTTAAAGTATTACTAATAGAGAGGATTTTCAGAGACAGACTTTTTGGTCTTCTGAGAAAACCCAAAGTCAGCCAAAAATGGTGCTGAGTGACAAAGTAGATCTTCCTCTGGCACAGACAGAAAAGCATCTCAGAGCCATCTGAGGACAGGTCAGTAACTTTCCAGGGTAGAAAGAAGCCTTGCCACTGGGTAGGTGAATGGTTTAAATGGGATGAATTCTACTGAGTCTCAGCCAATATGAAGTCCCTAAGCAACTCTTCTACTCATTGCAAGTTAGACTAGCCATGTGGATCCTCTACCTTGCTTTGTGGACAGGCTTGTTGCCCGGGTAGGTTAGGATGAGGAAGAGAAAAAAGAAGGTTTAGCTTTCTGATTGTTCCCTATGCTTTGCACCGGGTGCTATGCTTTTAATTGTGTGACAGGGTCACCTGTGTAGTTTTAGTAATAGGTTAGACAAGGATTTGCTTGGAATAGTTTGGCGAGGGATGATCCTGCCTCAGGCAGGAAGTTGGACTAGATGATCTGTTGAGGTCCCTTCCAGCCCTACTTTTATATGATTCTATCATTCTGCATCTCTCAGGTGCTCTTTGTATCAGATGTATTTACTCTACTAGAAAAAATACACTTGTTTGGCACTTGGAAAATGTTTTTTTCCCATTAAACAATATGCTGCCCATAGGTATGCCAAATAAGACAGATTCCTCTAGTAAAAGCATTCAAAATCTCCTACTGTCTACTTCTCACTGTCATTCATATATACCTTGTGGTCTCAGACTGCTTTCTGCTCCTCAGCACAGCATTAATCATCTTGCCAATTTGAAAATAACATAACTAAACTTAATTCACTAAAAGAATTTTATTTATTGACATGTTCTACAAAGAAATATTCTTTAAGTAACAAAGTTCATTACAGATATGAAAGTTATTCAAAAGTTATTGCTGAAGAGACTCCATGATACTCATTTTTCTAATTTCCTTATGGATAGTACCTTTTTAACTACAGCTATTCTTACTGCAGCAGTTTAATTTAAAATTGATTTCACATAAAAAATATGACTAATTATAAAAAACATTTTATAGTGCTCTAAACAATTAGTGGTATTCAGCATAACTCACGCAGTCTCAGAACAGCACATAACAGCATCTTGCAGCTTTCTGTTACATAAATTAGTGACATGGTCTAAAAACTAAAAGTAACAAGAGAGCTGTACAGAGAGTTTGTTCTATATCTTGAAGCAAATATGTGTTAAAAAGAATTACTTTAATTCTTTAAAATCAAATGTGCTTTTTATTTCAGCCTTTATTATCACCACCCACAGTCTAAGAAGCAAAAGTCTTCTTTAGGGAAAGAAAGGCAAGTCCTACTTTAAGTTCTCAGCATGCATCCTTACATGGAGGCAAAGGGGACAGAAGAAATTGGCCAAAAGTGCTTAGTAATTGTTTAAAGCAACATTAAATGTTAATAAAATGAGAATTTTTGGAAAGAAGTATGGAAGCCCCCATTGGCAAAGGAGGAATCCAGCTAAGATAAGCTCTACATGAAAGTACCTTTTTATCATTAAACATTTGTAATTGGCAGTTCTAAATTGTTTTGTATCTGCCTTTATGTTGTTTTCTTGGTTACAACATTATTGGCTGCTAATTTCATTTTTGCCCTCTGATAATGTAAAAGAGTTACTGTGAAACTAATGTGAACATACTGTGAGTTTAATGTGCATTGCTCACTGGTATTAGATACTGCTGCAGGGCAGGCCTGCTTTGGTTTAGTTGAAGGGTATACTTTTGTAAAGGTTTTTAACTCTATTTGTCACCTAACAGTTTTCTATGGTTATTTAAATTTTACAGTGGCATAGGTTTTAATTCATATGTCTGTAGCTGTTCAGAACTGTTTGTATCTTCACATGGAAATTAGAAAACAGCCTCTCAGGATTTTGAGGATGAAAGAAGCATCACGATAGAATCAAGAGGATGTAAAAGTGGCCTGCTTAGCACACATCAGAATCATAAGCTGAATCTCAATGTCTTTGCATGTCAAGGTTATAAGCTCAGGGGAAATTCATGTAGCCATAGATTCTGGGTACCAGAAGAATGAAGCCTTCAAGGGAACTAATGGAATTCTGAACAAATGGCTCCTTTGGATCCATATTTGGATTTACAAAATTCAGTTGACAACCCCCCAAGAATCTGTAGCACCCTGAGAGAACTGTTGAGAAGCACACTCTGCCCACTCACTCCCACTCCAAACATGCCAACCTGGAAATAAGTTACTGAAGCTGCCCTGAGAGTGCCCCCCACTCAAAAGCAGTCTGTCTTTGGGGTACTTAAGAGCAGTAGCAGGGAGTATCCCCAAAGGAGTTTCAAAGCCTAACCTTCAGGTTTGACATGTGGAGGGCAGGAGTGGATGGGTGTGGTGTACTTCTTTGCAGCACTGCCAGAAGAAGCACAAAAGCAATATAGAATGCCCTCTGTGGTACACTGCTTTTCCTCTATATGTGGCTGCTAAAGAAACTTGCTTCTCTGCACAAAATCTGATTCATTTCAAGATAAAATATCTTGGCCTGAAACTCTAATCAATTATTTTCAGTTTGACCTTTTTTTAAAGTATTGTATTACATTTGAGGCTGATGGAAATCACTAGGTACTCAGCATTTGAAAATCTTTGTCTTGTAATTTATATACAAGACTCATTACCATCATTAGAAGTACCTATGTGTTATCAGGGGATGTTTCAAAGAAACTATAGGAATGTAGTGCCTAATTCCTGTTAAAACTCTTTAGAGTTTGGGCACCAAATTCCTCTTTGAATAAGCCCAGTCACATTGGCAAATGGGATAAAAGGTAAATTTCTGAAAACATTAGAGTTAGACCTCGACTCCAAGTGATACCCAGTGACTAGGAAGACAACGGATCAATGCCATTACGCATCACCTGCACACATTGCTTGTCAACAGCTTTATTCAAAATTAAGACAGCTTCGGGTGAGCTCCAACAAACCGGGGAGCAGCCACGAACATTAGTTCTTCCCATATTTATACACCTTGGTTTATGATCATTAACATTTACTTCACCTTTGTTCCTTGTTTTATCCACCCCTATTCTTTTCCACAATTAAGCTCCACCGCTGTTAACTGTTTGTTTCATTAGCATGGACTTGCCTATGCATTTCACTTATTTACATGTCTTTTGCTATGAGTACATGCTTAAGACCCTGACCCCTGCTTCTTTCGGTCACTTAGACAGATTTCAACTAAAGCCTGGAAGCTTCTGGAGGCTTCTTTACCAATCACCATTCACCTTTTCGCATATGTTTATTTCAGATTCTGTTACCAGTTATCTTTCACATTCCAGTCTGTTTTTTCAGTTCCAATTTCTACCATCTCTACATTCCTAAGACCCCTGTATCTTATCTTGTTACTCAGTGTAGCTGGTTTTTACCAACCTCCATTTAACCATCACTTCACTTTATTCACAGCACACAGACTTACACAGACTCACTTGTTGCTTTTTTCAGAAAATGGTTGACACAGGATGGCTTCTTAGCATAACCAAATGGCTGGCTTAGCATAAGCATTCATAAGCAAAATCTGCTTTATCTCCTAACAATAGGCAGTAGTTTGCATTCTGTTTCTTTTACCCAATGAGCTATATATCTTACAACACTATGATATTGTTAGGAAAATGCTTGCCTAAGCATCTTACAATGTTACTTTTAATATACCACTCTGCCTTGTGGTTAGCAGCTTGCTAGGCCACAGGTCATAGCCTTTTATTCAGCTGCAGATCTAATGCTCCCCAAGATCCAAATACAGTCACCCTAACAATTAGGTATCTTTTTTTCCTTCCACAAATAACTGAAATGAATATTCCCATATTTTAAAAGTTTTGCCCAAGCACAGAAACCCACACTGTCTATTCATGGTTGGAGTATTCCTTTGTTTCAGCCCATATAAGTGTTTTTTAAATTGATTGGGATTTTAACCCCTTGAATATCAATAGGTAAAATTTCAGATCTCTCATTACATTTCCTGAAAACTGTAACAGCAAATGAGGTTACAAGGTTTACATTTCAAGTTTATATGAGAGAAGTAATCATCCACAGAATACAAAATGTTGGAATATTAAAGTTAATTTATAAGCAATTTCAAAACTCAAGAACAACTCAAACTTTAATAAAGTTATTTATTCTTGTTCTCAAACTGTCCTGTGAAAAACAAATTTAAATGACTAATTTAACTCTTTCCTCTGTTATACAATTTATCTCAGAAAAAGCAGACTCAAAGGTATTGCACACTCTCTCTGAATTTACCATGATAGGGCCTTGCCATGTGCCCATGTTTGCAAATATTTATTCAGATTGTTTTTGATTTCTTCTTCTCCTTTTGGCCATTTCATCTGGGCATTTAATTAGGAAGAATTTAATTATCACAAGTCAATTGACTGTGTGGCTGTGATAAAATTGCAGATATTAAAATGAGAATACAAAATATGTCATTTTTAAGCCTGTGCAAAGCGGCTAGTATTCACTTTGGATTCAGATTCAACTGATTCGGGGGACAGGGATTCAATTTGGTGATTCAAATCACTGTCGCAATTCGATTCAGCCGAATCACCAAATTGCCCAGGCCCATCCCCTGCCTGCTCTCCCAGCCTAGCAATGGCTGACCCGCTCACCTGTTTCGGCACTTTGGAAAAAAAAATCATAGACACAGCAGGTGCTGCTGAGTGGAGGGGGGCAATTCCCACTGCCTGATGCTGCATGGGGG
>NW_017728886.1:39759903-39779506 GCF_001723895.1 Crocodylus porosus
GGAAGCCATGGGAGGGCTGGGGGAACAGGGAGGGGATGGGGCCTGGAAGGCGTCCCCCCATGGTCCCCTCCCTCCTCCTCCAGCCCCACCACCTCTCCCTACTTACCAGCTCCGAGTCCAGCTGCAGCTCCCTGCTGCAGCATGCAGGGACTGCCCGAATCAACAAAGCTCTTCAAATCTTTTCTGAAGATTCAGAGAGCTTTTAATCAATTTGGACCTTTTTATTGGTCCCCTGATTCGATTCAGATTCAGAGATTCAGCCACCGAATCGGGCTGAACCTCCTCCGAATCAAATCACCACCTGAAGCTTCGCACAGTCCTAGTAGATTTGTATCTCTGGAAAAATGTGAAAACCAAATGACGTACGTAGTTCAGTAGCTGCTGTTTTCCCACAATTAGTTTTTTATTCATTTGGAAAAAACTGTAGTCCACCATGTACCTGGTTCTCCATCTTCCCATCCGTAGCTTAACTGAGCTTATAACAAGAAAATGAATTATGTTTAAATAATTGTAATGAAAACTGGGAAAAGCAGCAAAATTGTTTAGGATCACAGAAAAGTAGGACTGAAAGAAAGGTCATGAGGTCACCTTGTCCAGCTTCCTGCTCAAGGCAGGATCATCCTAGACTAAGTCAAGTATCTATTCAACCTGCTCTTGAAAACTTCCAAGGATAGACATTCAATAACTTCTCTGGATAGCCTATTGCAATGTTTGATCATCCTTGTAGTCAGAAATTTCCTCCTAATCTTCAACCTAAATTTTCCCTGGGGCAGCTTGAATCCATTGATCCTAGCCCTGCCCCCTATGTCTACAAAGAAAAGCCCATCTCTATCTTTTCTGTAATCACCCTTCAGGTATTTGAAGACTGTTATCAAATTCCCCCCTCAGTCTTTTCTTCTCCAGACTAAAGAACCCTAGTTCTTACAGCTTTTCTTTATAAGTCTTGCCTCCCAAGACCTAATCATTTTTGTTGCTCTGCACTGGACACTTTCTAAAATGTCCACATCCTTCTTGAAGTGTGGGGCCTAAAGCTTAACACAGTAACTCAAAGGAGGCATCACTAGTGCCAAATACAGAAGAAGAATTACTTCCCTTAATCTGCAAGTGACGCCCTTATTAATTAAAACTCTGTGCTGTTGGCTTTTTTTTTGCAGCAAGAGCACATTGTTGGCTCATATTCAGCTTATGATCTCCAGTAACCCCAAGGTCCTTCTCTGTAGTACTGCAGCCTAGCCAGTCATTCCCCATTCTGTATTTGTCCATGCAATTATTCCATCCCAAGTGCAGGACTTTGCATTTGTCTTTGCTGAATCTCCTCTGATTAATTGCAGACATCTTTCCAGTTTCTTCTGGTCATTCTGAATCCTAACCTTACCTTCTGGAGTATTTGTAACTCCACCAAACTAGGTATTGTCTGCAAATTTGCTAAATTTGCCCTCAATCCCATCATCCAAATCATTAATAAAGATTTTAAACAATACCGGACTCAAGACAGACCCTTGGGGATCCCCACCTAATACTTCCTCCCAACTAAACATTAAGGGCACCTATACATGATCATTTAGGCTGCTCAGCATGCTGTAATTACAGCACATTGGAACAGATTAATCGAGTCTGCTGAAGCAAGATATTTACTACCCTCCAGTAGCTCCAGCATCTTGTGTATCAGTGTCTCCACACTTCAAAATGGCAGCATGAGCATTTTAACTAAAGCTCATTGAATAAGTTTTAGTTAAGGTGCCCCATTGCCATTTTGAAGTGTGGGGACACTGATACATGAGATGCACTCGGGGCTTTAATTAGAGCAGCTCTCAGAGCTGCCCCCACTTCCAGAACACATGTATAAACACCCTAAGCAATTAACTACTCATTAAGTACTATGATTCAACCAGTTATATATCCACTTTACAATAATTCTGTCTAGTCTGTATTTCCTTAGCTTGTTAATGAGAACGGTGTGAGACAGTGTCAAAAACCTTGCTGAAATCGAGGTACATCACATCCGCTGCTCTGCACCCATACAGAGCCTGTCACCAAAAGCATAATAAGCTGGATTGCCCTGGGCAAACCCCACAGGAAAATGGGGAAGTCACAGGCAAGGAGAGAGCCCAAAGAGCACTGTTCCAACAGCAGGGGGGATGAGGGGGGCAGAGAGCACCAGGGAGGTATGTGTTCAAATTATAAGGAGGCAAGTGTCTTACCTACGCCAGGAATGCAAAAACAGTCCCTGGCCACTATCCCAACATGGTCTGCCCACCTCAGCTGTTACTCCTACAGCAGCAGCAGGGTGTCTGTGCACAATGTCATGGGGCTGCTTCTGATGTCAGGACGGAGACTCCAAAGGGGTAGGGTGCAATGTTGATACCACTCCTAAGTTGATGCCTGGGACTGGTGCTCTGTTTGCCCAACTCTAGTTGAGCTACTGCCTGTCACTTCATCATAGAAGGAAATCTGGTCAATCAGGCATGACTTGCTCTTGGTGAATCCAGACTGGCTATTCCAGATCCACCTTGTTCTCCTCTAGGGTCTTCACAATAGATTCTTTGAGTATCTGTTCCATGATCTTTCAAGGTATCAGAGTCCAGCTTACTGGTCTATAATTTCCCAAATCTTTCTTTTTCTCTTTCTTAAAGTTGAGCATCGTATTTGTCCTTTTCCAGTCATCTGCAACCTTACCTGACCTCCATGAGTTCTCACAGAAGATAGCAAATAGCTCTGAAATACCTCAGCCAGTTCTTTCACTTCCTTAGGGTACATCCCATCTGGCCCTGCTGACTTGAAAGCATCTAGCGTCTGTAAGTATAATCCTAATCTTCTACTACTCTAGGTTGTTTGCCTCCTTCCATATCTGCACTGCCAACTCCACTCACCCACCATCTGGTAGCTGCCCGTTTGTGAAGACTGAAGTTTAAATGGTGTTGAATACTTAGCCATTCTTTGCATCATCCATAACTAGATTGCCTTCTGCATTCCATAAGGGACTTGTGGTTTCTCTAGTATCGTCTTACTTTTGAAATACTTGTAGAATCCTCTTTTTAATTGCCTTTAATGTCACTTCTCAGCTGCATCTGAAATTGTGTCTTGGCCTACCTAATTTTTTCCTTACATACCCTTGTGGCTTTCTTATACTCTTCCCCAGTAGTATGACCAAGTTTCTACTTTTTTTATAGGATTCCTTTTTGAGTTTTAACTCATTCAAGTAAATACTGTTTAGCCAAGCTGGTCTATTGTTATACTCCCCATTCCTCCTGCGTATTGCGATAGCTTGGTCCTGTATCCATAAAAGGCCCTTCTTAAAGTACAGTCAGCTTTCTTAGACTCCTTTTTCCCCTCACACTTGCCTCCTAGAACTTCCTACCACTTCCATGAGTTTGTAAAAGTCAGCTTTTTTGAAGGTTGGTGTCCTTATTCTGGTGCTCTCTTTCCTTCCTCCTCTTTCTTCCTTCCTTCTCCTCCTCCTCTATTATTTTTTGGTTGCGGTCACCACAGCTACCTTCTACCTTCACATTCTCAACCAATTCCTCCCTTTTTGTTAGGAGTCAAGAAGAATTCCCTCCACATCCACCCTTAGTTGGCCTCTTTACCATCTGTCTCAAAAAGTTATCCACAGCACACTCCCAGAATTTGCTGGACTGCCTTCCTCAGCTGCTGTATTTTCCTCCCAGCAGATGTCCCAATAATTAAAGTCCCCCATAAGAACAAAGTCCAGCAATTTGGAAGCTTCTGCCATTTATTTAATGAAGACTTATCCACCTCCTTCTCCTGGTTTGATGGCCTGTAGCAGATGTCCACCATGACACCCCTGCTGCTGCTCTGCTCTTGGACCTTTAGCCAGACGCTTTCAACAGGCCTGCCTTCCACTTTGTACTGTACCTCAGAACATGTGTATATCACCTTTTATATAAAAAGCAACACCTCCTCCTTTTCTCCCATGTCTATTCTTCCTGAACAAGCTGTACCCACCCATGACCATATACCATCATGTGAACTATTCTACCAGATCACTGTAATCCCAATTGCATGTACTTGAATTCTGGACTTGCACTTGGACCTCCAATTCTAAATGTTTTTTCCCCATACCACTTGCAAAATACATTTCAAGTATTTAACTGACTGTCCTGTCCTCTCCCTGAGAGCATAGCTAAGGCTTCCAGTATTGCATCCCTTTACTGAGTTTTTATCCAGGTCGTCAGGCTCTGTATCTTCCTATGGGCATTTGTCTTCAACACTTGTTTCCTTTGTCTCCTTTCCTGATTCCTGTAGCTAAGTGTGCAGTTGAAGGAATGTTCCCTGTAAAGCAAGAGATCTATCCTGCAGTCTCCAGTGCATGCCTAGATGTAAACATGACTGCTGCTAATTTTAATCAGCCAGCCACTTACATTGCACAGACATCAGGAGAGGCTTCTTAAGATTAACATTTAGTGAACCTGCAACTTTCATATTTTTAATTTCCTTCTCATCACAAGCATACGATAGCTGCTTAAACAAGTACTCATTAATGTTTATTCAATCTCTGTCTTTGGAAGATGTTTATCTTTGCTTCCAATTGAATTGGGAGTGTCTTGGGATAAAATTGGGGAAAAAAGGATAGCTGGATATCATGAAGGATTTCCTTACAAAGACTGTGGAACAGCCCCCCAGAGGAAATGCTGGAGGCTTCTTTGCATAGGTTATTTTAAAACTGATTGGAAAAAAGCACTCAGAAGTCCACTCTTGAAACAAACAGTCTTATATTGGTATGAGACTGATGAAGTTAACCTGGGAGTCTTTTCCTTCTTTGGTTTCAATCCTATATGTGCATGTAGCATCTTCTAATAGTCATCTGGTAAACATACTGAAAAATGTTATTCTTCAAAAGATACTTGAAACAATTTGACTAAATCAAAGGGCTACTGCCAGGAACAGCTTTTGAAAAGGATAAAAATATACATAACTCATCTTGTTCCACAGAGGAAGAGGATGTTTGAGGACAGGGCAAGGAGTTACAGGTTTGATTGTTATCTCCTTGATATCAGAACCTTCTTTGTAATATGTGTTTTATTTAGTGCATGGTACAATCGGAGCTTTTATAATATAAATAATTAAATATTAATAACAAAGGCATAATCAGCAATTAATCATTAAAAACTCAGCATGTGTGTTTAAATTAAATTCTTGGGAAGGGGTTCCTTGTATGTGCAAAAGTAAGTCACCAAATTATGGATTGGGCTGAACATTTACTATTCATAGCCGAAAAAGAGCTCGTATATACCCTTTAGAGTGCAGAGCAAGACAGTTAAAGAACGTTTAACAATATTAGTTTACACTTTTGTTTGTTTAGTGATTCTAACGCAGTTTTGTAGATCTTTAGTGTATGAACTGGGAATAATGGATAAGCAGTGCCTAAGATGCTTTCATCTTGATAGGAGAGCCTTCCTAAACTTCCATGATCTATTCTCTCAGCAAAAGGAGACTAGTTGAAGACAAAGCTATTCTTTTCCCGTCTTGCACAAAATGCTTCCTACCAGTTTTATAGCAGTCTTTCACAAGGGAGTAAAGTCACTTAAGTCAGTCAAGGCCCAATTAGTGATTTTCACATTAACATGCAAGCAAATTAGGAACTTTTAAAAAATAATACTCTTAAACTGTTAATGGATATGGTTTTTTTAATGTTTACTATTCAGAGGTATGTCATCATATTTTCTGTGTATCTTGCCTGCCACCTTTTGGCAAAACAGTTTTTAATTTTTTTTCAATAAGTATTAATAAGTACTTTTATTACAAAGGGATCAGACTGTCAGCAATCTAACTTTAAAATAAGAGCATAGGCAATAATATAAGAATCTTCCAGGATCAGAAGTTCACAAAAATGAAAGAGGCAAAGAAGAGCCAAGAAAAAGGAAAGACCAGAAAAAAATTACCTACATTATTAAAACACAAGAGCACAGATGGAAATCACATTTGTCACATGCTCAGCCCCCTGAAAGTGCTTTACAGCCATGCAGTGATGCATATACACAGCTGCAAAGCTCTTTAAAAGTGGCTAATCGCACAACAAATTAACCTTCATCTAATGAGGGATCAGATGAAGGCGCTCCAAAGTAGAATGCCATAGAGAACTTGTGTTCCGTAGGCCTAATCTGTCTAGGGGCTGTCTGCAGAAAGGAAGGGGGGAAGAAGGGGGTGGAGTGAGCTGTGGGCTTCGGTTTGCCCAGCCGGAGTTGAAGGGGCGTGGATTGCAGCCCCCCATCCAGGCTCCCCCTCCTTCTGTTCAGGCTGGGCAGGCCATAGGTCCTACTCCCCCTCCCTTTCCTCCCTCTCTCACCCCTTCCTGCAGACAACACCAGAGCTGGGAGGGGGGCAGAGGGAAGGAGGGGCAGGGCTGCACCAGCCCTGCCCTGATCATGGGACAGGCAGGCAGGCTCCATTCCCTCACCCCACCTGTGACCCAACAGATGAACATCTGTTGGATCAGGGGGTGTTGCTCTAACTCATGGTGCTTTACACAAAGCACCATGGGTTAGAGTAGGGACCTTCATGTCTATCAGTGCCCAGAGAAGTTAACTGCTCTTGATTCACATCCCCTCTGAGCCTGAACACACATTTATAAAGTTGTCCATGCATAAATCTTCTGAGCAACAGGTTAGTTGACCTTTCCCGTCTTAGATCAATGTCTTCTTCTACATACTTACCTAGGTACTTTTTTTGCCTTATTGTTTGCTTTATTTGTACCTTGTTAGTTACAGTGCCAAGTTCAGTGGACCATGATTAGGGTCCCTTGGAGCTACTACCATGCAAACAATGAATAATATTATTTTATTATTCTATTATAGTAAAGGGCTTAGTCTGTCTGTGTGTGTGTGTGTGTCCGTCTGTCCATCCATAACACTTTTGGCCAATTGCATATGCACCACGGAGAGAGCAGGCAGTGATTGGCTGTGCAGGCCCAGGCTGCATTGGTCCAAGTTTGAGCTACTGCTGGGGAAGTTTGTGGCAGCGGCGAACACACCCTGGCCACCCAAGCAGTGGGGCTTCCCCATGCCTCCCTGCCTGAGGGCAAAGTTGGGGGTCATGGTGGCAGCACCCCGCCCCCACCACCCATCCTTACCATCCCCCAGAACAGCCAGCAGAGAGGAGGCAGCGGCAGGCAGGAAGGGAGTGAGGGAGGGGAGTGGGGCAGAGGAGGTGAAGGGGGGTTATGGCAGCTGCTGTCATGGGTGGGCAGTAGGGAGGGAGGGAAGGGGCCCTGACAACAGCCGGCAGGCTCTTGGGATGGGATGGGTAAAAATTTGGTCTGTATTAGGAGCTTCTAGACACTGATCAGCAATGAACATGTGCCCTGCTGCACCCAACAGACTCAGTAGAAATCTGCCCCATGGAGTCTAAGTTGAAGTAACTTATGTATTGAAGAGCTCAGGAAAAGTTTCAAGTAATGTAAGATTAGAGTTACTTTAAAGTACATCTTCTATAATATGATGGTCTAGTACAGGGGTCAGCAACCCCCGGCACACATGCTGAGCATGGCACTCAAGGCCATTTTGCTTGGCACACCGCTGCCAGCCGGTGCTATAAGCAGCTGCTTCCAACCACGGAGCCCAGGCTGCTCCCAGCAGGAAGCTGGGAGGCTGCAAGCCCTGCTTCCATGGGCCAACTGCAACTGGGAGGCTGCAAACCACTGCTTCGTGCTCCGGTATGTTGGCACTCAGGCACTTTCCAAGGTAGTCATTGTGGTTTTTTCTGTCCAAAAAATGTTGCCTACCCCTGGTCTAGTACAATATATGTCTGTAACATGACAAGACCAGCTGGAAGCACATAGCTGCTTACTTGTTCAGGCATCTGACATCCATGCTCTGTAAGCTGCACTGGTTGCCAATAAGTTTTTAGATGAGTTCAGGGGATATATTTGAGCCTGGGAAAACCCCAAGTGTTAGAAGCCCTCACTCATTCAAATGTAATGAGGTAAATAACCAGGATAGTACAACTGGATCCTGCAAGCAGACTTCTCATTCCAGGCACTTGCTACGGGCACCAGATGAGGTGTTCTTGTGCTCCAGTGCTGCCTCTCTAAGAAATCTGTGACATTAATGTAATGTTTTGTCAGAAGTTCTGATGCAGCAGAAGATGTGCACCCAAACTCAGACACCTCATTTTTGAGCTTAAGTGATTATTGTGTGTTGATCCAATCCAACTACAGATGTATGTGGTATATAAACATTGTATGGAAATAAGCAACACATACTAAATACAATAAAATAATCTCAGTGATAATATCCATTTGTTCTAGCACTCATTTTGCCTCACAGCCTCTTGACTTTTGCTTCATGGTATGTTTATGCCTCCATTATATAATCTTTAATGATGGAGATTTTATTACTTATTTCAAAAAGTTTAGTATTTCTGGAAGTACAAGGCATTTTAAATAAGTGTTCATTTTACTCTGTTACTTTATAAGGATATAAATGTTTTCACTATATGCCTTCATTCTTGATAGCTATGGATTAACCCAATTCTATAATTATAGCAACTGAAGGCTATTTTTTTTCTGGGCATGGGAGTCTTTTTCATGACCACAAAGTAGGCTCATCTTACATTCGGCTTCAGCCTGGAACTAGCTTCAGATCTGACATTTGCATCTGAGCAATGGTTGTAGTACATAAGTTTCTTCTCATTTAAAGCCGCATATAAAGTCCTTTTAAGCCCATGGAAAAATTACTATAGACTTAGACGCTCAAGTAGATTCTGACACCTATGGCTGTATGTAGACAAAATGAGTGTTGTGTGTGCATGACACTTTAAAGCAGGATAAATGCTTTTGCACTGCTTTAATGGTGCCAGTGTTTGCACACCTCGGCAGTGTATTGAGCATTAATTCCAGCTACTATTGGAAGTGCAGCGGCATAATGCGCCTATTTGACTTGGGGCACAGCAAACTAAAGCTTCAAGGAATTTAGTTTGCTTCTTCTACAGCCACGAAGCAAAGCACTGGGGTCTGTGCAGCTGTGCGGCTTTGTAGGAAGCCCTGTAGGCAGCTTGGCAGCAGCCTGGGAAACACGATCCACCTAAGAAAAGCAGCAAACCTGATTCCCCACCTCCCACACTGGAGCTTACCTGCCTGCCTGAGTGGCACAGTGGCCTGGTGCTTCCCTCCATGGCTCTGGTGTCTCCCTGGACTGCCCAGGGTGGGTGCTGCCTGGGGGAACCACCACTGCCACAGAGGGAAGCCCTCCCTCCCTGCCGCAGACCACTCCGCCCACTAGCAGCTCGTCCTCCCCTCCCCACTGGAGAGGAAGGTAAGTCAGAGGGGTGCATGCACTAGACAGGGGTTTAATCAGCCCTAAATTGAAGCAGTGTTTTTTAAAACCCAACACTTCAATTTAGGGCCCCCATTTCATCTACACGCGCCCTAACATAACCTTGAGCTACACTAGTGTAATCTAATGCAAGTGCATGAAGAATCAAGTCAATTGCTTCTTGGTGATTGGACTGTTTAACCATAACTGCACAGTGCTTGGAAAGTTCTCTCAGGTAGGCAGTGGGAAGGCTTTATATCCTTGTCATGGAGCTAAAGGTATGCAGAGGTATTGCAGCTAATTTAGAAGGAAAAGAAATAAGAGAAAGAAGAAAAGGAGATTTTGACAGAAGCTGAAATTTTCTAGAATTACGAGCCCAGATGAGAGAGGTCCTGGGAGATTTTTCTTCCTAAAACTGTAGTCCAGCTGGGGCTCTATCCTATCTGCAATAGGAGCAGATTGACTAAGTCATTCATATGATTCCCAAGTGAAGCAGGGCAAATGAAGCAGAACAATGTGTCCATGGAGAAGAGGCACAATTCTTTGTGTTTAGCTTTGGGAAATATTAGAGTTCCCTCTAGCAATTAAGATAGAAAGCTGTTCTATTAAAGGGTAAAAGTCAAACAAAGGGTGTTATTATGCAGTACAATTTGACCATGTTTAAATTAATTAATCATGGAAGGTCAGATTTAAAAGACCACAAAGGAAAACTATTCACTGTAGAATGTTCCAGTGCCTTATGCATGCACTACGTTTCCTACCTGTTTTAGTGAGAAATGTATATAAATGGTAAATTCAAAGGGTTTGATGGTGCTCTTGAACCTTGAGAAATAAGAAAGAAAATCAAATACCATTACACTGATGTGAAACTGAATCAGGCATATGGTCTATACCATTCGGTATCACTATCAATCATTTTTCTAAAGCACTATATGCAAACCAAGCACTCTAATTGTTCCAGTACAGTCTAATCTTTTCCACAGCACATGACTAATCTATACCCAAAGGCATTGGCACTACATTTAATATTTCTGATGACAGACTTACCAAAGTTTTGGAGGAGAAAAGGGATTCACATAAAATATTGTAACACTTCTTCTCTCATGTAATTTCAGTTAAGTCTTTTTCCTTTTTTCAGCATTAAAAGTTTATGCATATTTAGCCCTACTGCAGTGTATGATTCATTTATGAAAGACATTGCCACTTACAAATTTTCTATGTGAACTTGTATTTCAAATGAATGTATTGCCAGAAAGAATTTGTTTCATCACCATTTTACCATGCGGTAGTGATCTGTGAAATGCTTCACCTTCCTTCCTTTCAGAAGCATTGTAAACAATATTTTATATTGTTTTAATATTTTATATATATAGGACTGACCTGTTACTCTTTCAAAGGTTGGGACAATATTTATGTACCAGCAGAAAAAGGCAGCACTTCTTCCTCAACACACAAAAGCCTGCTGTCAGAGGAAAACTCAAAACTAATTGTGGCAGAGCACTTTAGCTGCCTGCCACTTTAAGGGCTAAGAGCTAGCAGCAGAACAGCCTGCAGGTGGCTGCAGTCCCCAGTCAGGGGTCACATGGCTGGCAGGGGACTGGCTTATTGAGAAAAAGGGCTTAGCTGCTGGCAATAAAAGAGCAGGCCTGAGCAGGGGAGCCAGTAGGTTGCTTACTGCAGCCATAGGAAGAACATCACCTGACTGTAGCTACTGCTCACAAGATCTTGGAGGTACAGGGAGGAACTATGGGATGACAGGAGGTTCCTGGTCCTGGGGCATGGCATAAAACTACACCCTGCTGGGGGAAGATGGTGTGGTGAGTCTGCCCATGGTACAGTGGTCCCCATGAAATGCCATGCCAGTTGCCTCCCCAGTGAAAGGTAAGTATGGGGCAACTTATAGCCCCAGCCCCCACATCCTAGTGGGTAACCCAGATGTACGGCTAGGCACAGAGGCCAGGCATGCCTACGGAGAGGCACCTGAGCCCCATGGTGTGCAGGACCCCAGAGGCCCCAGTGAGAGGAGGCAGGTGAGTGGCTCCAGTGAGAAGGGGCAGAAGTATGTGCAGAGGCCCACACAGAGTAGGGTGCGTGGTTGAGGCCTGAAGGGCTGTGAATGAGAGGTGTTGTGTAGGGCCTGCTGAGGCAGGTCTGAAGAGCTGCACCTGGGGCGTGCAGAGTAGAGTTGCAGGGGTAACCTGAAGGGCTGCACATGGTCTGGCCCCATGAAAATGTTAATGTAAGTAGAAGGCCCGAACAAGAGGGCATAAGTGAAAGGCCCAGGGAGGGGGCATGAGCACATAAGTTGAAGCCCCAGGTAGGGGACAGAAAGGCCAGGGTAAGTCTATGGATGCTTGAGGCCAAGACCCCAGTAAGTCCTCAGACACTGTGAGGCCGAGTTTTGGGACAGAGGTTAAGAACTTAATTTGGATGCCATCTGTGAGGCATGGGACACAGTACAGGGAAGGTCGGAGCAGTGTTAAACAACTTAGGCATCATGGCATAAAATGGGCAGCCTCCCATATTTATATCAGTTTCAAACAACAAGTTGTGGCAGGAAAGACAGGGCAGACTGCCTTAGACAGGTGGGCAGGCCGACATTGAGACTCAGTACTGAGATGGCCCCCTGTCACACTAAGGTAAAATGGTTATTAATAAAAAGTATATAATTTATTCTTATAAAGTTAAGCCACCGCAAACTTGACAGTGTCTTGACAGAAATGAAAGAGATGCCTATCATTGCTTTATACCTCAGAGTCTCAAAGAATATAATATGTTTATGTTTTCATTGATTATTTTATTAAATAAAGTGTGCAGGCTAATTGAATAAATTCTAGGAGATTTCTTACTTCTATCACCTTAGGATAACTTCAAATGTCAAAGATAAGAGCACCCTAAGACTAGTTTTCAAAATGTGGCTGGCAAACTACTGGTTGTCCACAAGGATAAGGGCCCCATGAGCATCTTTGGTTTAGACCAAGCTTCTCGCTATGAGAAAGGTATGAGCTGCTCTGTAAGAAATGTTGAGATTTGACAGAGGTAAATTGGCCACAGAAATTTTGTAAATAGAGTTCTAAGTGATAAAGTACCTAGATGTAACAAACTCAGAAATAAAGCAAAATATAAGTTCATAAAGTTGTAACTTTGCATACTATTTTTCTTTACACTGTATAAGTTGCAAGTATACTTGAAGTGGTAAATTGCAAAACCAAGAATCATGAACTCAAGAAGCAAACAAACAGACCTTTATAGAAAGCAGGGCCCTTTGTATACAAGAAACTATTTTGGTAGGATATGACTGTTATCTCAAGAACACAAACCATGCAAAATATTTGTTTTAATAAAAGACTACATTGCATTAAAATGTAAAGTTGTCCTACATAGGACAAAAGAGTGCACTACCAAAGTCATTAACCATGTCACAGTGTACCCACTTGTCATGAAAAGTCTATAGTTTAAACTTATTTGAAAGGTGCTACAGGCTTCCTTACAAAAAGCACCTTCTCTACAATGCTGTAGAGTCTTCAAACCTTAAGAAAAAAAACTTTGATGGTTGGTGACAAAAGATGGTGATTCCTTTGATGTAACTCATTTCTTCTCAGTAGTGTAAACCCTATTTGCTACTTCATAGATTCATAGAAATTAGGGGCTGAAAGGGACCTTACAAGATCATCAGGTCTAACCCCCCTGCTGTAAGGCAAGAAAGACTACTGAGGTCCAATGACCCCAGCGAGGTGTGCGTCCAGTTGTCTTTTGAAAATCTCCAGGGAAGGTGACTGTACCACCTCTGGGGGGAGTCTATTCCACACTCTAGACACATGAACCATAAAGTTTTTCTTTATGTCTAATATGAAGCAATCTCCTATCAGTTTATGAACATTATTCCTAGTCTTCCCATGGGGTGCCTTGATGAACAGATGATCCCCTAACCCCTGTTGTACGCCCTTTATATACTTAAGGGCTGCCACCAAGTCCCCTCTGAGTCTTCTCTTTTCAGCCTGTCCTCATATGGTCTGTTCCACAGACCTCTAACCTTTTGTCTGGCCCTCCTTTTGACTCTTTCCAGCTTCTTTACATCCTTCTTGAAGTGCAGCATCCCAAACTGGACACACTACTCCACCTGCAGCCTCACCAATGCTGAGTAGAGTGGGAGGATGACATCCTTAGTCTTGCTTGTGATGCATTAATTGATGCATGCCCAAGTGTCATTCACTTTGCCGGCTATAGCATCACATTGGTGGCTCACGTTCATTTTGTGGTCAATCATGACCACAAGGTCTCTTTCAATTGTGGTGCAGGCTAGGGTAGCACCACCGAGCCTGTAAGTATGTTGTAGATTATTTATCCCCAGATAGAACACTTCACATTTCTTGGCATTGAACAGCATCAGGTGCAGATCCACCCACTTTACAAACCTGTTCTGGTGAGCCTGTATCCTCAGCTTGTCTTCCAGCATGACGGCACTGCCTCATAATTTGGTGTCATCTGCAAATTTTACCAGTATGCTTTCCACACCCATATGCAAATTGTTGATGAAATTGTTGAAAAGCACTGGTCTGAGTATTGAGCCTTGGGGGATGCCACTGGTCACCTTTCACCATGTAGACTCAGTTCCATCTATTAACACTCTCTGGGTCTGACCTTGGAGCCAGTTTCCCAACCACTGGACTATGAAGTTGTTGAGGCCACAGTTTCTCAATTTAACCATGAGGACATCATGGGAGACCAAGTCAAAGGCCTTTTTGAAATCCAAGTATACGACGTCGACCTACTCTCCCTTATCCAGGTGGCAAGTTACCTGATCATAGAAGGAGATGAGGTTGGTCAGATATGAGCTGTCTGTTGTTGGCTTATAAATGATATTTAAAGGTTTGCTTTTGGGGAATTGGCTTATAGGTATAGATACATGCATAAAAATGGTTCAGGATGGGCAGCAGGGTTTAATTGATTTCTAAGAAGCTTGGGTCTGACACACAGTTTCTCACAGCCCTGAAGGTAGACAGGCTGTCTAACACAACAAGGCGAACAAGGACACAGTCTGGAAAACAGAATGAACATGTACTACACTACCCAGAACATAAGATAAAGTGGCACCAGCTAACACAGCCACAGAAGAGGGGCCTGAGTCCTGGTTTTGGGGGAGCAGACCAAATTAAGAGAAGGTCTGAGAAGGACCAAATTAGTATGCATGCATGTGATGAGCTATGTGGATGTATGACAACCACACAGAGCAACCAACCAGTAATAGCCATGGATGATGAGTCATCAAGAGGGAAGGAGAATACAAAAGCAGATTTGAGAGTAACAAAGGGTCCCACCCTGTCCCTCCTCCTTCTCCTCCCTGAGAGGGCCCCCTCCATCCCCATCCTCCAGGAAGGATCCCTGAGGCCACCATGGACAGAGGGCACACCACCAGCCTGTCTCATCTACCCAACTGGAGGTGGGTGGGGTATGGGCCTCAGCATCTCACCTCCAGACTATTGACATCTGACACCAAAGAGAGAGCTTCAGAGTGAAGACTGTGTCCTGGCCAGATGTACTTTGACTCTGAAGACAGCCCTAGACTTTAGTATATATATAGAACTGCTTGATTGTTTATTTTCTGTTATCACTGTGTATCAGTAAATGTGCCTATTATAGAGTGGAAAGGTTGTAGTCAGTCTGAGGGTGGGTCCCCCTCTCCTCTCCCACTCTTCCCTCTGCCAGAACAAGGCCTCTGGGTTCTACGTCCAGAGCCAACACCCATAACAAGGCCATGTTGGCTGTCTTTTAGAATATTGCTTTCTGTTAGCCTACTGATCAATTCTTTGATAAATTTTTCCAGGATTTTTCCAGGCATTGGTGTCAGACTGATTGGACTATAATTCCCTGGGTCCTTCTTCCTTTCTTTCTTAAAGATAGGCACCACATTGGCCTTCTTCCAGTCTTCTGGCACCTCACCTGAGCACCATGAGTTCTCAAATAACTTTGCCATCAATTGTGTGATGATGCCACCCAGTTCTTCCAGCACTCTTTAGTGTAGTTCATCCGGTCCTGCTGACTTGTAGATATCCAGCCTCTCTAGATATTCCCTCACAAGATCTTCACTGATTATAGGTGGGTGATCACTCCCACTTTGTCCATCCTGCTTCCCATCAGGCAAGTTAATATCCTTGGTCTGGTGGAATACCAATGCAAAATATTCATTTAGGAGTTCAGTTTTCTCCTGAGTGTTGGTTGTCAGCTGTCCCATTACATTCAGCAGGTGTCCCACATTTCCCTTATTTTTTTCCTACTGCCTATGTGTCTAAAGAAAGACTTTTTATTGTCTTTGATTTCTGTTGCCAGTTTGTATTCAGTTTCTGCCTTTATTTTTCTAATCTGCTCCCTAGAAGTGCGGGCCATTCCTGTGTACTCCTCTCTGGGGGTAATTCCCAGCTTCCATCTCTTATAGGCTTCTCTTTTGACCTCCCTAAGGAGCCGGGGGTCCGTACTGAGGGGGGGGGGGGCGCTCCAAGCCCTTTTGCTACCTTTCTTATGAACAGAAATGGACTTCCTTTGAACTCTAAAGTGAAAAAAAGCCTAATTTCTTTAGCTAGTTAGTTAGTGCATGTATATGCTGCCCTATCCAAAGTAGGCTCAGGGTAGCTTACAATAAATACCACAATATATGAAAAAAAAAACCAGAGTCCCCAAATGGCACTTTAAAACCTTAAAAACCCCACCCTCTCCCATTTTACTGCCTCTCACCCAGGAGAGCATTCTCTCCCTGGGTTATATAGGATTTTTTTTTTTAAACAGGATATTTAATACAGAGCTTACTCTGATGTGTTTCTTATGTGGATTGTGAAATAGTTTATATATAATATAGTAAGATCACTTAATGTTAGAAGTGGTTAGTAACTCAAGAATCCATATGAATATAGACCATGTATATTAGTTTATTGTTTAGCAAAGCTCAAGCAACTCTTAAGGTACATACAGGGGTTACATTTAAATTGAATTAGCCAGGGTTAGGTTAATCTAAACATCCAGTCATGCAGGCATGCGGAAGGCTTAAATCACACCTAAAATAGTGTGCCAAATCTAAGTTACCTCACCTGAGGAGGTGCTTTAACTTAGATTGGGGTAACCAGATCTTGATCTAAGAAAGTTTAACTTGATTTCACGAATACCCATACACATTTTCAGCACAGCCCCAAGGCGGGAAAAGCCCGACCACTCACCCCAGCCCCAGGACTGTGCTATTCACACACCCCACCCTCCCAACTCCAGGCTATTTTTCGCCTCCCAACTGGGCAACACCTGCCATTCCCCACCCCCCACACACACACAGACCTGCTAGCCCCCCCTCAATCCCATCAACCCCCCAGATTCACCAAAACCCCTCACTACAGATCTGCTAACTCTCCCTTAATCCTACCACCCCTTCCCCCACCCTGAGTGACTTGCACTGATTTCCCCACATGGCTCCCAGCACCAGCAAAGAGCTGCTTTCTCTGCTTCATGCAGCTTAAAGCTAGGTATGTGGAAGAACAGGTTGCCAAACTAAGGATGAGAGCTACCTCTCCAAAGATGGTTAAAAAGAAGAGAATGTCTTCTTTTATAGCTGTTCAAAGTAAAGATGCTTTAAGCTTAAAAAAAAAAATTGAGATTTTAGAAACTTTTTCTATAAAAGAGCAGATTGGATTTAGTTGAACCAGAATTTCTACTCCTTTTAAGCCCTGTGCGACAGAGGCCAACTCAGGGCCAGTCACCATACTGACCACACTTCTGTCTAGGGCAGTCTGTCCCACCTCACCTGCCATGACTTGTTCTAATAAACTTGATGTACAATACGGGTGGTTGCCCATTTAATGCCCTGATGTCTAAGGCATTACACATGGCTCTGACCTTCCCTATACCATGTCCCATGGCTTGCAGATGGCATCCACTATGTGGCTTTGGCCCCATGCTAGGGCCCAAAGTCTGGTGTTCAAACCCCAACTAGATTCCTCCTAATCAGGTGGACTCAGTCCCCGCCATCATGCAGAGCTGTCAGCTCCGTAGACCTCTTTACCTCTCAGGTGTGGCTCCCCTCTGTGACCTTTGGCCACACCAGCCCTGGCCCACCTCCAGACCAGTCAGAACCCCAGGTCCCTTGGTTCTGGGCATCCCTCACAGTGGGCACTCTAGTCCTTTTCACCATCCTGGTCCTGTCCCCAGCATTGACCACTCAAGGGTTTTGTCTAGGCTCTTATGCTGCTCACCCACTCCCTCTCACATAGCTCTGCCTTCTTCTGCGACACCCCCTCACTGGAGCCAACACTCTGCCTTCATAAAGGGGCCTCAGGGTCTTACACCCTACGGACTCAGGTGCCTCTGCCTAGGTATGCCTGGCCTCACTACCTATTACCTCCCATGGGCACAGGTGTCTGGTGGCATGGCTGGCTCTACTGCCTACTCTACTTTCCACTGGGTAGTGGGGGCTGGGGTTATAAGGCACCCCCTACCTGCCTTTCACCAGGGAGGCAACTGGCTTGGCATTTCTGGAGAACTACCCCACTGCAGGCAGTCCCACTGGGCCATCCTTCCCCATCAGGGTGCAGTTTTTAGTCATACCCAGGACCAGGAGCCTCCTGCCATCCGCACAGCTCCTGCTCTTACCTTCAAGGATGTTCTGAGCAGCAGCTCAGCAGGATGGTAGTCCTCCAGCTGTCAGCAGTAGACCACCTCCTCAGTCCTGAGGGCTTGGATCTAAAATGGAGGTTGACCAGCCCCCTCCTCCAATCCCAGGGCCCTCCTGTGGTCATGTGACCACCTTATTACTCTGGCACACACCTGGCTGCCCTGATGCCTGCTCTAGCCCTTAAAGTGGCAGGCTTCCTGCTTCCATGCAGTTCTGGAAGGAGGGGGTTATAAAAAACTGCCTAAATTAAAATCTTTGTACTCCTTTCCTCAACTTCACATCACTCATCATAGATCATTCAGTTTGTCTCTACAGACAAGACACCTGAGAAGAAAGCAGACACAGAGCAGCATCAAGAGGAAGGAACTTTGCAGTTTAAACTACATCATAACCAGGATTCAATACATATTAGTGAGACAAAGTTGGAAAGTAATTACATTAAACTTTTCTTTTAATGATTTTAATGGGATGTTGAAGGACTTGTAATTTAAGACAGGAACAGCCATTAGACCATGAATTCCTGGAGAGGAAACAAATACCAGGCTTTCTCTTCATTCCACTAAATCCTTATTTTCTCCCTTGCCAAAATCAGAGATGCCATGTAACATATTGGCCACCATTGTTCCCCTGCTCTACCTGTGGCAGATTAGGGTGTTATATTTTGTGTTATCAGGGTTGACTGCCTAGTAGCGAAGAGGTTGTACAATGGATTAGTAAGAAATGGTTTGGATAGGAATGATCCTGCCTCAGGCAGGAGCTTGGACTAGATGATCTCTGGCTGTTTCTTCCAGCCCCACGTCTCTATAACTGGTGATGACTAGTTAATCACTGTCATTCCAACTACAACCTTTAGAATATATTATGACCCTTTGTGATATTCTTGTGGTACAGAGCATAGGATCTGGGCAGCTACAAATTTATCTGGCATAAGCATTCTCTTAACTGCTATCTAGCCCAAGGTGAAGAGAAAAAGTAGGAGCAGGGCTCTGTCCAGTTGGGAATAGTCACCAGTTGTCTCATTTTTATGGAACAAACTCTACATTGAATAACTGTCCCAAGCCCTTTTCTTTATATAGGTAGACTGGCAAAACACGGTGGGAGAGAGAGGGAGAAGGAGACTGCCTCATTTTTTGGTATAGAGTTTCTTAATTGTGGCCCAAGAGACCCAGGCCACAATCCTAGTCTTTCTAGTCTAAACTTACCTGCTGATATTGCTAATAATTATGTGCACTTCACTATCCTTATAACACCTTGATGTTATCATACTTTATGACTTCCATGTAGATAAATTCTTAGTCATAGCACATTTAAAGCACCATGCCACATATGCATTTAGCTATCTTGTCTATAAGCACTGTGTTAACAGTTATAGATTCATAGATTCATAGATGTTAGGGTTGGAAGGTACCACGATAGATCATCGAGTTGCAACCCCCTGCATAGGCAGGAAAGTGATGGGTTCAGATGACCCCAGCCAGATGCCTATCTAACCTTCTCTTGAAGACCCTAGGGGAGAGCACCACCTCCCTTGGGAGCCCATTCCAGATTTTGGCCACTCTAACTGTGAAGAATTTCCTCCTAATGTCCAGTCTAAATCTGCTCTCTGCTAGCTTATGATCATTATTTCTTGTAACCCCCAGGGGCGCCTTGGTGAGTAGAGCCTCACCAATTCCCTTCTGCACCCCCA
>NW_017728886.1:39779606-39799746 GCF_001723895.1 Crocodylus porosus
GGAAGTATCACCTCCTTGGTTCTGTTTGTCGTGCATCTGCTGATGCAGGATAAAGTGCAGTTAGGTATGCTCCACTCCTCTACCCCATCTAGGAGAGGAAAATAGGATCCTGAAATCCAATATTCCAGTGTTTGTCTCACTGGTGTCTGGCCTGCCAAGGCAAAATCCAGAATCCTAAGTAATATGCCTAGTCTTCTATGCAGGTCATAGAGAGAGCCTGGGCTACATCCTGTTTCACTTCATATGCCTAAATGTTGTGTAGGCAGCCATGTTCCTACAGTTGGTATTTACAGTTTGCCATTCAACTGTGATGATTCATGCAATCACACCTTTCCATGCCACACATGCATGGCAGGAGATGTGATCATGGTCTCCCCCTGCACTGGCTTCCACAGCCACAAGCCCTGCAGCTGATGGGGCTTTGCAGACCTCACAGCAGAGGCAGCGTTCCCCACACTACCCCTGCTGCAAGCCCTGCAGCTGATGTGGGCTGCAGGGCTGGGAGGAGGGAGAATGCTGTCCCCACTGCAAGCTTGGTGAGGTGCAGGGTTGGCAACAGCAGCAACAAGAAAAACACTACCACCATTGCAATCCTTATAAGGTGTGGGGCTTACAGCCATAGCAGTGTTAACCCACACTTCCCCCACTGCAAAACCCACCGTAATGTAGGCTCCAGAGCTTGCAGTGGGGGCACTGCCAAGGAATGCTGCTGCTGCTGCTGCAGAAATTTTCTAACAAAATCATAGATAATACTGTAGAAATCATCTACAAAGCAAGACTCAGCATTTCACGAACACAGCCTGATAAGACTCTGGAATGACTAAACCTTAGTCATCTTAAAGTCTGAAGCAGTCGAGGATTAGTTAGCATTTCAAAAACAAGCACGTAGCCAAAAACCAGTTTGAACCAATTAAGGGTTTCTCAAACTGACCTGATATCTTGTTTTCTTTCACAGTGGAAAATTCCCACCTGCACGAGCATCTTGTCTGTAAACTATAAAATGCCTCTAACCGTTTTATTTGGGGCCTCTGAGTTCGCTCAGGGTGCCCAGCATGCTGAATAAATTTTGAGACAGACAGTGACTCTGTGTCTTTGGGAATAGCTCCGCAAGGGGTCACAAACTCCTCAACACTACTGCAAGTCCCACATTTCAGGAGGCTTGCAACTGGGGCAGCATTCTTCATGCTGCCCCAGCTGCAAGCCCCACAGCTGAAGGCACAGCCACCACTGTGAGCCTTGTCAGATGTGCAGCTGGCAGCAGGTCATGCTCCTCTGTGGCTGGGAGCGCGAGGGAGCGCGAGTAACTGAGCCCCACCTACTGAGAGGCTCTAGCCACAGGGGAGCACTTTTCCACACATTCAATTAAAGCCTTGATTAGAACAAGGTACAAAGTTACTACAGATTTTTTGTGGAATAACTTTGTAACTAATTGCTTGTTTGATCAGGCCATGAATTGGTTGAACATGTTACAACTTAAGGCATGAGTTACAACTTAAGGCATGATTATCTGGTTAATCACACCTTAAATTTAAGGTGTAGAGGGGATCTACATTTTGCTAAGGAAGATGGCTGCTACCCTAGATAGGAAGAGGTCCCATGTTCTAGCTTGGGCCCTTGCTCCCCATGGGGCAGAAACTTTCTCACTGCTGGGAATGAATATTAAAAGCAAAATGCACTGAGTCTCTGTACAGAAAGACCAACTGAGACAGTATAGCTTTTCCCTAGTGGGTTGGATGATGTGGATTTGAATCCCTCAGGTAGAGAAAAGAATTCAATCCTGGGAAAAGGTGGGTGGGGAGGAAAGAGGGCAACACAAACTTAATCACCTATCTGCATTACACCCCTGTCCCCTCCACTCTGCTGTACTGCATAAAAATTCAAGCTGAGATTCTCTGATATACTGTATTCTTTACTGATGTTTTGGAAAATGGATGGAAGGGAAAAGACTGTCCAAGACCTTATCAATTTTTAACCAGTATGGACATCTGGAGGGCTGATCAATGAGTTTTTGAAGCACATATCTTCAAGTTAAGGACACTGGAGGGAATTTTGCATTCACTTGCTTATTTTTGCGTGGGTGAGTAAACTGTGGTAGAAGTCTTTGTGTGTTACTTCAAGTTATTATGTGGTCCCCGCAGAAGAAAACAATAAAATGGAGGGTCCACAGATTCAACGGAGTGTCCAGCAGCCACACCATGGAGCTAGTTTCAAGGCCTAGGGAACTGGACAACAGGCTCCCCACAGCCAAGCGTAGAAACAGATCTGTAGTTAGAGCTTCATGTGTATAGAAGCTCAAAGCCCAGAAGTGTGTGGGACCCAAGTTTTGAGTTCAATATAGTAATATGCTGAGCAAAAAGCAGGGAGACTTACTAGCATTTTAATATAACTACTAAACCGTATTTTGCTTCTCTGTGTTGTGTATATTTCCCTGTTTTGCATATCAGAAGAACATCCACAGGAGCCTTTTGTTTCACCTCAATGTAATGTATTTCCAGTTAGCTGAAGGTAGCTAACAGCAGCATAAAGAATATTGTGGACAATCACAAACAAGCTACAAATATTTGAGCTTCCATCGCCATTGTTGTACCCTGAGATTAAAGGGTCAGTAATTTGAGAGGCTGGAAATTGTAAAGAGAATCAGTGGGAATGGGGGAAGGTACTGGACACAGGACATGATGAGAGACAAACATAATAAAAAAAAGTGGGGCCTGGGGAAAGGAAAGTGGTAACAGGAATGTCTGACAAGAATTGGGGATGCCGTGTGTGGAGATTTATGTACAGAAGAGAAGACAGCTAAAATGGTAGCTTCTACATTTGGTGTTAGGAAAGGATTAATCACACACACATTTGAAATTGAGTCCTTTTATTAAAGGTTAAAATAGCAGGATATAGACAAGAAAAAAAGTCAAAAACTGTTATTCCTTTCTGATGATTTTTAAATAAGTTCCTTCCCCCCCCAGACTGATTCATGAAGTTTGCTGGTCCTAAGAAGTCAAAGATATTAATGCAAACAGAAACAGTCACCTTATGAGTAGCCCTTTTGATCTACAGTTGCAATAATACGCCCTGGCTGAATTTTTTATAAAAGATGCTTTTTGGGGGCAAGGAATTATTCATGATCCAATGCTTTTTTAGATGAATTCTTTCTTTCATAAATATTCACCAAATAGTTTGTACAAGAGTTTCAGACTATGCATGGATTATTGGTGAACTGTTCAACTATTTGCAGTTATTTTGTTTTGTATAGCTTGTTAATGGTGTAATTTATATTTCCTGATGATGACTGGAACATTTTCAGCTGGAGTGCAGTAAATCATGAATAGGAGTTAATACTAAATTTCAAGTAAGCAAAGTTGGACAGATAATCATTTGTTGTAAAATTCATTAAATTTTCAGGAATCTGAAGCACTTTCTCAAATGCCCATGCTTTTATCTAAAATGCTTACAATGAATATATAACATGAGACCACTTTCACTGCTTTTGTTCCCGAAAATATTCACAAATCCAAACTGCTCTCTTTAGGATAGTTATTGCTTTGCTGTCAGATAACATGTGATTAAGATGTCAGCCTTTCAGTGTGAGCATCAATTTCATTACCAGTTATCCATAATGAATATATTAATGCAGTTCCATGTAATATACTTTGGCAGAAACTTGAAGGCAAGCAACTTGGAACAAATGAACACATGTATTTAATCAAGATAAGCACATGTGTGTTTTCTGCTCTACATGGACCTTAAGTGATTTTACATTTGTGTGTATGATCCAGTTTATGTCAATATCCAAGACACTGCAGTAGATGTCTGATGCCAGTGACCTCCCTAAAAATATGGATGGAACTCCAAACTAAGAAACGAGTGTAACACTGCCCATCAATACATCCTCACACATATCTAGGCACATAAGAAATGCCCCATAAATATTTGTTATTTTCCTTCAACAGTATCCTTAAAAATTCTCCTCCAACTAAAAAAAATCTTTGGCAATTATTTGGCCCCTGGTGAGCTGATAACCAATATCTCTCATGTAGGCCACTGTCTCACTGTTTCTTATGTTCCTCTGTCTGTCTATAAATATTCCTTCCTCCTTGATTCTTACCTAGGGTGACCATACATGCCAATTTGGCCAGGACAGTTCTGGATTTCATAGGCTGTCCCAGCCAGTTTGTGAAAATTCAAACAAAGTCTCAGATTGGCACCACCCTGCCCTTATTACCCAGCCTGCTCCTCCTGAGCAGTGGTTGGATGTGAGCGGTAAGCTGGGCTGGACACCGCTTCTCCTGCCTGGGGTAGGGATCAGCTGGGGTGAAGCAGGGCAGGGGGAGAGCACTTCTGTGAGCAGAGACTGCTTACATATGTTCGCTTGTTCGCAGCCTAGCCAAGTCAGGACCAGGGAGTGGTCCCTGAGGCAGGGCTTTTGAGGGCAGTGAGGGTGGGACAGCCCTCCCCTGCCCAGAGGGGTGCAGGAGGCTGCCTCCCCCTCCCACCCACCCAGCTCCCAGGGACCCATGTTTGGGGGGCAGCTCTGGGCTCTGCCCTGTGACTGTAGACCTGGCCAGCTCCATCCCACCTAGTCCTGGAAGCCATGGGCTGGAGCCTGGGACTCTGCTCAGTGCTCTCCCAGCTACCACCAAGTGTGTGTGCGCATGTTGGAGAGGGTAGGGACAAGCTGGAGAGGGGGACGGGGGGAGGGAGGGGTGAGAGAAAGGAGTGAACCAAGGGTCACAGAGAGATCAAGGGAGGAGGTCTGGGGAACAGGGAAGCAGTGGGGAGGAACAGTGGGAGGAGAGTGGTGAGGGAGGGAGGAAGGATTGTGGGGCATGAGGACACAGGTACAAGGAGCCAAAGGGGAGGAAGTGAGTAGGAGTGGGGGCATGGAGAGGGGGTCTGATAGAGTGAAGAGGAGGCTGCCCTAGTTTAGGCTCTTGTTGATATGATGTTTCAAGCAGCTGCACAAGGCACAAGTGCATGTGCAAAACAGCAGCCTGGATCTGGAACAGTTTCACAGATATGCAGACACACACATACAGGTATATACAGATACACACACATGCACATTCACACACACATATGCATACACTCAGGGCACATCTGCATGTGAAATTAGTGTGACAATAAACTCAGGTGAAGTTCACAATGGAGTTTAGTGCTCCCAGGCACAGCATTTACACATGCACCCAGGACCACAGCATATTGAGCCAGGGTGGTACAGCCCTGGCTGGCAAGGGGGGCAGGGAATTAACCTGCCAGCCCGGAGCTGCTCCCCTCCAACTCAACCTGCTGCCATACCCAGAAGAGGATGACAGTGGCAGGCTCTGATTGCTTGATTATTCCACTGAAGTTTGGTTGAAAGGGTTTTTTAATGACTAATTAATTTATATAATTCATTTCTTGTAAACAAATTGGACATGGATTTTCAGGAGGCATTTAATTAAAGGCATGACAGCTTGGCGAGGTGGAATTCAAAGGGTTTTCTATGTATATCTGTAAGTTAAATACTTGAAATCTAGAACTCCATTCATTTTACAAGGGACATGAAAATAAGATATTGCCATTACCATCTGCATGGACTTCTTTTTCTCTGTTGCACTTTATTGTTTGAGCTTTGGGCAACTTGGCTTCTATTTGTTGTATTATCAACAACAACTTCTAAAGGGATCTTTATTAAAAAGGAGTTGGGTGACCTACAGTTCTCTTGGTTTCCCTTAGTTCAAGTTAATTGTTTCCAATATATGTTCTCTCCAGTACTGTATAATTAATTACATGTTTCTTCCTGGGACATTGGAAAACTTCCAGCAGTACATTTTGTTTAGCCCAAAATACTGTGGTTTTCCAGTGTATTTCAGGTTCCTCAGTTTATTTCCTGTTAAACTGTTTTAAAAATCCTCTCATGCAATTCAAGTGTTTTGAATATTTTTATAGCTCCTTCACTTTTGGCTGATAAATACAAGTGAAGCAAAAGATCATTTGATTGTTGTTTTTTAATAATATTATTTACAGCTGATCTTTTTCCATACATCTAGTCAACAGTGAATGCAGCAGTTGATATGGTTCTTTGATGCCTTTCTATCAGGTTACCTTGTAGAGATTTATTAAATCACAGTAAATCAGAAAGGCTGGCTGATGGTAAAATATTACTATCCTCAGATGGCTTTATTCAGTGGGGGCTGAGCCATCCCTGCCTGCATTGAGCACCAGAAGTTCCCACTGACTCCAGTGGAAGTTGAAGGCACTCAGCCTTTCTGTGCCTAACTTGGCTCCATCCTACTCAGGAGCTGTCATCTTTCAGTTTCTTAGGCTGGGATCTTCACAGGCATTAGATCCCCAAATCTCACTGGCATGCAGAATTACACACCTAAATCCCTTTGGCTCCTCTGATTCCTTAGTAAATTGCAATGTTTTTCACCAAAGTTCCAACTAAACTTAATGGAAGCAGGATCTGGCATCAGGGTTATTTTCTCTTCCCAATGTCTTGAAGTTCGCTGTTATATTAATTGGTAACGCTTATGGTTCTTGTATACATTGTATTTATACAAGACGTATATTAGTAGAGTATATTTGCTCTTCTCCAGGACTGGAATACTTCATGCAATGCAACCTGTGCTTGAATTAGTTGGGGGAAATGGTCAGATCCAACAGAACTCACATAAACAGTCACCTGGGCACCCATCCCTGACAATTCAGTCACCGAGTATTCCTTTACAAGTGCAGTCCAATCATTCTTTTGAATGAAAACAATAAAACAATCCTTTTGTTTCAAAGAACTCAGAAAGACCACAATACATCAGACATCATCATCTTTTTGACGTTATGGAATCCTATTGGTAATCCCTGGATTTATCTTGTGACTTGTGATGGTGCTTGCACACCTAAAGAGTGCTAATATTGTATGGCACCCTCCAGCACCTTAAAAGCATCTTACAGCACCCCAGAGTGCCTTCAATATTGCTGAATTTCATGTTGTTATCTATAGCTCTGATCTCCAATTAAAATCGAAGGGATCTTGATAATTCTTATCCTTCAAAGTGCTTGCAAACCCTCCCAGTTTTGTGTTGTCTGTGAGTTTAACCAACATACACGCCTGTATCCAAGTCACTAATAAAAATATTAAACAACACTGGACCCAGAACAGACCCCTGGGGAATCTGTATGAGACTTCCTACAACCAATAATCAAGCTACTAATAGTTACCTTCTGCTTCAAGCAAGTCTGTATCCACCTAATGGTAATTCTGTCTAGCCCACATTTCTCCAGCTTGCTTATGACATGTAGGACTGTGTTAAAAGCCATACTAAAGTCCAGATGTGGTGTGTCCATCTCTGGTTTTGTTTTCTGTATCTACAAAACCAGTTGCGCTGTCAAAGAAGGAAATCCAAGTGGTTTGACATTAATTAAACTTAAAAATCCAAGCTGGTTCCTAAAGATCACTAAATTTTCCAAATGTTTACAAATTTAATTCATCATAATTTGTTCTGGCAACGTCTCAGGTATTGAAATCAGGTGATTCATCTATAATTTTCTGTTGTGAAGAGGGTCACTATCCCCAGTCCACTTGGGCCTTGCATGCCATACATGAGTTTGCAAATGTTATTGCTATTGGCTCTGGGGGTCTATTAAATAATCCATATATAGCAGGAATTTTTCATTCCTAGGTAGGTATGAACATGCAAGACATGAGCATATGCATAACAATGTTCTCCACTCCTGAGCCTCAAAGACCCTCAACAGCAGGACCTTACTTAGCAACGTAAGCATCTCATTTATTGTACCACGTTTCTATATGCTGCTTGCATTTAGCCAGCTGAAACATTCTCATAGCTTGGCTAAGGGTTTGGCACCCTAAAATATCCAGAAGATTTAAAATAATGGGTATGTGCAAATATTTGCCATACCCAGTTTATGTTCATATGGATTATATTAAGGCACATGATTGTAAACAAGGAGCACCATGTAAAAACATTTACTGGTGCCAGGAACTAAGTGGGAAACCCAATGTAAGTAACTTAGGGTGGGGAGGTTAGGGGAGGGGACTGATGGGTCTGCAGGCATATTGATAGGTTTGCAGGAAGAGTTGCCCATCCTGCTGGGGTTCAGGGGTGTTTCCATTGAATGGGAAGATGGGAGAGGGGAGGAGAGAGTGGAGCTAAAAATAGCTCATTCAAAGTCAGGGAGGTAGGAAGAGTGCAGCTGGGGTGAGCCATTGGGCTTTCCCAGACCTGGGGCTATGCTCTGAATCAGGGGTGGGCAATTATTTCAGGTGGAGGGCCGCTTACCAAATTTTGGCCAGCCATCAAGGGCTGCATGACAGGCAGCCAGGGGCAGATAAATATTAATTTTCTAAATTTTGGGGGGGCCCCACAGGCCGGACAAAATGGCCTAGTGGGCTGCATCAGGCCCGCGGGCCGCATTTTGCCCACCCCTTCTTTGAACCCATGCAGATGTTTGCTGGATCAGGTTAACTCATTCCCAATATAAGTTAGTTTACCTACTCAGGTGAAGTAACATAGATCAGGCCCCCCATTTTTTGTCCCAATTTTAAATCCCTCCTCCCTCAAAATGTTTGTACAGATGGACATTTATCTCAACGTAACCCTAGTTAGGTCAATCTAAATGTAACATCTGTATGTCAGTTCCTACAGATTTGTAGCTCAGCTAACTGATGTCTGGATCTGTCACCTGGTATTGTTCCCATCCCTTCCTATAAAAGATCAGTATCATTCTATACAAGACAATAGCACCATCTTTAAATTCCTCGCTTTTTCACCATGAGCAGAAAGCTTTTAATGTGATATTCTGAAGGGATGGGGTGGCTGCACTTGCTAATTGCTGTTCCTAACACACAATTCTGATACTAGAATCCTCTCTTTGCAAAGTACAATGTTTAGCTACTTTGCAGTCCCTTCCTACAAGAACCCTCTTGTTCCTTAAAATAAGAACACTTTCACTTTTTGTAAATTATGAAACAAGATCAGACAGCCATGTCTGTCTGAGTATACTCTGTCCCTTCAGTAACCAGCTCCTTGTTAACTTGTTTAGCCCCCAAACAATGGCTTGACAAAACACCAGTATTTCTAGGACTGTGCCTAAACTTGTATGTGACAGTGAAATCATAGCACTACTGCTTTTTTTTTGCTTTTTTTACAACCACTGGCAAGACACCACTTGTAATGCAATGAGCTCTTATAAGTGTGCACGATCCTGACCACAAATGTCTTCCCACACTAGTTATGGTGAAAACATTCAACAGTCCTTTGCATGATACAGCAATCTCTCTTCTGAGAACTTGCAGTAACGGGCCAGCACCCTCACAAGTCCTTTGTGCCCTTGCATCAATTCTGGCCCTAATCTGTAAGAACTGGCACCAGGGTCCAGTAAAAGAAGAGTTTTGAAACATGGTAGCAGTAGTTGTAAGAGCTATTTTTCAATTGCTGAAATGTTAAATCACATTCTACCCGCTACTAAAAAGATTTCCCATTTCATAAGTGTACAGCATGGTTTTACAGCATTGGCAAGTCTGCAAATAAACTTTCTGAAATAGAAGCAGTGCCCTCCACAACACCACAGGTCTATGACTTTGAGTGCTGGGGGAACTGGCCTATTCTGTACTGTGGCAATTTCCTTTTTGTCAGTGGAAATCCTTTCCTCCTTGACTATGTACCCAAAATAAATTACCTGTCTTGGAAACACTTCACATTTCTCCCTGTTCAATTTCAGATTGAACATGAAGGTTTAAGCTTATCATGTAATATTTACAAATGTTCATGTGCAAAGGTTTTCAGGTACTCCAAGATACTTTCTAGGTGTCACAAACAGGCAATACCCACTCCATTAACAGCTCAAATGTAGCATATCCTTTGCAAAAGCAAAAGTCATCCCTTTAAATTGCCAACTGCTGCTTTATTACCATAAAGGCAATCATTTTCCCATCGTTTCGATCAACTTTCAGTTGTCAATACCCACTTTGAAGATCCAGTAGGCTGAAAACCAAAGTGAACTTGCAACAGCTACCAAGGTGTCAGCTATTGTCGGTAATAAAAAAGAATCCTTCAAAGTGATGCTAGCTCTGACAACCTATGCTGGTGCTGGCATTTTTTCTGCATATTCCACAAAAATTCTAGTACACATTAATAACAATACTCCCCTTACTTTTATTTAAGTCCTCAGACTTTAGCACAGACTGTGGCCAAGTTGAGATATTCTCTGTGGACCCTCAAAATACTCTTTCCTAGTCTACCTCATAGTTTTAAAAATTCTTCTTTTAATTGTCATTTGAACTGCCTGCCTTAATTTTTACGTTATTGCCATTTCCTTTGGCAAGAGACAACATGTGCACCCAGATGGACGAGTACAAGGAAATAGTAGTTTGCGTGATAGGCAATGCTATCAACACATCAGCAGCCTTAACGTCATTAAGCTTTTTGTAGGCATCATGCCAACGAGAGTTGTAAGGATAGTTTTGAAGAAGGAAAATCCCTCTATCAAAAGGAGGTTTTGTGGGTGTTTATGGATTAGGACAGCATTTGAGAAAGCAAAAAGATGCTTGTGTGAAAAATTAACAAGTGGACAATGACATTTGACTGTGAGAGATGGGGTAGAGAACTACTGTAAACATGCAAGTTGTCTGCTTTATTGTGCAACTAGACAGCTGACTTATACACTACAGTCTATGATCTTTTGATTTTCTTCCCAAGGTGAATTCTCGCCTCATTAGACCCTTGCTGCAACTCTTCTCTATTAACAAGTCCCAGCTGGCCAAACCTGCCCTGAATCCTCTATTTTGTGGAATACTTTCAGGCCCAGGCTATTCCAGTTTGTTTCTCTCCTTAAGGATCCATGCTGCCATTCCACACTGGGAGTGTTGTAGCAGGGCTTCCCTGATACTTTATATTTGAAGTTTGTTTATACTTTGGGGTTTCTGCTCCAACAAAGCTTTCATCTCTGTCCATACCTCACCTCGTAGCCCTTTCAGGAAAACTTTCAGACAACACTGTCCTTCCTCTAATCATGAAGCATCCAACTCTTGTTTTAAATATTGTTTTAATTTCTGCTGTGAAGCCTCCAGAAGTTTCAGGTCTCATTTACTTCCTTTTGTCCAAGTTTGATTTCGTTAAATACCTCCATTATTCTTTCCATCTTGATTCAACTTAGATGCTAGCTCCTAGGTTTTTTCTCCTGGGAGAATGGAAAACCAGCATTAACACCTCTTTTCCCCACACGGTGTGTTTTGAGGGTCTTTCAGGGTGTTTTTGTTTGGAAAAACTGATTCCTAAAGCATGCTCAGAGGATGTTTATGGCATCTGGGAATGTGTAAACATATTTGACCACACCAAAAAAGTCTAGCATGAGGGATACTTGGTTTAAAAACCTAGCTTTGCCTGTTTCATAGCTTCATGGATTCATAGATGCCAGGGCTGGAAGGGACCTCAGAAGATTATCGAGTCCAGCCCCCCGCCCCAGGGGCAGGAAGTCAGCAAGGATCATAGGATCCCAGCAAGATAAACATCCAAATGTCTCTTGAAGGTGCTCAAAGTAGGTGCTTGAACCACCTTGGTTGGCAGTCTATTCCAAACCTTGTGGGGCTTAGACAGTAAAGAAGTTCTTCATTATGTCCACCCTGAAATGGTCATGGAGGAGTTTGTGACCGTTCGACCTTGTCATCCCTTGGGGCGCTCTGGTGAACAGATGTCCCCCCAGATCCTGGTGAGCACCCCTGAGAAACTTGTAGGTGGCCATCAGATCACCCCTGAGCCTGCACTTTTCCAGGTTAAACAGCCGCATAGCTCTCAGCCTGTCATCATAAGGTCTGTTTTCCTGACCTTTGATCATGCGCGTGGCTCTTCTCTGGACTCTCTTGAGCTTCTCTATATCTTTTTTGAATTGCGGAGCCCAAAACTGGATGCAGTACTCCAGCTGTGGCCTGACCAAGACTGAATACAATGGGAGAATGACATCCTGGGATTTGCTTGAGAAGCATCTATGGATGCAAGTCAGCATTTTGCTCACTTTACTAGCTGCAGCATCACATTGAAGGCTCATGTTCACCTTGTGGTCAGTCATGTGAGCCAAGTCCCTTTCATCCGTAGTGGTAACCAGCATAGCACTGACAGCCTATAAGGATGCTTCAGGCTTTTCTTGCCAAGGTGGAGAACCTTGCATTTTTTGGTGTTAAACACCATCAGATTCTTGTCCACCCATTTCCTGAGCCTGTCAAGGTCTGCCTGGATCACCCTCCTGTCCTCAGGTGTGGATGCTTTATCCCAGAGTTTGGTGTTGTCAGCGAACTTGGCCAGTCCACTTCTGACACCAATGTCTACATCATTAATGAAGATGTTAAATAGTATAGGCCCTAGGACAAAGCCTTGAGGGACCCCACTGGTCACAGTGCACCACGACAATTGGCTCCCATTGACCATCACCCTCTGGGTCCTATGGTGGAGCCAATTCCCCAGCCAACAGATCATGGTGAGGCTGAGGCTGCAGTTAGCCAGTTTTGCTAAGGGGTGATCATGGGATACCAGATTGAAGGCTTTTTTAAAGTCAAGGTATATGATATCAATCTCTTCTTCCTTATCCAGGTGATAGGTCACTTGGTCATAAAAGGAAATAAGATTGGCCAAGCACTCTTCCCACAAGATGTCTGGGTAGTTGAAGTCTCCCATGACAACCATGCACCGGGACAATCCAGCCTCAGCCAATTCCCTGGCAAACTCCTGGTCAAGCTCTTGATCCTGGGTAGGAGGTCTGTAGTAGACTCCCACTATTGTGTCCCCTGTGCTGTGTTCCCCACGGATTTTAACCCAGAGGGTCTCCAGTCGTCCATCCTGGGCACCAGTGTTGGCTTCCAGGGACGCGTAGCTTTCCTTGACATAGGGAGCTACACCCCCGCCCTTTTTGTCCACTTAATCTCTCCTGTACAAGGTATAGCCATCTCTACCTGTGACTTAGTCATGGGTGGGGTCCCACCAGATCTCCATTATCTCTATTACATCGTAATTATTTGTGTTTAGCAGGAGGACAAGTTCCTCCTGGTTATTCCCCAAGCTCCTGGCATTAGTGTACAGGCATGCAAGTGTCCCTTCGGGGGCCCTGGCCTTGCCTACAGATCTTTCCAGGGCTGGGGCAGGGCTGGGCTCCCTTAAATGGGGCAGGGATGGGCTCCCTGCTGGCTTTACCAGTGGCAGTAGTCCCCCCATCCCTTGGCAGGCTTAGTTTAAAGCCCAGTGGAGCAGGTCAGCCAGTCTGGCTGAGAAGAGCCTCCTCCCCAGCAGAGAGAGGTGGAGGCCATCCCTTCCCAGCAGCTCACTGCCACTCTCACCAAAGAGTGGACTGTAGTCATGGAAACCAAAGCCTTCCCGATGACACCAGCTCTGCAGTCTTTGGTTCACTACCTCGATCCTCCTCTCCCTCCTTAGCCCATAGCCCGAAACTGGGAGGATCAATGAAAACACCACCTGCATCCCCAACCCCTTAAGCTCCGCTCCCAAATCCCTGTAGCACTTCATGACCTGGCTGGGAGTGCTCCAAGCTGTGTCATTTGTGCCCACATGAATAAGGAGCACAGGGTAGTGGTCAGTGGGCTGAAGGAGTTCAGGGATCTTCTCTGCAATGTCTCAGATTCGGGATCTCAGGAAGCAGCAGACTTCCTGGGCTAAGAGGCCAGGGTGGCAGACTGCCTCCTGAGTCCCCCTCAGGATGGAGTCTCCCATGACAAACACTTTGTGTTTTGTCTTAGGTGGAGTGGGGGCAGTAGCTACAGTTCAGCCTGTGTTGCCTGCAGGAGCTGGCAGCTTGGCAGGCTCTGTTGGGGCTGCAAGCAAAGCTCCAGCAGGGCAGGGACCTTGGTGCAGCAGGCCTTGGGGCCCTTGACCACCTTGGTCCAACCCCTTGGCTGGACAGCATGGGAGATACTCAAGTCCTCCCTTGTCCTGGAAGGCAACTGTGGTCTACCATCCGCCTCCAGGGGGAGAAGGGCCTGGCAGTAGGAGTCTATCTCTCGCTCACCATTCCTGATGGCACGCAATCTCTGCACTGTGGCCTGGAGCTCCTCCAACTGGCACACCAGAGACCCCAAAAGGGAGCAGACATCACAAGGGGAGGTGGCCATGCTCCCAGACCCCAGAGCCTGAAAAAGTGACAGGCAGTTGCCACAGCCAAGGGCCAAATCAGGGTCTTAAACTTCAGTCTTCTGCATCCCAGGTTAATCCCATAAAATATTAGGAGTATTCAGTATTTTAGGATTGCATCTTCTGCTGGAGCTTTTCCATTTTGTATAACTAATTTAAAATGATTCTATCTGAATGATCATGGCACTCAGGTTGTTGGGAGGTAGCTTCAAGTCCCTGCTGTGAATCAAGCAGAATACAGATTTAAATCCAGATCTCCCCACAAAAATGCCCTAAGTCAGTGTTCCAAAAGGTAGCCAGTAGGAAAAAGGAAGGAGAACTATTCACTCCTCCCTCTCTCCATCTCTCTCATTTTTCACAGACCAGCCCTTAGAGAGGGTTAATAGCTCATAATGCCAACTGCAAGGAATCCCTTGTCTGGCCAGAAACAGGCACTAATTAGACCTGCGCGAAACTTCAATAGATGATTTGATTCGGAGGTTTGGCCTGATTCAGTGTCCAAATCTCCGAATCTGAATCAAATCAGGAGACCAATTAAAAGGTCCAAATTGAATCAGAAGTCTCTGAATCAACTCAGAAAAGATTCAGCGCTGCTTTGGAGATTCGACCATAGACTAAACAGACAGCAGTCTTCACCACGCTGGACACAGCTGCATCCAAGTCTGTTGTGGTGGGTGGAGGGGGAAGGGAAGAGGTGTGCTGGGGGGCAGATCAACACCCCCACAGCAAGGGAGGTATTGGGGCTGGAACAAGCTGCCTAGCCAGAGCAGGGAGGCATGGGACTCAGGGAGGGGGGCGGAGGGGCGCGGGATGCAGATGCAGATGCAGCAGCACTGGGAGTGGGGGCTATGTCCTGCTGGCACTTGCCCAGCTGGGGCAAGAGGGAGCATGATGCAGGCGTGGCTCACTCCAGGTGGAAGGGGACAAGCAGCAGCAGGGCATAGGCCCTGCTCACAGTGCTGCCATACCCACATCCCACAGCCCACCACCCCAGCTGGGCAGCAGCACCTGCATCCTGCACCCCTCTGCCCCACTGCTCAAGTCCTGTGCTCCCCCCCACTGCAGCTGGGCAGCTTTGGATCCAATTTGCTTCAGATCTGATTCGGCCGAGTTGAATCAGGACAGTGATCTGAATCTCTGAATCAAATCACTGTCCCTCCAAATCAGCCAGATCCAAATCTGAAGTGAATACTTGCCACTTCACACAGGCCTAGTACTAACTCAGGGGTGGGCAAAATACAGCCCGCAGGCCAGATCTGGCCCACAAGGCCATTCTGTCTGGCCCACGGGGCCCCTAAAATATTTTTGAAAATTAAAATATATGTGTCCTTGGTTCCTGTCAAAGATGACAGGAACCAGGGACAGTAAGACCCAGAGGAAGCCCAGTGGGCTCCCACAACAGCAGGTCCTTCCCGGCCCCACACCCCCCAGCTGGAAGCCCCAGCAGAGGCTTCTGGCCTGGGACCACATGGCTGCACCATGCAGGAAGCTCAGGTAAGGTGTGGGGGGAAGGGCAGGGAAGGAGCTGTGCTTGACCATGGCAAAAAGCGGCCCTTCCCCGCCCCGTGGCCGGTACTCCCTGCTGCAGCCACTCAGCCTGCACAGGCACAGGCAGCCCCACGCAGGCTCTGAGCGGCTGCAGCACGGGGCACCAGACATGGGGTGGCCGAGCGACCGCTTTCCCCCCCACCATTCTCAGCACCAGCTTGTAACCCACCCCTGCTGCCAGCCTGGGCCCTGAACGGCTCCAGGCTCGCCCGTCAGGGCTGCGCTGTGGCAGCAGCTGCAGCCCCTCCTCTTGCCGCACCAGGCAGTGTTTGCTGCTGCTGCCTGCCCAAAGCTCGTGTCACAGTATGCTGTGGTGCAGCTGCCACCGCCGCCTCTGGGCTGCCCAGCCTGCGAACCCGGGTGGGCAGCAGCAGCAAACACTGCCTGGCTGGAAAGTGGGGGAGGCAAGTGGTTACTTTTCCCCGTGCTCTGCACCAGCCCCTTCCCTGCCAGCAAGCAGGGAGTCAGGGCTGTGCACCACCCCTGCCTGTACCGCAGGGCTGTGGAGGCACTGGGAGTGAGCAGGCATGGGAGCACAGGGCCAGCACCAGCAGGGCCCAGAGCAGAGTGGCAAGAGTACAGGGTCCTGGCTGCCAGGGGTTCTATGGAGCCAGGCCATCTCCCTCTCTCCCTGCTGGTGCAGCCCAGCCCGGCTCCACAGACCCCTGCCAACCTGAACCATGCTCTGGGCTCCACTGGTGCTGGCCCTGAGACATTGGTCCCAAGACATTGGAATACTGGTCCCAAGATGGTGACCAGGGGGGAGGGCACCTGTCAAGGGGCAGGGCTACCATGGCCCTTGACAGCTTTCCAAAACTGGGTAAGCGGCCCTCCACCTGAAATAATTGCCTGCCCCTGTACTGATTGCTAGCCATGTCATCTTATTTCCTGAGGTATCCACTTCTTAGGCGCCTTTCCATTCCATTGTTGGCTAGTTTAGGCAGCTCCCTGATCATCTAATTTCTAAAGATCTTCTCTTTCCATATGCAGCCCTCCCTGAACATTTCATACAGAATCTGAGTGCCTAGATCCCTAGGACTTTGGTGATGCCACACATAATTGCCTTTGAAATTCTAGCCTTTGCTCAAGGCAGACAAGGTTCTTTGGGTGAATCTGATATCTTTTATTAGAACAACTGAAATAGCTGGGGGGGGGGAAATTTTAGCAAGCTTTCAGGTTTAAAACCCCTTCATTGTATTTATTGAGCCTTTGCTCAATAAATTTATCCCAGAATTTCTGAGAGTTTTGCCATGGACTTTAACAGGACCTGATTTCACCTTTGGTCATTAATATAAAGCTCATAACTGTTAATGGTTATTCTTTCTCTAGTGGCAGTAGACTGAAGGCATAGTTAGTACAGTGCTGCCATCAGGTTCCCACCACTAGATGTCACCCTGATAAAGTTAGTCATGGAAGAGTCTACTTTGAATTTAAAACCTGATAGCAAGTAAGGAAAGAACAGAGAAGAAAACAGGATGAAACTGGGGGGAACATGCAAAAGCTTAAAACTTACTGCAAAACAAGAAGACTGCTGAAGAGGAAGTATGTGGACAATCATCAGTGTAAAATTACAACACAGGAGAAACATTTAAAAATGTAATTGACAAAACACAAAGGATAAGATTGTGTTGTCTCAAATATTAGGAACAATTCTTCCCTTTTTTTAATGCTAATAAGGCAGCCTCTTGACTTCTACCAGGCCTCAGGTTTAGTTTGGAAGAGCGCGCTACTAGAGCTCAATCTGGCCCAGAGAGCCATGGCATATGGCCCATGGGACTCCCTACAAGTTGAAAAAATTGGTGGAGCTACACCCACGCTAGCTACACCCTCACCATGAACTAGATCTGGCCTGCAGACAGATCTAGCACGGCCTATCCTGCCTGCAGGTCAAAACGGCTGGCATTGTATTAGAGCATCCCACACCAAACAACAGGGAAAAATCAAGTCCTTCCAAATACCATAAATAAAAGATCCTGCATTATGACCTGGCTAAGAGGATTCAGAGGCACAAGCTATGAACTGAATCTTTCTCTGTATCAAGCTGGCTACATTTTTCAATGTTGTTAACTCACAAAATACAGACAAGGGACTGCCTTGTCAAACTTGCCAGCTGTAAAAGGGGCATGATCAGGAATATTTGTATGAAGAAAGGTTTTTCAAACTGAGGGTTATTTTTTAGAAGCACAACTACACGAAGGCTGCTCCTCAGGAGGAAGTCAGGGGGGATATTTGGGAGTGGAATTGAGCAATACAGCAGGCAACTAAAGAAAGGCTGTCTGGTTCAGTGTGGATTTGAGAAGGGTATTTGGTAGAAGGCAGGTGAAGGCAGAAGAATGTCACTGGACGCAGGTCGGATCAGCTGTGTGTGACACCCTTGTGCCACACTGCACAGGATATGGGGTGTAGGAGAAGAGTCTGCATTTGACTCAGGACGGCTAGGGAAGAATTACGTGGCAAGTGGCCTTTTCAAGAGGAAGGGAATATTAGAAAAGACCACAAGGGAGGGCACTAACAGGACAGCTAGTGAAGAGAAACAAGCAAGCCAGGGGGCAGTGAAATTCCCAGTACACTGACACTAGATTTTCGAGGTGCCGAAGGAATAGTTACACTAGTTTTCTGCTGAGGCATGAAGCAGGAGTGATTAGGGACAAAAACTGGCAAGATACAACAGGAAGCTGGGGTCTGGTATGCCGGGGTCTGGTACCACCACTTTTAGGGTGCATCGGTGGTTTCCTTCGGCCTGGAATAAGAACAGGTCATCTAGACAGAGAGTGGGGGCCAACAGTTACCTGCGTCTGGCACAGGATCCAGCCATGAGTGGTATTATTGGGCCAGGTTTCATTGGGGGTTGGGTTTCTTGGGTGTAAGAGGAATGGGGCACCCTAGTTCTCCTTCGGCCTGCTCGGATTTGGGCCTCCCCCTGCCGCGGGGCTGCAGGCCTGGGCCCTAAGAAGTTCCTACCCCGCTCTCAAGTGGAGCATCGCCACCTGATCCCTCACTTGATGAGGGTGTATTTGTTGCTTGACCACGTTTGAAGTGCCCTAGGGCAGGGCTGTGGCGTGCTTTCGGGGCGGGGGCGACCCCGCAGGGAACGTAACGTCTGCCTGTGCCCGGGCGGCCGCCGGCGCCGCAGGAGGAGCCGGACTCGCGGCGCGGGGCCGACCGGCTCCTCGTCCCCCGGGGCGGGCAGAAGGCGGGGCTGCAGGGCAGAGCGGTGGATGCTGAGGCGGGGCTGGCGGGGCGGGCAGCTGCGGGCTCCAGGCCGGGCATCTCCCGCTCCCTCCCGCCGCTGCGGCGAGGTGCAGAGAGGCTGTAAGTAAACTCGGGATCCCGGCGTTTCCCGGCGGAGGGGCGGCGCGGGGGCCGAGAGCTGCAGCCGGCGGCACAGGAGGAAGCGGCTCCGGGGTTTGCAGAGGGGGACGGTGCCGGCCGGCCAGGGCACCGCGCGAGCGCTGCTCCCCGCCCCTGCGCCGGAGCACGGGGGCAGCCGCAAACCGGAGATTTCCGACGTGGGGAGCAAAGCCAAATGTTTGTTGAGGCGGGTCCCACGTGGCTCTGCCTTTAAAGGACAGGCTTCCCCGCCCCCAAAGGCATTCCGGCCGGAGGGAACAACGCTGGGCAGGATTTGAACTACTCCAGCTAGCCCCTTGTGTATCACGGCATCTTCCGCAAAGCTCGGGCAAGTGTAAAAAAAAGGGAAAAAGAAAAGGCTTTTTAAAAAGTGGAGATGCAAGAAAAGGTTTGAGAAGAATTGCTGACCCGTGCCAAAATGCAAGGCACGCTTTGCAAGAAGAGCTGGTGCTCTTGAAAGGTGTATGGTGCAATTGAGCAGCCGCAGCTGAAGTTTTGAAAGAGCTGAAACTCAAAAGACAACTTTATGATACTGGGTTGTTGGTTGTAGCCATGTTTGTCTAAGGACATAGGCAGGCAAGAGCTTTTATTAGACCAGCTGAGTAGTTGTGGTGTCTTTTTTCCAACTACTCAGTTGGTCTAGTAAAAGATACCACAGCTACCCAAATAATCTTGCCAAATGTCAGGATAGTTTTTTCTTTCCTCTTTCTCCTTTAGGACCAACTCCTGAAGTCTTCGCTGCCATTAACTTCGGAGGAAGCTCTCTGTGGGTGAGGTCTGCTGAGTTTGGATCCTAGTTTATTCAGCAGGGTAATGAGCTAGCTCTCACCTTACAAAATGGAATGGGCACATGTATAAAGAGAAATCCTGTTTATAAAACAGAGCATGAAGTGAATGGCAATGGCTTGCCCCTTCTGAATCGCAGGTTTACATTTTCAGGAGGTTTTTTTACTGCTTCATTGATATGCAGTGAGCATAGTAACTACTGGAACGTTTTGTTATACAGGCATACCTCGTTTTATTGCGCTTCGCAGATATTGCGTTTTTTACAAATTGAAGGTTTGTGGCAACCCTGCGTCTAGCAAGTCTATCGGCGCCATTTTTCCAACAGCATTTGC
>NW_017728886.1:39800077-39814712 GCF_001723895.1 Crocodylus porosus
GATGGCTGCTACTTTGCCAGTTCATAAGACACTGTATAGTGGAATTACTCTAAAGTCTCATATTTAGGACTCTGCTGTTATTGGACAGATTAAATATTTTCTGTTAATTATGTCTTCAGAAGCCCAGTGGACTTTGATAATTAAGCACGTCTGATTCCTTGTACACAGCTGAAACCTGTGCTTCCCTGAGTGCATTCACTCACATACTGTGTTTCTTTTTATGATGTTGCTTATTTGCATTTCCTGAAAAAGCCATCAAATCAACTTTTAGTATCAACAGCTGTCATCCCAGCTGATTGCCTTTGTGATATATTTCACTATATCTGGCCTCCCAGTACCACAAGCCTTTAGTAGCTGGAAGGTATTGTGGGAATCCTCATGCACAGGATAAATATGGTATTGGAACAGAAGAAGCAGTTGGCTGTATTAGTCTGCAGTCAGGCAGAAGGTAGGCTAGATTTTCACTTTATGAACTAGATTTAGCTAGCCTGTAAAGTGCAGATCTACCCAGTCTCCTATTAAAATGGGTCTCTGATGCTTTAATAAATGAACAATAATTGCACATCTAGCTTTCCAGATTATGGTTTGGGTGAAGTTCCTCCCAGAAAGAAAGGTTAGAAAGATAACATGTCTGTACCAGAGGACAGTGCTTCAGGCACTCATTTTGGTCTATATGGCTCAACTGGTCTGGAAAATACGTTAATACTGGGCACATTTACACATCTGTTAATGCGCTTTTCCTAATGCAGATTAAATTTAGTACTTCCAATGTGAGGTACTAAATTAATATGCATTAGGCTGTCTTAGTTTACAGTAGCACAAGTGCACACTTTTTAGATGATGCTTAATGCACAGTAACCTATTTTACTGTGCATTAACATAATAGTATTTTTTTTGTGCACTGCTTTAATGCGCAGTAAAATAAACTACTGTACATTAAAGCACATGTGTAGACGTTCCCACTGAGAGGTGTATTGAAATATTCTGTGGGTTTCTAGGATAATGTTTAATGGGATTGTTTCATATTTTATTTTAATTCTCTACTAGACTTTATATGTTAATTTTTTTCTCTTGTGTTATGTTATTTTCTTCAAGTGTAAGCTGCCCTGAGCCTTCATTGGGAGGGTAGCATAGAAATCTAATAAATGAGTAAGTATGGGGAACAGAAGCAACTAACATCACTCACAAAAGTTATTTAACATCCAAAAAGTTGCCTTGGTGCAAAAAAGTTAAAGTGAAACGTAAGGTTCTCCATGATGTTTTGCTCAGAGAAGTAATCAAAATTTTGTCACATATTTTTGTTGTAGAAAGCAGTATTGCTTCTCCCCCAGCCTTTCATAATCATGCATGAGGTCTCAAAAACCCCATTATTTTAAAAATAACAATTTTTGGGCTTATTTTATTTGTCTGCTATTTCCTTAGTCTGATGCCAGCACTTGGTTCGTGTTTCAAGTTTTCTCCACAACCAGGTGGGCTAGAAATTTATTTTGTTTAAAAATATAAATTGAGAAACTTACCTAATCACATGATTTCAGAATCTGGAGCTTTAAGGAAACATCAGGTATCCCATGACTTGTAATAATATTAGGATTTTTAGAGAGAGGGGTTGTAGTGGTTTGAAGAGCACCCTGAAACCTTTCTACTTGTTGAGAACAAAAGGATAGCGCTAGCCATCTATAAGAAATTTCCCAACATCATAACCCAAAAAATCTGAGACAGGCTGAAAGAGAAATACAAAAAGAGGCTAAGAGGTGTGCCCAAGAGTTTTGGCTGAAATTCTGTGATGATATTTAGAAAGCAGCTCACGCAGGTGCTCACCATGGAATGTACAAAGGCATCAAATGAGCAATTGGTCCAGTCAAGAAGAAAACAGCTCCACTAAAACACTTAAATGGAAATGTCAAACAAAGGGAACAGAAGTGACTTGACAACCATAGAGGTATCTCCCTGCTGAGCATCATCGGAAAAATTGTCACTTGCATCTTGCTGCCTAGGCTGCAATCTCTAGGTGAAAGAATCTATCCTGAAATTCATTGCAGTTTTTGCTCAGGACACTCCAGCATTGATGCAATCTTTTCAGTCAAGCATCTGCAAGAGAAGTGTAGAGAAAAATGAATACTACTGTACATAGCCTTCATCAGTATGACGAAGACCTTCCATACAGTCAACAAACAAGGACTTTTTACTGTTGTGAAGAAACTGGGTTGTCCCTCCAAACATAACTCGCTCATTGCCTCAAGGTATGTAGGCAACTGTGGTGTATTGAAACAAGTGCCTTTGACATCAACAACAAGATCAGGTGTGTTTTAGCCCCCATGCTTTTCATTTCTACTTCTTCATGCATTCAGAGACAGTAATGATAGTATTTATCTTCAAACCAGACTAGATGAGGCTTGTTCAACACCACCAGGTTTAGAGCAGAAACCAAGCTGAAAGAACTAGTTCTGAGAAATTTCCTGTTTGTGGATGATGCAGCCTTGGTTGCCTACAATGAATTTTCCCTGCAAAATCTCTTGGGTAGATTGTGTGAATCATGCAAGAGCTTCAGGATGGCAATTATTCTGTAGAAGACTATAATCATGTACCAAGGGATGAAAGAACATCACTCTGGAGGATAAATCTCTTGGTGTCATTGACAGTTTTTGCTATTTGGGTTCTACAATTAGCAGGAATCTCGAGTTTCAGACTGAACTGACTACCAGAATTAAAAAAGCAGCTAAGAATTTTGGGCTATTACAAAAATATGCATGGAATAATAGGAGACCATCAGCTAAGGTGCAGGTGCGAATCTACGTGGCTTGTGTATTGTCATCCCAGCTTTATGATTCAGAAATGTGGACTACATATACGAGGCATATTAAGAGCCTGAACAACTTCCACATGAGATTTCAGGATCTTACACAGACAATAAAGTGGGAAGACAGAATACTAAACACAGAGGTACTGGAATGTGCAGGACTGAGACACTTAGAAACCATTATCAAGAAGAGGAAGTTGTGATAGATTGGCCATGTCAGAAGAATGGGAGAAGACCGTATCCCTAAGAATATTTTGTATAGTGAGATTTGAGATGGCTTTAGAAAGTGGGTTTGCCATGTATGGTGGTACCACAATGTGTACAAAAATTATATTAAGTTGTTCAACATCAACGTAGAAAGCTGGGAGGAACGCACAGTAGTCTGGAGGGAACATCTGGCAGCTCAGCATGGAGTGGCATTGATCTAGAGGATGGAAGCAAAGTGAGAAAGAAGGAAGCAGCTGTACTGTAAATTTGGACTCCAACTTAGACAACATATGGATCTGTGAAACTTGTAACAAGCTGTCGTTCTCAGATTAGACTTGTCAACCACAGATGGAAACATCAGGCATCTAACTAGACCTTTTACATGTACACCATGATCTAGAATAGTGGTTCTCATCCTATTTACTATAGTAGGCCACACTTGCAGCTCTCAATGTGGTATGTGGGCCATACCCACACAATGTACTTCCTGCGTATCCATTTAACAGGATGAAACATGAACCACCGCAGTGTGCTGACTGGGCTGCATGCGGGCCATGGGTTGAGAACCGATCTAGAGGATTGACTCTTCCCTACAAATGATAATGGCAGTAGCATGATTGATAAGAGTCAGAAGCCAACGATAGACTGGAAGAGACACATTTTTTGTCTTCGAGAAGGGGAAATGTGGAATCATTAATTTTATTTATTGAGTTTTCTGTGACACTTTTCACAATAGTGTGATTGAGTAACTCACGAACATTAACATTTTTTTCTCCACAATGACACAATGCCTTTTCTCCACAAAGACTAGTTGTGGTGAGGTGAACAAACCTGAGCCAGGGAAGAAAAGTGTTAACCTGCTTGGCTCCAGCCTAAGGCTCTAGTTGATCCTGCTGTGTAACAGGATCTATGATGTTATGCCCAGAGGGAATGCTATCTAGGGGGAATAATCAGAAAAGAAACATGAAACTTAGAGGAAGAGGTGGCCGTCAGAGGCACAATAGTCTCTTTCTTTCCCTCACTAGATTCTTAGAGCCATGCTCTGAAAGAGTTGCATATAGTGAAAAATCGTGAACCAGATTCTGATGTTATTGGTAAACATATGCAAGATTTAAATATTATATTTAACAGTCCTTACAGCCTGTACTGTAAGCAACTGGTACAGAGTTTTGAAAAGATGAGAAGCACACTGTAAATGCAGTCACAGAAATATGCATCTTAATATTGCATCCTGACACTGAAACACAATAATAGCATTGTTGTAGCTTAGCATTAGTATATATACTGATCCAACACCATGATGTCTGTATCACAATGCAGTATCAGGGCATTCCAGTGCAGTCATCTTACAGCTCGTAAGTCCTTTCCATGTAACTGCCAATCTTTTCTCACATGTTTGAGAGTTAAGAGAAAGAGAAGTATCTTTCCATCTCCATTTTATCACTTCCCCTTGCCTTCTTCTTGGCTTCTATGAATATAAATGTCTAGCGAGACAGCAACAGGTGCTTTTAGGATCCTCACTGTACCTAGAGTGAAGAGGAATGAAGAAGCTCCATTCTAAGCTATCCATTTTCCAGAGAAGTACATACACTATTCTAAAGATGGTGTCATTTGTATAGGACATCAAGAATCCTAAAAACCTCTTGTGAATGAAAATATCATTTCAGAATGTTAAGAAAAAACTGCAACAGTATACTTTAACATTTGTCTTAAATCCAGCACTTATTTTTTAGGGTTCCTCTACAGTGGAAGGTATGACAGGAGATAACCATACTGTGGATTATGATGAAGTTCAGAAAAGGGAGACTGGAAAGAATATGGGAAATCAATGCAATTTGGTAATATTCATTTAAATAAAAAAGGGTTCTTGTGCTTCATGACAATGTTTGCTTCTTGAACCAAAGTTGATCCAGAGACATGGGACCAGATCCTAATCAGCTTCAGGCACCTAAATAGGACTAAGGTGAAATTTAGATGCGTAAGACATTAAGGCTATACATGTGTTTGTTCATGTTCTAATTGGAATGCTCCAGCATCATCTCATCATCATGTGTATTCAGCCCCTGCACGTTTTAAAATGGCCACGGGACATTCAATGAGGTTTAGATGAAGCGTCCCACAGCCCTTTTAATGTGTGGGGGCTTAATACATGTGACAGTGAGCCATTTTAAATAGAGTAGCTGTCCGGGAACTGCTCTAACTAAAGCGCCCCACCCCCATCCAGGTATATAGGCAGCCAAAGAGCAACCAAAATTGGTTTCCCTCAGCAGCTGGCAAATTACCTAAGCATCTTGCCTCCATTTAGATGCTTAAAAAAAGCCTAGGTGCTCAGGCATGGGCTCCTGTACGTGCTCAGAGGCAATCTAGATCAGCCACCTTAGCATCTAACCTCCACATATACTCGTGTCATGTTTCAGATTGGTGTGAGGAGGCACTTGACTCTGTACATCTGCAGTTCCTTAGGTGGGCTCCAGCCTTACCTAGCATTTGTTTGATGCTCCAGTAATAAATGCAGTTCAATGCACAAAACAGAGCAGGGGGAATGATGGTGCCATCTTTTGCCAGTTACTCTAGGAGTGACAGAGCACTTGCCCAAGAAATCAGAGCTCTTGGTTCTAAGACTACCTTACCCTGAGAGTATTAAAACCCACATCGACCATTTCCCATAAGAGACCCCTAATTGCTAAGTTGTAGGCTAAGCTTGGTGGGAGCACTGTCCCCAGTTCCTCTGGAAGTTAGTTTGCTAAGAGTGCAAAATTCACAGGGCCAAAAGGATTTCCAAAGGAGTCCTGAGTTTGCTGTCTCTGGGTTAGCTAGGCCTGTCCCTCACTTTTTTTTGCACGTGCACTTTTAACCAGGCAGAATTCATTGGGTTGCTGTGTCCTAGGGGTTGTTGTGCTTTATACTGAACTTGGTGCTGGTCTTAGGTAGGTCTTACTGGATTGCAGCATAAGAGAAGTGCCTCCCTTACAGTCCTGGGTCAGATCCTGTAAGGTAACTCCCCAGAATTCAAGGAAGGAGCAGGAATTCAGACATGTATACCTGGTGTGGCTAGGATTCCTATGGAGTACATGTAGGTACCTGCCTGCTGAGTGACCGGACATTCAGGATCAGTCCTAGGAGGTACCTAGGTCTCCTCACTCAGTGTACAGGAATCCAGGCCTGTAGATTTGGATCACATTTTGAGTCAAAACACTAAAGACATTGCAACAACTAAGTATGAAGTGCATTGGAGGATGAATAGGATCTGATTCCTGCTTTTCCTGTAAGACTAAAATATCAGAGCATTGTAAATCTTGTAACAATATTGGCACAAGGAGATAAAGAAGAAATGTCACATTTCATTGTGTTTAATCAAAGACCAGACTAAAAAAACCACACGAAGCTTGGGCCAGCTAAGTGGTTGAGTGAGCACAATTCAGAGCCTTGTGAAGGCTGTTCTCTACCAGCTGCAAAAAGCCCAATCGTTATCACTGTATTCTAGCAAAGATATGCTTAAAATTTCCCTTTAAAAGTGTCTTTTTTCAAAATTGCCATATCATGATGAGAAAGAAGAGCCCAGTAAACAACATTTGTTACAGTAAAAAAAAAAAAAAAGCCTCTGTTGATGCACAGAAACAATTCAAGCTGCTCCTGCTTATTCTGAGAGCAGTGGGCTCTATCACTAGAGCCTGTAGAATATTGAATTAGGCCTTTCAGACTAGCTCTTTGAAAGGTCAGCATCTCTGGACCAAGCTCCAAGGTGAATTTCAATGGATACAGTTTACGCCTTCAGCCCCTTGAGACCTCCTCCCTTTGTAAATGTGTTCAACTGTCCCTACTCAAATTTTGTGAAGTTTTTTGATCCCCTTAGACTTACTTCACTACCAAAAGGTATATTTTAACTACAGAAAAAGCATGCACTAGCTCTCCCACCAAAAAGTACTTGTGGAGATAAGGCTGCTTAGTTTTACTGTGAGGGAAACGTTATCAGCCATGGATGGGGGCATGGTGCCAGTCTTGCTTACCTACATGTAGTACCTTGTCTCCACTTCAGATTTTACAGTGAGATAACGATGCACCTTTTTATCTTGCCAGAAAAATACAAAACACAAGACAAGAAAATAGCTTTGTTTTAGTGAAGATAAAGACTTCAGCCAACACATACTTAACCTTATGTTACTTGCCTGCTGCCTCTTTTCCCTTATGCAGCCTTTCAGAGTTTGGCTCTGATTTATGTCAGCCCCATTGTCACGTAGAGTAGTTTGGTTCTTGAGAATGATTCTGGGCGATAGAACTGAATGTGCTTTGGGACTCCTCCAACCTCCTAACTTGAAGCAGATTTATCACTTCCAAATAACTAACACCAATTAGTTTCTCCAAATCTAATACTCTTTGCTGATGACTGGATATTTGCCAAGTTAGCAGTTTTAGAGCTCAGCTATTTCTAGGCTCTTTGAGGCTATATTATTTTGATTTGGATTATTAAAGGTGATGCACCTTGTGAGCAATAAATATAATAATAGCTTACCCCCAGACATACCTTTGTTGCATGAGATGTATGAGCATTTCAACATTAGCATCTATATTTTCTTTTTATACCTATACAATCTGTTTCCCTCTGAATGAGGTACTGAGCATAGGATAGTTTTTAAATGTACTATCCAATAATAATGCATGCTGTGTTTTTATGCTAAAAGTTTGACTTAATTCTACTTTCACTGAAATCAATGATAATTTTGTCACCCACTTCACTAGATGTGTGATCAAGCAGTGCCTACCTGGCAACAGAAAATTCCATTTTTAATTGAGATGACCTAATTTTGCATAATTTGTAAAATGGTAAATGAAGTAGGAAATGCTAAGGCTGTGTATGTTTGAGACTGGGGTTAAGGAGAATGAAAATATAATTGGTTGATGTGTCCCTTACACTGTAGTCCACTGCCTGGGCATCATAAATAGAAAGATTTTCAGGTTGTCCTACAAACGTAGTTAAAATGTGCTGAGTGAATAGACTATTGTATTCTAAAGTTTCTGGATTTCATTTCCTCATGCATTATTTTGCTTATGTTATTAGTGCATATCTCTGCTTTGGAAATAATTTCTTAAGACCTTGTAATGAAAACTTCTCTTATGGCAGTTAACTTCCTACAGTGAACATCTATTTTAAAATCACCTCAAAAGAATGTAATCTAAGCCAGAAATCTAAATCTAAATATCCTCAGCTCAGGTACATACTACCTGCAACCTCACATGTCTAAGTGGCTTCACCGTTAATAGTGATTATTTTATCATTTATATAACATATGGGAGAGATAAAGTGAAAGGGCAGTAATGCAGAAGTCTAAGATGGTTGATGAATTCTTTAATCTCTCCATAAATTTGATGTATTTTTTTCTTTTTTCCAATCTTTTCAGAATATGGATTTACAATTTACCAGGACACCAGAAGTGGCTGCACTTTTCCATTTACAGAATAAACATCATTTTGATGAGTTTGAGTGCTCTTCAGATCAATACTGCAAGCAGAATCTCTTTCCTAAGTGGCGTTTGCCAGTGAAAATAGCTCTTGCATTGGCATTGTTAACATTTATCTATACTTTTCTGAGAGATGTTATCTACCCTTTTGTAACTAGTAATGAAAATGCTTTCTATAAAATTCCAATTCTAGTGATAAACAAAGTTTTACCAGTGGTTTCAATCACGCTTTTGGCACTGGTTTATTTACCAGGAACATTAGCTGCTGGGTTCCAGCTCTATTATGGCACAAAGTATAAACAATTTCCACAGTGGTTAGATAAGTGGATGTTATCAAGGAAACAGTTTGGACTTCTCAGTTTCTTCTTTGCCACAATGCATGCATGCTATAGCTTGTGTTATCCAATGAGAAGATCTTACAGATACAAGCTGCTGAATTGGTCATACCAACAGGTATGGTCAGGTCACAGATGTCAAACACTTGCATCCAGATAGTGTCTTCATCTTGTTCGCATCCACAGGCCTGGGGGAAATACTTTCATTTGAATCTGAAGCAACTCCACAAAGCTTTCTGTTAAAAAGCTGTGGGCCAGTTTATTTCCATTAATATGCCACGGTGCTTTGAAGTGAGAAAGCTAGATCTAGAGAGTAGAACAGAGTGAAAAATCCTAGGTTATTATATATTGCTGAGCAAGTCATTTCCTTTATTTGTACTACAGTTAAGCTGTCTGTAAAATGGCTATAATTATATATGCTTTGCAGTAATTAGTTGTTTGCAAAGCACATGAGATTCTCCATATGAATATTTTCCAAATCATGGCTGGAAGATTTGAAAGAGTGGTAAAGTTTTCATTAAAGTTATACATCAGATTTCAGCTAATAGTACATAATTAGTTTATTCAGAGGGTAGGATGTTTTCAAGAATTCTTAAGAATTCTGCATATAGGCCAGCTCGTTACTACATAATATGCAAAATAAGAATCTTTAAAGCTAACCTATGTGGCTTGTTAGGCATTTCCCTGATATTCAGGAATCTCTAGGCAGTAAGTATAGTGTCACTAAACCATTCCCAGCCCCTGGTGCAGACCATGCATCCAAGGTGGGGAAAATGACTCTAGAGCACGCTGCACTAGGATTAAACAGCCTCTTGCATTTGTAACTTTAAAGATCAGGGCCCCTGAATCCCAGCCTTTGTAAACCATTGTTTTCAGTACAGCTCAATATATCGTGTTTTTTGTTGGGGATGTTAATCAGAGTTAAATGGATATCTTGGCAAGATAACAAAGTAATCAGGAATGCCTGCTGAATTAGCCCTTTTAAAATAGTCCTTGTTAATATATTTCTTGTTGTTAGAATCTGCCAGATATGGTATTTAGCCATAAATGGAATTTTGTTTGTCAAAGAATAAAGTTTCTCCTACTGTGAAGTCACATTAAGAAGGCTGCAGAACAGGTCTGTGCTGGGCCAAGGCAGGGCTGAAATCAGTAAATACTTCTAACTGGAGCCTAATTTAGTTCAGCATAGGTTACTGCAACTGTTGTCAGAAGTAATAACAGTTGCATTTAGAGACTAGTGTACGTTCCATTGGATGGTCAAAAGCAATAAAATGGAAGTGAAAACCAAATGAAGGGGGGAGGAGGAGAAACAGGTCTCTGGGCCTATTTCCTAATGATTGTAAAGAGAAAAAAATATTTTTTGGAAATATTAGGTCCCATGTCCATCTCACTTAAATATTATTTTCTTTCGCAGGTCAAGCAAAACAAGGAAAATGCCTGGATTGAGCATGATGTTTGGAGGATGGAGATTTATATCTCTCTAGGAATTCTGGGACTTGCTATGCTGGCCATACTAGCAGTAACATCAGTTCCATCTATCAGTCACTCTTTGACCTGGAGAGAGTTCCATTTTATTCAGGTATGAATAAATCCACATTATGGGTGATCTGTCTTCCTTTGGAGGATTTTGCGGGTCAGTTAAGATCCTCAATTAAAAATATCAATATGCAGTGGGGTTCCTAGAAATCAGTCCAGAAGTTTAGTCATTGTTCTCTGGCAATTGCTGAGCAAATAAAATATTGACTTTCTCTCTTACATGGCAAAAAAATGGTTGCCATGAAAGGTTGTTGGATATTAGCGATTGTCATCATGAAATAAAACCTCTCTCACCTGCAGGATACCAGTTTAGATATAATCCAGAATGATAGCTGATGACCAAAATAAAATGATTGTTTCATGGTCTAGCGTATGAGAAATGAATTAGTGGTTTCAGTACAAACTATCAAAAATGGTTGCGCCTTTGTTGAAGGCCTGAGGAAAAAGCCAAGTATTCAAGGAGTATTAAAGTAGAAGACCTGTAGTCCTAGAGCAGGATCCATGTATGCTAGCAGGTCAGCATAGACGTTTTATTGACATTTCCAGAGTCAGATTTTTAAGGTCTAATTGTTGGGTACAAACTGACCTACATTTATGCAGGATGCAATGAGGAGAAAGATACTTCTAGGCCACTTCCCACTCCCCTGGTCTGGGGGCTGTGAGCTGTCAATAACAGTCTCTTTTCATTTACCAAAGTTCACTGGTGTGCACAGCCTTAGATAATCCCTGTTCACTTCAACATGCCCCTTTGCCTTGTAGCATTAGGAGTGCATAGTCTAGAGATGGCTATGTCAATTTTGTACTACATGGGATCCCATTATACAAGCAGGATTGTCTGTTGTTTGCCTTTCACTCCTTGACCCCCACTTCTTAGCTGTTTTGAGATACCTGAGCATCACAAAGAAACCAGAGTTCAGGGGCAAAACTTCAGCCTTAACGTATACAGAGAACTTCAGTCTTCAGTAGTTCTAGCCCTGTCATACCCTTCAAAAAGCTGTGTTCAAGAAAAGGAAATCTATTTGAAAAAAAGTCAGCTTCTACCCTTAGTTACAGCAACAAACCCATTTTTGGATGCTAAGATTATACACATGTACTTGCCTTACTCAAGTTAAAGTCTAATGTCTGAGGCTCTGGTTCTCCTGCCACTTATGTTACATAAATCAAGAATGACTCCACTGAAGTTAGTGTAGTTACACAAGTGTTGAAACAGGCTCTGAGGACCTAAGTTTGGAAGTTTGATCTAGTAAGCACCTTGTACTTGAAAACTTAGCAAGAAATGTTTCTCTCTTACCAGTTTTGTGATGTAGAATCTTATATACCTTAGTACAGAGGTACCCTACCTGTAGCCCGTGGGCTAAAGGTAGCCCATGGAGCCATGGCATCCAGCCCACAGGGCTCCCCATGAGTTGGCAAGTTTGGTGGTTGGGAACCAATGGCAAACAATACTGACACCCCTCCCCTGCTGCCAAATTCCCAAGCCCCACAGAGCCAGACTGGAGCCAGGCCCTACACCTGCTTCCCCTCCCCCCTGCAGCCAGATTGATACTAAGGCAACCTCCTACCAGCTCCCTGTGCCGTGCTGTGGCCAGATCAGGGCCAGCCAGGCCATTACCCCCTTCCTCTTCTCTGCGCAGCCGTACTGGGGTCAGCTCTGGTGGCAGAGCCCACCCCAGCAGCAGGCAGCTCCCAGGGGCAGGGACCAATGTCCTAGCCCATGCCAGCTGTCTCCTGGCCCTGTGCTCCCTGCCCCTGGGCCAGCACCCAGAGGGAGTCTAGAGCTCCACCTGGCTGCTGCAGGGGGCTGGTGCAGGGTTCCCACATCCCTTCATGTGTAGACACTTGCCTGGATCAGTTTAGAGTAATTTACTCTAAAGTAAACTGACCTAGGAGTATTTGCATGTGTAGACACGCCCACTATATAGTTAGCAAAGTAATCCTTTTTATTACTATTGAAAGAAGATAAATAACTCGTGTTTTTGTATCTTTTCAGACCAACATGGGATATTTAGCCCTAATGCTATGCACAATTCATGCCCTGGTATTTGCCTGGAATAAATGGATCGATATTAATCAATTTGTCTGGTATACACCCCCTACATTTATGATAGCAGTTTTTCTTCCTATTGTAGTTTTGCTTTGTAAAAGTGCACTGCTTCTGCCATGCCTTAGAAAGAGGATACAGAAGATCAGATGTGGCTGGGATGTTAACACAGAAACAGATAAAACACAGATGACTTCCAGGTTGTAGACTGAATATGGACGTTTATCCTGTTGCCATGAAAAGATATACATATATCTGTGAAATGTTTACATGCTGGATTTGCCTTATTTGGTTAAATGTTTCTTTTGTACTTTTCATTTCTACTTCTGTTGTGGGGTATGAAACCCACATTCAAATTTGGACCGTGGGTGAGAGAGTGAAGTTTAAATTTAAATTTGCCTTCAGGAATTCACTTGTTTCTTTATTGAGTCTGTTATTTTAAAATCCAACTTCCTCATCCCTGCAAACTGACTCAGCAAAGAGAAAATGGTGTTAAATCACCACCTCATAAATTGACCACAGAAAGTAAATGAGAAAACAATCTTAAAAAACCAGATCTGAGTCTTATATTGTAATGGCTTTACTCCTTCTGGTAGTTAAGATTGTAAAAAGTTTTCCTATTTTGGGTGAGGTTTTTAAAAAGTAATTATAAAATCAGTTTTGTAATTATGAAATCAAACTTCCACTTAGATTTGAATGAGAAACTAATGAAAACTCACTTTCTCTGTGATAGCTAAGCCTTGCTGAATGATTCTGGTTGAATAATTCTTATTGGAATAATTTTAAATAAATTATGCAGTAAACGCCTTTTTCATTATTCACCCAGCTTTAGATATATCACTTTCATTTTCCCTGCTGGTTTGACTATGGGACCCTTGGCAGGGGTAGGAATAAATGATGGCCAACTGCTGCTGGGACCATTCAGATAAGAGTTGCACTCATTTCATGGGAACATACATGCGCACACTGCATTCTAAAAATCAGGAACACATGAAAACTGAAATTATGTAAAGAATCATTTGACATGGATGTGGATCATGAAAATTACTCTAATATATATTACCAGAACTAGCACACATAACATAGATAATGGACTACTTTATGTTGTAGTAGTAACAGTACCTTTTGTATTTCTTGAATTGTTTTAGGGATGTTAATTTAAAACAGTAATTTCTTCCCTTGGGTATAATAACACATTGCCATAGTACAAGACAAACAGGAGGTTGCCCATAGGTTATTAAGAAAATATACAATTCAAAGCTGTATACACTAGCTAGTAAAGCCTAACAGTGACAGATATTGTCTAAGGCAGGGGTTTTCAGGAGAGTACCCCTTCTGGTGGTTACCCCTTCTGGGGTGCAGGCAGGGGGAGTCCTCCCAGCAGCCAATTGCCAAGCAGGGATGACATTCCCCTCCTTCTGGATGTGGGGGGAGGGGGGCCTGGCAGTCAGTCACCAAGCGGGGGGGGAGGCAGTCCCCTGGCAGCCAAATGTGAAGTGGCAGCAGCAGCACAGCAGTGCACAGGCGCATAGCAGCAGCGGCAACAGCACTTCCCAAGTACCCCCACTTCTCTGCACTGCCACCGCATACCCCTTGGGGCCTTGCCAAGTACCCCCAGAGGTACATTTGCCCCCAGTTGGCATCCCTTGGTCTAAGGAGCCAATTGCAAGATGAATTCTCAAAAACTACGTGTACAGACAGACATGTGCAATTATCAAACATTTCTGATTAGACTTTTGTGAGTAAAACATAAATTCAACCAAAAGATATTATCAGGGATGTTACTAGAGCTTCCAGGTTAATCAGAACCTTATCTGTCCCCTTGTAAAATACTGCAAAATAGTTTACTAAAATGCTGGAGAATCATGAGACCTTTACCCAGTTTAACTGGTTTAGTTAACAGCACTATACCTGGACTCCTCACTTTACCTAACAAGCCAGCTAGAATTTTAAATAGTTTCATAGTAGTTTCATAGTTTCTAGGGTCGAAAGGGACCTGAGCAGATCATCTAGTCTGACCCCCCGCCATGGCAGGAAACAATACTAGGGTCAAACAACCCCAGCAAGATGTTCATTAACCTCCCCTTAAAAACCCCCAGGGTAGGAGCCAGGACCACCTCTCTTGGAAGTTGGTTCCAGACCCTAGCCGCCCTGACCATGAAGTAGTGTTTCCTGATATCTAGCCTAAACCTTCCCTCTGCCAGCTTGTGACCGTTATTCCTGGTCACTCCTGGCAGTGCTCGGGGGAACAGTGACTCCCCCA
>NW_017728886.1:39815660-39823963 GCF_001723895.1 Crocodylus porosus
TGGCCCAGGTGTGCCTCCCCTGGGGCCCGAGGGGGGCCCAGCAGGGAGGTGGCCGTTCTGGTCCCTACTTAGGAAGACAGAGGCAAAGAAATCGTTAAACATGTTAGCTTTGTCATCTGGTGTGATGACCAAATTCCCCAACGCGTCCTGCAAGGGCCCCACATTACCCAGGACCTTCTTTTTGTCCCCTATGTATTTAAAAAAGGACTTCTTATTGTCCTTAATCTGAGAAGCTAGTCCTAATTCCATCTTTGCCTTTGCACATAGCAATATAAAAAGTGCTCATCTCCCATTTCCAGTCCAACTGTGGTGCTAAAAAAAGTTCAGATTTCATTATATATTATCTAAAGTTTAATTAAAAGATGTGCCTAGGTTTAACACACACATCCAAGTTCAGCTTTTATTTGCACAGTGCAAGCCCCTCCATTCATTTGACAAAGGATGTGGCTTTGTGTAATCTTTTGTTCTACCTCTAAAGGCAGCCCTGATTTGCTTCTTATTTGAGGATTTTGGAGAGCTCCACTAACTTACCAACTTTCTTGAATTCTGGTCAAGTCATTGTAATAATTGTTTACAGTTTCATTGTGACACAGCTGAATCTGATCCTTAGTATTTGAAAAGCGCACGGTGGAGGTGGATTAAACACTCCTTGAAAATGTCTTTCAAAGATATTAATGTAGACCAGGGGTAACCTTTTCAAAGCCACTTTGAAATCAATGGGAGTTCAGTACCTAAATGTCTTTGAGGACCTTAGGTGCCTAAATCTCATTGCAAATTATTGGGGTTAAAGCCCCTAACAATTCTGGAGAAGGACCATAGGGTTCTAATCACCACCACACTTTGAAAAAGTTAAAGCTAAAACTTATCTAAATGGCAATAATTCACATGGCATCATCTCAGGCCAGTTTCTTATGTCTATATCAACCGTACAATGAACCCTATAGCACTTGGCATTAATTGTTAGCAGAGAAACCAAGAACTTGGAAACTAAACTGCGTTCTCTCCACTCTATTAGCTTCAATCTCTCAACTCTGATTTCAGGCATATTAAGTAGACTGTAGGCACATCTGCATGTGCAAGTGCTCCAGGGTGGACTGACTCTAGAGTAAACCTACTGCAGGCAGGTGCCTAAATGTGCGGGGAAGCAGGAGCAGATTTGCTGTTCATGACAGCAGTCTACTCCTGCCCCTTCCAGCCCTGCATCAGCCCCCTGCAGCAGTCAGAGGGAGTTCTAGTCACCTCCCAGCCCCGGCCCCATGACCATGGACCTGGCACTGGGAAATCAGGATCTCCTGGCCCTGTGGCCCTGTGATTGCGGAGCAGGGAGCTCCCTGTGCCAGGCAGGGGGACATAGTCCCCACCCAAACTCCCATGGCAGAGCCTGCCCCAGCAGCAGGCAGCTCCCAAAGGCTGGGAATAATCTCCTTCCCATACTGCCTGACTGACAAGGAGCACATTTGCTCTCGATTGGCTGTCTACACATGTCGTACTGCACAGTAATTACTCCTGCATAATTTTGCTACTTGTATTTACAGTAATTTGTTCTAATCTTGAGCAAAGTGTCTTCTGTAGACACGCCCACTGTTAGGGAACTGTAGGCCACGTCAGAGTGAAACATCATAAGCACTACAACTGCTTCAGAAAGCAATAAATAAAATGTCTACATACCTAGATCCCTATTTATCTAGCTATATTTTACTTAATACCCCAGAGTTTATATTCATCCAATTTAAAACAGTAGGGCAATTATTTTCATAAGCCACACTGAGTTTATATAAGTACAGCAGCTGAAGAAAATAAAGAGATAATGATAATTTGGGGTAATGGCATCTCAGAATGCATTTAGCTACTAATACAATATCTTTTGGAGTATTTAAAAAACTTGTACATTCTGATTAATTCTGTGAAATTTCTATTATTTTGGGCACACTGGTGTATACTGAATTAGCGGTTGCAGGTGTCCCAAACCTGGACTTGAATGGTGTAACTGGAAAAATTAAGTCATTAACTTGAACAATATGATAGCTACAGCCTAGAGTTACCTATCTAAGTCTGGAACCAACTTCCAAGAGAAGTGGTGCAGGCTCCTACCCTGGGGGCTTTTAAGAGGAGGTTAGATGAACATCTTGCTGGGGTGGTTTGACCCCAGTATTCTTTCCTGCCATGGCAGGGGGTCGGACTAGATGATCTGCTCAGGTCCCTTCCGACCCTAGAAACTATGAAATTATGTGGGTGAGTGGGTTGGAGCATGGGAAATTCTTCAACAGAAAAAAATTAAACTGTTAGACGCTAATGTTAAAAAGGGCCATGCTGAGTGAGAGGGGACATTTTCAGTACCAGACTTGAAGAAACTAAAGAGAGTTAGTTCAGGAGTCAAAAGGGAATCCATGACCAGGAAGACTAAGTCAGAGGCATGGGGCCTAGAGGGATCCCTGAAAGTGCTAGATGAAACCTGAAGAATAATCAAGGCAGTTGTGAACATAAAGGCAATGGATAGCATATAGCAGAAGTTGGCAATGCTTTCTAGCAGTGGCCAGAATGACCCAAATCAGGTCCAAGGTGGGCCAATGCTAGGACCTGGCTGCTGCTATTGCTGTAACTTCTCCCTACCATTTATCGCAGCATGAGTAAAGCCCCTTTGGTGCCAAAATACTGCAAAAGCCTCCTTACTCAGTGGGCCACATCCAGTGCCTCCATGGGCTGAATCTGAATCTGGCCCATAGTTTGTAATGTTGCCAATCCCTGGTAGAGATTTTTTTTTTAATTATTAACAAATCCAACTGATCAAATAACAAATTTAGCATTTAGAAGATACATCCAGTCTCCTAAAACAGGGCTGTCCAACTGGAAGTCTACAGGTTGCATGTGGCCCAAGAGTTAATATGCCTCCATGCTCCGAGCTGTCTGCTACTTCCCCCATTTCTCCAGCTGAAGCAGTAGCTGAGATCTCTGGCCTTCCCCTCCTTCCTCCAGCTTCCATTTCCTGCCCCTGCCCCAGAGGGAAAGAATGGTACAGGATAGGCCATGATACTGGGGGAGCCCATGGCTGGGGAGCTGAGGGTTAGGCCAGAGCACCCATGCACACAATGCAGTGGCAGGATTGCACTTGTGTGCATGGTGCAGTGTTGCGGGGTGGCATCTGCACACACAGTGCAATGGGGGGGTATAGCCATGTGGAATGTGGGGGGAGGTTTATGCTGGTGTGGCCCACATGGCATGTGGCCCCTGCTGGTGTGGTTCCCAGCCACTTAGAAGTTGGGAATCCCTGCCTTAAAATGTACAGTGCTCCCTTAACCCAAGCCACTGTCCCCAGAAGTTCATTGTTTTGGGGTTTGTTTGCTGTTGGGGTTTTTTGAGGGGGGAGGAGGGGGACTTCCTTTCAGTCTCTGACAAGTTTCTTGGTGTTTCTGTCAATGTCGAGCTTTCTTATTTTTTCATCTCTATACAATAATTCACGCTTTTTTTTGTCTAAACTCTGCATAATACAAATCTCACTATCTTCTACTCATCTTTGCTTTTAAATTTAGTCATAAGTATTCGCTCCTAGAACTGGACTTCCCTTCAATATTCAAAAAACTTTCTAAAACTTTCTGATGTGGAGACAGGAGAATCTTTTTTTAGCAAATGTCAAGCATTTCCACCAAATTTCCAAGTAAGCATCTTTTTTCTTTCTCCTCTCTAGAACATGGACTTGATCTTTTCTACTATTAAAACTTCTCAAACTTCTTTAAACCAGTGATTTTAGGGGTGTCATTTCTCTTCCAGGCTTTTGCAGTTGTAATTCTTGCAGCCACTAAAAGATGAATGATCAAATCTTTACGGCTCGTAAGTTGCAGAGTTCTCAGGAAGGTTCAATAAGAACATTAAGGGGTGTTGTGATAGTTATTACTCTCACCCTGTCACCAACCTTCTTGCAGAAAGGTTTAATTCTGGGACATGTGCACCATACGTGGTAGAATCCTTCTGTCTGCACTCCCTTCAGCATTTGCCTGTTCCTATACCTTAAATATGTTTATTTTTAAGTAAGATACCCTTAATATAAGATTTTAAAATAACTTTCTTCTGCCATTGTGCAGATGAATATGTGAATACCATTGACAGATATATATTTTTCATAGATCTGTGTATTTCTTTGTGAGTAAATTGCAACTGGTTTAGAAATCCCACTGTAAAATTTGTGTATTGCTTGTTTTAACCATCATGCATCCCTGAAGGTTAAACTAAAATTAGTTAGAGTATCTGTGAGGGTGGAGCCTGGCAAAGATGTTCGGTTCTTAGGTGTGAGAAGATATAAAGTCTTCAGCATTGATCCTAGAAGCTGGAGCAGCTGAATTCCGGGGTCCCATTCCTTAGAAGTGGTACCAGCAGAGCCGTCTCTACGGGTGTGTGGGGCCCAGAGCATATCAGCCTGTGCTGAGCCAGGGGATGGTGAGGGGCCAGAGTAGGGGGGAGCAGCTGGAGCACAGCCAGCGGCCGTGGTGGGGCCTATATGGCACTGTCCACAAGGCCTGACAAAGTGCAGGGCCCAGGGTAGTTGCCCCAATTCACGCCCACGTAGGGATGGCCCTGGGTTCCAGACACACATCCGAGAAGCCAGAGCCAAAGACCATTGTTGGAGCCTGCCCAGATCCAGAGAAGTTTAGGAGCCCATGGATCAAGTGAGTGAATCAAACACAACAGCCTGATGTATGTCTACCAGGGGAAGTTCACCCAGGACTAAAGCAGCCTATTATTTTACTTGAATAGCACTACTGATGCAAGGAATCATGAGCACAATTCATATTCTAAAAATATTTAATTACCTGAATTACAGATGTCACTGGGCCTGCAATTAGCTAGGAACCAGAAGCTTAGTTAGCAAATGTTACACTCTAGACAGAAATGTATGTTGTGGACCCTCAAAGACCCCACAGCTGCTGCTGCCTTACCATAACTGACAGGGGCAACATTGGATAGCAAGTTGAGGACACTTCCAAAATCAGAGTGTTTAGACCTTCTCACCAGATATTTTACATCCATTAGGTGAGAATTTTGGAGAGATTTTTTATAACATTCTTGTTTCCTGTATTTACAGCTTGATCATCTACCTGAAGAGTCTATGAAAGCTTTTCCATTAATATCAGTGAGAGTAAGATCAAACCCTTTGCTTCTGTTGCTTCTCATGTAGCAATAGCTTGAATGATCGTTTAGTGTTAAGTTTGTTACAGCTCTTTAAAGCCAGCACTGGAATTGCTGCTTACCCCATTTTGATAGCAAAGATATTATGGGTTTATTATTTTGTTTTTTATTCCAGGTCCAAATCAAAAGTTTATTCTGTGGCAGTCCTCAGACTAAGCTACCCACAAGATAGACAAAAAGGACCAAACTCAACATAACTCTGGGAATGGTTAGCCTGAAAACTCTTTTAAGATGGTTTGTATAGCTAATGACCTCACCTCTTCTTTTTCTTCTATTCGGTCTATATTATCTAGCTTTTTCACTATGATCCTTTATCTTTCCTCCTCTTTCTATTATACTCTCCTCATTCCCCCTTATTTATTATACCCAAGTCTCATTTCTGCAGTTCTTTTTGTTTCCTCAGACCCTTTCTTTCTCATCCCCATGTGTATTTACATATTTCATTTGTCACTGATACTTAAACTACCAATCTTGTGAATTAGCCTTCTCTAGGCAGTTGTTTGTTTGTTTGTTTTTTAAAACGAGGGAAAGGAGGTTGTGTGTCTTGTGACCGACTCAGTAAAGCCGGTGAGTGGCAGATTTAAGGCACAAGAGGCAGAAACTCATTTTAATTTTTTTTACTATTTTGGACTTTGAGTTAACTGTCTTTGCATTTAATTATAGATTTGTTGAAGCTGAAATTTCAAAGGCAAAACTGGGTAAACTGGTTGAGATGGAGAACTAAACAGAGTTTTGAAACCATGTTGAACCAATTCCAAAGCTAAGGAATGTGGTCTGCTATTAGGATAGTAGTGACTGAGGGCAGTTTTACATGTGCTATGGGGGGGAATAACACTTTAATTAGCAAGCAAGATTCACCTCCTCTGCTTCTGTTTAGCACCTATAAAAATGTTTACAATACAATAATAATTACAAGGGTATTTTTGGACACAGGTGTTGCGGTAGATGTAGTCTTTCTGGACTTCAGGAAGGCCTTTGACACTGTCTCCCACCCCATTCTCATTAAAAAGCTAGGTGACTGCGACATTGATGCTTATACAGTCAGATGGGTCACAAATTGGCTGAGGGGCGGCACCCAGACAGTGTGGTGGACGGGTCATATTCGACCTGGAGGGATGTGGGCAGTGGGGTCCCCCAGGGCTCGGTCCTTGGGCCCACACTGTGTAATCTCTTTATTAACGAATTGGACAAGGGGGTGAAAAGCACCCTGTTCAGATTTGCTGAAGACACCAAGATCTGGGGTGAGGTGGGCACGCTAGAAGGGAGGGACAGGATAAAGCTGGACCTGGACAGGTTACAGGGTTGGGCAAATGAGAATAGGATGGGATTCGATACTGACAAGTGTAGGGTACAGCACTTGGGCAGTAAGAGTCAGCAGCATACCTACAGGCTGGGGAATGCCCTTCTCGAAAGCACAGAGGCAGAAAGATCTTGGAGTCATTATCGATTCCAGAATAAACATGGCCCGCCAATGTGAGAACGTGGTCAGGAAGGCCAACCGCACCTTGTCATTCATCCAGAGATGCATCACAAGCAGGGCCAAGGAGGTGATCTTCCCCCTCTATGCGACACTGGTCAGGCCACAGTTGGAGTACTGTGTCCAGTTCTGGGCTCTGCACTTTAGGAGAGATGTGGCCAGCATCGAGAGGGTCCAGAGGAGGGCCACTCACATGATCAGGGGACAGCAGGGCAGACCCAATGAGGAGAGGCTACGGGACCTGAATCTGTTCAGCCTCCACAAGAGAAGGCTGAGAGGGGACATGGTGTCCATCTACAAACCTACCAGGGGGGACCAGTGGGAAATGGGAGAAGCCCTGTTCCCCTGAGCACCTCCCAGAGTAACAAGGGATAATGGCCATAAGTTGTTTGAGAGTAGGTTCAGGCCGGACATTAGAAGACACTATTTCACAGTCAGGGCGGCTAGGATCTGGACCCAACTTCCAAGGGAAGTGATGCTGGCTCCTACCTTGGGGGTCTTTACCAGGAGGCTTGACAATTACCTAGCTGGGGCCATAGGAGCCCAGTATTCTCTTCTGCCCATGGCAGGGGGTCAGACTTGATGATCTACTTAGGTCCCTTCTGACCCTACATCTATGAATTTATGAATCTATGAGAGCAATATTAATGCTTGCAGATCCTCAAATGAAAGTTGTTATGTACAGTGAGAGCACAGTTGTGTAAATTTCCAGAAGCAGAAATATTATACCTGATTTTAGTGAACCTGATGCAAAAAGAGGTTGTGACAGTTTTACTTCTACATATTCTTTCTTTGTAGCAAGGACAGAGAGGTACTTCTCAAGAGATAAGCCAAGATGCCAAATCCCTTTTTCAGTTACACACTGGGTGATTCTACATGCGCACTTTTTCTGCACAGTAACTGAAATTACCTGCACAGTACAGGTGAGCATCTACACATGCACGCTAGGGCTGTGTGAAATTTTGACAGGTGTTTTGGTTTGAAGCTGTTTCAATACATTTTGAGTTCAAAACAACAAAATTGAAATGAAACAAAAGGCTTCGAAACACCTCTGAAACAAAATGAGAGCACTCGAAATGTTTCAAAACTTTTGAAACATTTTGAGTTTTGAAACATCCCACTGGTGGGAGGTGGGGGAGAGCCAGGGCGGCACTCCAAGTGGCTCTACCAGCCCCATGGAGCTCAGCCCGGTGGCAGGAGGTGGTGAGAGAGCCAGTGGTGGAGCTGCTTCAAGCACAGCCGTGGTTCTAAGCACAGGCCTGGCCAGTGGCTCTCCCCCACCTCCTGCCACCAGGCTCAGGTCCATGGGGCTGCGGAGCCTCCAACCACCAGGCTGTGCTCACCAGGACTACACTTGGAGTGCCTCTGCCACTGGCTGTCCCACCACCTCCCACCACTGGGCTGAGCTCCATGGGGCTGGTGGAGCCACTCGGAGTGCAGTCCAGTGGCAGGTGACGCAGAGAGCCAGGGCTGAGCCTGGGGCCAGCAGCAGTCTTCCCAGTACTGCACGCAGGCTGTGCCCAGCATCCATCTCAGGCAGCAGTGGCAGCCTTATAGTTTCATAGTTTCTAGGGTCAGAAGGGACCTGAGCAGATCATCGAGTCTGACCCCCTGCCATGGCAGGAAAGAGTACTGGGGTCAAATGACC
>NW_017728886.1:39823974-39837306 GCF_001723895.1 Crocodylus porosus
AAGGATGTATATTCCTCCTTAACGTAGAGTGCCACGCCCCCACCTTTCCTCCCTGTCCTATCCCTCCTGTACAGCCTATAGCCCTTGATATTCACCGCCCAGTCATGTGTTGGGTCCCACCATGTTTCAGTGAGCCCCACTATGTCTGGGTTGGTGTCAGCAAGCAGGAGGGTAAGTTTCTGTTGCTTGTTTCTCATACTACAAGCATTTGTGTAGAGGCATTTGAGGCCTCCTGAGGATGTGTGCTCTGGCCCCTAATTTCAGCATTGCCCTGGCCCCTGTTGCTTACCTGTGTATATGTTCAGCTCATCGGTCCAGGCTAGGCTGTATTTGTGGGTATTGCTTCGTTTAGTGGTCCAAGGCTTCCTCTGCCCTCGTCTTCCCCTTCCCCCAACAAGCCTAGTTTAAAGCCCACCAGAGGAGATCCGCCAACCTGGAAGAAAACACACGCTTACCTTTAGGGGAAAGGTGGAGCCCATCCCACCCGAGCATGTCTCTTGTCGTGATGTTTGGGTCGTTGTCAAGGAAGCCAAAGCCCACCTCGAAACACCATTCCCGAAGCCGCCAGTTGGTCTCTGTGATGCACATCACATGCTGTCTTCCACGTCCGCTCACTGGTAGGACAAAAGAGAAAACCACCTGTGTGCCTATCTCCTTCAGCATGCCCCCCAGAGTGTGGTAGGCCACCATCAGGTGATCAAGGCATCTCCTGGCTGCATCATTAGTACCCACATGGATTAGGACCATGGGGTTGTAATCGGTGGGCTGGATCACAGCCTGGCTCATCCCCTTCATGTCCTGAATCTTTGCTCTGGGTAGGCAGTAGACCTCACGTGTCAAGGGGTCCTGGCGACAGATGGGGCCCTCTGTACCTCTCAGGATGGAGTCACCTATGACGATCACTTGATGCTTTTTCCTCTGGGACTGCTTGGCTCATTTGGCCTGCTCAGATCGTGCAGAGTCTGGCCTCCTCTCCAGTTGCCTCCTCTCCTTCCTTCTCCTCCAGAGGTGCCAGGGCCTCATACCTGTTCTCCAGCTGGTACTGCTGTGTTACGAGCAGCCCTGGTTCTGGAGGTGACCATCTGCCACTCTGCAGTGGAGGGAACTTCCTGAGGTGCTTCTTCCTTGGGTGTGTGGCCCTGCAGGGAAAGGAAATAGCTGTCAATTTCATCCTCCGCCTCCCTGATTCCCCTCAGCCTGCTAACCTCCTCCTGGAGCTCCCTCACCTGCACCTCCAGGGCCCTAAGGTGGGCACCTGCAGGACAGCTATGGGGGTCCCCAATCCTTGCCCCCCCGGGCCTTGCTGGGCAACTCCTGCAGGCCAGGGGGTGGGGGAGACGCCAGCCACCCCATGGGCTCTGTCTGAGTGGAGGCCTCAGACGTTCTGGGTAGACTGCTCCCCCCAGGCAGGGGCCCTGGCAGCACTCGGTGTCGATACCATCATAGGAGTTGCTGCTTATTTATGGCTTAGTGCAGTGCCTTTGCCCTGTCCTAGCAGGAGTCTCCCTCCTGGCCCTTCCTGCTCGCCCACCGACACAAACGCCGGCACAGGCTCTGTTCGCATGGTGCGGCTCAGGAGTGCACCTCCCTACCGGCTCAGCTAAGAGGGATCCGGGGGGACTTCCCCTCCAGATCTGGCTCAGCTGCGTCCGGTCCCTCTACCCCCTTACCTTAGGGGGATCAGCTGCTGCTGCCCTCGCGGCTGACTCCGCTGCTGCTGCATCTGCATCCGCTTCGGGTCAGGTAAGGGGGCACACGTGCATGCCAGACACACATGTACCTGGATCCCTCCTCTCCTCCCTGCTCCTGGCTGCCTGCTTCATCATCCTGCATACAGATCCAGGGACTGCATCCCGCGTGCAGATCCAGGAGGAGTCCAGTGTAACCCCACAGCCCTCCCAGGGGTGTAGGCCCCCAGATCTGCATGCGGGATGACAGGAGGCAGTGACTGCTGCTTGGGGCCAGCAGCAGCAGCAATCTTCCTGGCACTGGGCACAGGCTGCGCCCAGCATTGGTCCCAGGCGGCAGCAGCAGCAGCCTCCTGTCATCCCACATGCAGATCCAGGAGCCCACACCCCCAGGAGGAGTCCAGCAGAACCCCACAGCCCTCCTGGGGGCGTGGGCCACCAGATCTGTGTGCAGGGTCGCAGGAGGCTGCCGTTGCTGGCAAGTAACACAAGTTTTGCTTTTAGCAGTTTGAGGTGCAGTTTCCTAGAAACCCCTGAACCTATCTCCTTGAAACTTTGTATGATTCATGCCCTCAAAAGGGGCTCCTAACCCTGCAATTTTCATCTGAATCAGCCAAGAAATGAAAAAGTTATAGGCATTTTCATGATTCCCCATTATAACCTATGGGTGAAATGTTGAAACACATTGAAACAGCAAAACAGTTTCAATTAAATGAAATGGAACAGTGCTTCGAAACAAAACGAAATGATGAAACGAAACGCTGTTCCTTTGAAACAGTGAAGTAGAAGTCAAAATGAAATGGTGCTGTTTTACATAGCCCTAATGCACACCAGTACTACACAGTAAATATGCAGGTATTAAATTTATACCCGATTAGTTACTGTGCAGTAACGCACGTGTAGATGCCTTACTACACCTGCACATGCAGACACCAGCCTATTCCCACTTGTTGGAAAGTAATTTACTGTGCAGTAAAATTAAGCTGGAGTAAATGCACATGTAGACACACCCACGGAGAGTTTCAGCACTGGGGTTTCATCATTGCTACTAAAGAATTTTTTTCTTAGCTTTCTTTTTCTGGTCGATACATAAAAAAGAATGTGGAAAACAGAAATAGAAAAGAAAAAAGGAAGACTTTCTTCTTCCTCTCATTTACCTTGTTCAGGTCAGCTCTTGCAGCTCTTAATCACAGGCAGACTTCGGTTGCAGTGGGAAATATGCATTTTTCAAAGGAATGCAGATGGGAAAGAGGCTGTGTCTAAACTTTGAAATGCTGGAATAAAAGAGCAAAAACTCTGTGTGCTGGAACTTGAGCAAGAAAAGTGGGGTAACAAGTGTTGCAATCATTTCCTCTCTGCAGGAAATTTATTTTCAGCCAAACTTGTGAGGCTGTCTGCTCAACTGGTTGGCATTTCTTTATCTGTTTATCTGCAGAAGGGTATTTTTTTCAGACTTGCTTTCAACCAATTCCTACATTTCCAGGAATGTTCCAGACATCCACAGGAAGAATTCAATTCTTAGGAAAATCAAAAAACTAACAAAGAGAAAATGGGGGGCAGATTTAGCACAGCCGCATCTTCAAGAATCTTTGCAATTGTCCACAGAAAAAAAAAAAGGTTGACATTTTATTAAAATCAACATTAACATTTATTAACACCTTCCAAGAAAACAATGTCCCTAAATCATCTCTGCACATCCTCCACACCTGACAAGGTAAGGGGATGGGAAATGAAGACATGTGACTTAGCTACTGCATACAGAGAGAATGTGAGACCCTAAAATAGGGGGGAAAGGGAATGAGAGAGAGACAGAATGCCTAGAAAGAGGTGAGTGGGTGCAACTTGTATGTGGGCAAGGGGAGAATGTAGATAATGAAGAGAAGAGGGTGAGGGATGAACACAGAAACACTGACAAAGAGGTAAAAGGGGAGGGACTCTTGTAGAGCAGGAAGGGTGAATGAGAACCACTGGCAAGCAGAGAGAGGAGATTTGGGGTTGGTTGGGGGGAATTGCAGGGAATCCCTGAAATAAAGGGGGCTAGGAAGGTGGCACAGAGAGATCTTGTGGGGTGAAAAGGATGTAAGGAGGCTCTGGTGTGTGCAATAAGCTTGACCTACATACAGAGGCTTTGTAGCAAGCCCACACCCATCCTGCAGATGAAAAATGTGACAGATGAGGAATGGTGAAATCATTTCATGTTCCACTGAAATGTTCGAACATCAGAAATGTTTTAAATGACTCAGTGGTTCACTAAAATATTTCTGTGACTCAACAGAAATGTTCCTCTCATGCAGACAAGTTCCTCAAATTCTGAGATGAATAAAGAATAAGTTACTTACAGGGAAAATGAGCAATTCACTTTCAGGGTAAACAGATTCATATTTCTGAATATTGCTTATAATTCACAAGCCTCTAAACATAAGCTGATTTATTTTAAAAGAGGTTGTTCTTATAACAGAGCAGATGTTGCTATTTTGTTCCTGAGTAAATTGTACAATGCATTGTTCAAAATGAAAAATATACATTTGTAAAGATGCTAATGCTGAACTATTTTAAGTGGCCCTCCATATGAAATGAGTGTGAAAACTAAATAAGTTATATTAAAAAAAAAATGACTAATACCTCAGATTTATTTTCAGTGTTTTATTGTCTGCCTTTGGCCCTTTTATCCTTAAGACTTTGCACAGGCAAAACTCCCAGTAAAGTCAGTGGGAATTTTGTCAAAAATTGGAGGGACTGTAAAACTAGACCTATTTGTGGCAATTATTTCCTTTCAAGATAACTGCTACTATTCTGTTTTTCCTGAATGCATTTGTCTACCCATAGATGAATGAAACTATACTTTTGCTAGACAGCATTATGTTTTGTGAACTATAAAATGCTTCTGTTTGCTCTTAACCTTGCTAAATTTCCTGACACTACAAACTGTTCCATGCACATGAGTTTTTATAACTATGCAGAGTTCCACTTAAGTTGACAAGACTTTGTATGGACACAGGAAACCAAGCATGCAAAATTGCTTGCAGGATCGAAGCCTAAATCTTACTGAATAATAAACTAAGGCCTCAATTGTGCAGAGTTAGAGAGGTGCTTAGCTTGAGAACATACAGATAGAGTTAAAAATTAAATGTCTACCTAAATGTTTGCACCAGAGCCAGAACTGGGACCCGAATTGGTAAATCCTATTGGTAAATCCTTTTCATTCCTCATGTGTATGTTTTCCTCTTATGGTACAACCATGTGGTTGGACTGGGGATAGAGATGAATACTATTTATTTGGAGAATAAGGGAATGGTGGGTGGTTCAAGAGATGTTTCACTTAGCTGATGGTCCACTGCTGTGTTTAGATTAAATGAAATATATAAAGTAGTGAGATGAGGACCTCTATTAGGATAGGGTGTAACATGCAGGTCCTGGATACTCTACATATTAAGTCACATAAATCAATATGTCCATGTGCTCAGTGTAACAGTCTATTTCACGTGTTCCCTTTCCACCTGTATCTGCACTTTTTCAAGGATTGTTATTCTCAGCTCACAGAAACTGCAAGAAAATCCACTTTCTTCCCAAAGAAATAGAATAAATAAATTATCAAAAGATATACTTGTTACATACATAGTTTGAGGTCTACAGCTTTGTGAAGGAACTTTGAAGTTGGAAAATGAAGTTGACATCAAGATAACTAGCCCTGCTCTCTGATGACTGCTGGAAGACTGACACTGATCTACTCTTTGTCCCCTCCACAGTCCATTTGCTCTTTTTTATAACTTATGTTTCAGAATGGAGCAAGCATCCACAAACTTCACCAGGAAGACTCTACATTCACTCACTGGAATAAAACCTTTTCTCTGGGTTGAATGGGTTAAATCTTGAAAATAACCCTTCAAGTTTTCCGTAGTTTTGGGAGCACAGTATTACAGATTTAGCATTGAACTTCTTGACATCTGGATACAAACAGTGCTTGCACCCATAAATCAAACCTTCATTGATGTTCTATAATTTGTATCAAAAACCAATTGTGCATGCAAAAACTGTAGGTGTAGATGTAGAGCAGAGGTTTCAATCTCATCTGGCCTATAGGCCAGATGAGAAGTATAAGGCCAGCCTGCAGAGCATATTAGACCCACAAACCAGTCCCAGACACAAGAGCCAGTGCGCAGGGCTGGCCCAGTGCAAGCACCACATGAATGGCACGTGCCCCTGGCAGCTGGAGGGGCACGGCGGCAGCAGGAGTGTGGCAGCAGAAGCGGTGAGAGCGCAGTGGTGGTAAGCAGTGGAGCTCCCGCAGATGCTGCTGGCAGCGCTGACCAAGGGTTGGCGACCACCTGCAACCACTGCCAACAGAATGCAACCTCTTTTTGCAGGGGGTGCACGTGCACCTGCATGCACCCCTTACACGTCCCTGAAGCACTACATGTATATGCTCTGGACCAGCCTTGTGCACTGCATGCAGCATGCCCCAGCCCCAGGACCTGGTGGTTACAGTGGACAATACGAGCCAACATTTTGCTCTTGTTGCCAAGAAAGCTAATGGCATACTGAGTTGCATTAGTAGGAGTGCTGCTAGCAGATCAAGGGAAGTGATTATTTCCCCATATTCAACACTGGTGAGGTCATATCTGGAGTACTGTATCCAATTTTGGGCCCCCCACTACAAAAAGGATGTGGACAAATTAGAGAGAGTCTGGCAGAGGGTAACAAATATGGTGAGGGGGCTGGGATACATGACTTCTAAGCCAGGCTGAGGGAACTGGGCTTATGCTTTCCGTGCTCCTCTCAGTTGAGGACAGAGCTGAGGACGAAGAGATAGGTTGAGGTAGTCAACCAAAGACTGCGGCCCTGGTGTCATTGTGAAGCCTTCGGCTTCCACAATCACAGTCTGCTCTTTGGTGAGAGAGCCAGTGGTCTGCTGGGGAGAGACGGCCTCCACCTCACTCCTCTGGGAAGGAGGCTGTACTTAGCCAGACTGACTGACCTGGTTGACCAGGCTTTAAACTAAGCACGCTGCGGATTGGCAGGATTATCGCCACTGCAAGCCCACTGGGAAACCTATGTAAATCCAGCAGGCTAAGGCACTTAAGGGAGCCCACCCCTACCCTAGCCCCAGAATGATGTGTAGGGAAGGCAGGGGCCCCCAATGGGAGGAGTTCGGAGAATAAACAGGAGGTACTGGTCCTCCTGCTAAACAAGAATGACTGTGACCTCATAGGGATAACAGAGACCTGGTGGGACTCCACCTATGACTGGGCCACAAGTATAGATGACTATACCTTGTACAGGACAGCTACACATCCCTCCAAATTGGCACTGGCACCCAGGAAGGATGACTAGAGTCTCTCTGGGTCAAAATACATGGGAAACATGGCACAGGGGACATCATGGTAGGAGTCTACTACAGACCTAACCAGAAACAAGAGCTGGACCAGGAATTCGCCAGGGAACTGGCTGAGGCTGCACGCTCTCGGTGCATGGTTGTCATGGGAAGAGCACTCGGCCAAATCCGATCAGTTGCAAAGCTTCCTCACGTGCGTGGATGAGCTCTACCTGACTCAAGAAGTCTATGGGCTGATGAGAGGTAAAGTGTTGCTGGACCTGGTACTGCCCAAAGGGGATGACCTAGTCAGTGACCTAAGAATCTTGGAAAGCTGGGTGATAGTGACCACGAGCTGATCACCTTTACTATCCATTGCAAAGCTGGCAAGTCAGTCAGCAATACGGAAGTCATCGACTTCAGGAAAGCGGACTTTGACAAGCTCAGGAGGCTCATTGTCGAGGCCCTAAGGAACTACAACTCAACAGGAAGAGGAGTCCAAGAGGAGTGGTTGCTCCTCAAGGGAGCGATCCTGACAGCACAAGGGGTGGCCGTCCCATCTTAGAGGAAGGGTAGAAAAAGGGCTCAGCAACCCTCTTGGCTCAGCAGTGAACTTGAGGACATCCTATGCCTCAAAAGAGAGACTTATAAAGGATGGAAGGATGGGATTACCACCAAGGAGGAGTACTCAGCACTGGTCTGTACTGGCAGGGAGTGGCTCAGGAAAGCCAAGGCTGCAACTGAGCTCCACCTGGCTTCACATATCAAGGATAACAAAAAGTCCTTTTTCAGATATGTAGGAAGTCGGAAAAAAAGCCAGGGTAACATTGGCCCTTGCTGAACCAAATGGGACAGCTGATAACCGACACCCAGGAAAAGGTCAACCTGCTTAATGGGTACTTTGCGTCGATCTTTCATTAGTCCAATGGGACCACCCTGCCTAGGAAGACACAGGACAGCCAGGGTGAGGGTGTATTTATACCCAGCATGAGTGTTGATCTAGCAAAGGATCACCTTGAGAGGCTGAACACCTTCAAGTCAGCTGGTCCTGACAGATTACACCCTAGGGTACTCAAGGAGCTGGCAGGTGTCATAGCCCAACCATTGGCAAAAATATTCGAAAACTCGTGGTGCTCAGGTGAAGTACCTGAAGACTGGAAGAAGGCCAATGTGGTACCCATCATCAAGAAAGGGTGGAAAGTAGATCCCAGGAATTACAGGCCAATCAGCTTGGCCTCTATCCCTGGTAAGATTCTTGAGAGAATTATCAAGGAGACCCTTCTGGATAAGCTGGCTGAGGGCAACATCCTGAGGGTTTGTCACGGGTAGGTCTTGCCTGACCAATCTCATCTCCTTCTATGACCAGGTGACGTATCACCTTGACAAGGGAGAAGAGATTGACATCATATATCTGGACTTTAAAAAAGCCTTTGATCTGGTGTCCCATGACCTCCTCATGGAAAAAATTGGCCAACTGTGGCCTTGACTACACTACAGTCCAATGGCCGGGAAATTGGCTCCGAGGTCGGACCCAGAAAGTAGCGGTCAATGGCAGCGAATCATTATGGCACTCCGTGACCAGTGGCGTCGCGCAAGGCTCTGTCTTTGGACCGGTTCTTTTTAACATCTTTATCAATGAGATGGACGTTGGTGTCAGAAGCGCACTGGCTAAGTTCACCGATGACACTAAATTTTGGGGCATAGCATCCATACCTGAGGACAGGCTAGTGATCCAGGCTGACTTGGATAAACTTAGTAAGTGGGCGATCACAAACCTGATGACATTCAATACCAATAAATGTAAGGTACTCCACCTTGAGGAAAAAAACCCACAGCATACTTATAGGCTCAGCAGCACTGTGCTTGCTAGCACCACTGCTGAAAGAGACTTGGTGGTCATGATTGACCACAAGATGAACATGAGCCACCGATGCGATGTTGCAGCTGCTAAAGCAAACAAAACCCTGGCTTGCATCTATAGATGCTTCTCAAGTAAATCTCAGGATGTCATCCTCCCGCTGTACTTGGCCTTGGTGAGGCCACAGCTGGAGTACTGCATCCAATTCTGGGCTCCACAATTCAAGAAGGATGTTGAGAAGCTTGAGAGAGTCCAGAGGAAAGTCATGCACATGATCAGAGGGCAAGAGAATAGGCCTTATGAAGGGAGGCTGAGAGCCATTGGACTCTTCAGCCTAGAAAAGCGCAGGCTCAAGGGGGACCTGGTGGCTCCTTATAAGTACAGAAGGGGTGTACATCAGGATCTGGGAGAACATTGGTTCACCAGAGTGCCCCAAGGAAAAACAAGGACCAACAGTCATAAACTCCTACAAGACCATTTTAGGCTGGACATAAGAAAAAATTTCTTTACAGTCCGAGCCCCCAAGACCTGGAATAGACTCCCTCCAGAAGTGGTGCAGGCACCTACTCTGGACTCATTCAAGAAACGATTGGATACTTATCTTGCTGGAATCCTTTGACCCTAGCCGACTTCCTGCCCCTGGGGCAAGAGTCTGGACTCAGTGATCTTCGAGGTCCCTTCCAGCCTTAACATCTATGAAGCCTATGAAATCCATGAAAAAAAAATTTAGTCTAGAGAAAAGAAGACTGAGAGGAAGGGGATTTAATAGCAACTTTCAACTACCTGAAGGGTGATTCCAAAGAGGAGGGAGCGAGACTGTTCTCAATAGTGGCAGATGACAGAACAAGGTCTCAAGTTACAGCAACAGAAGTTTAGGTTAAATATTAGGAAAAACTTTTTCACTAGGAGGGTAGTAACACACTGGAACAGGTTACCCAGAGGGGTTATAGAATCTCCATCCTTGGAGGTTTTTAAGACCTGACTAGACAAAAGCTTGGCTGGGATCATATAGTTGGGGATGGTCCTGCTTTGAGCAGGGGGTTGGACTAGATGATCTCCTGAGGTCCCTTCCAACCCTCACTTGCTATGAGTCTAATATGGAGCTCATGTGCAAGAGCGAGCACAGGGGTACATATTGCATGAGGCATCTGTGCCAAACCAGCTTTGCACGCTGGCTGCAGCGCATGGGGCTGGTTTGTGGACCTGATCTGGCACAGCCCCAGAGTCAATGTGCAGGGCTGGCACAGACATCACATCCGTGGGCCAGATCCAGCCCGTAAGCCATATTTTTGACACTCCTGATGTAGAGATTGGGTAACATCCTGTATATGTATGCCATCCAACTGGAAAATACGGGGATTGAAACTGATTCCTGGGCTTCAGTGGTTAAAGTAGATAGAAACAAGAAGAGCTGTTCACATCTAGAAGAGGAGCCCAGGGGAAATATGAGCTGTAGGGAGACAAGTCACAGAAAGCAAAGGGGAATTTCCTTTCCTCTGTCTGTTTATAGTGAATAAAATAAATCTGACTAGTTTACAGATCAGAAGCATCTCCCCTTTAATTTTGTGTTCAGTTTTTACATTTGAAACAGGCCTCTGAATATGCTCCATCCTGTTTTTTTCTGAAGAGCCTTCTGGTTTTCATTTTAGATCCCTGCTGAGATGAAAGGTGTTCTGTTTCCTCAGGAATCTGCATTAGATGGCAGGCCTAAAATAAAGACTTCTCAGCTATTGAGAGAGACTTGTAAAGGGTTTGTTAAAAGAATAGGATGTGTGCCTTCTTACCTTCTTTTATAATGTACAAAGCAAGTCTGAATAATTTTGCTTTGTTCGTTTTAAAGATGTTTCACCCAGCAACTGAGAAGATAGTTCTATTTTTTTAAAGGAAATTGAAATTGTAGAACCTCAAAAAATGGCAGGTAGACATAGAATCAAGCATAATACTTAAAACTATCTTTTACTTTTTTCTTTTACTTGACTAACCATCAAGTTAATGGTGTCTGTTTATTATGTCAGTAAACAACAATGGCTCATTTACAGGCCTGCTTGAAAAGTTACCCCAACTTAACTACATTTCAGAAAATACAGTCTACTGCACAGAAGACTGTCTCACAGACAGCTAATATTGTACAAGGAGAGTAAAAGGCATACATTAAAATGGGTTAAGGCAAAGGGTACTTGTAAAGGTTAGCAGTTCAAGAATTCCAAGAGATAAAAGTCCAGTGGTCCAAGGATTTTGAGGCCCACTTTTGTTTTCCTTGTTAATAAATGATCATGTGAAGGTCATTTAACACTTGTTTTATTGCCAGAAGCCAGGAAATGAAATCAGGGGTGAATATCAATATAAAAAAACAAAGCAACCGAATTCACGGCTGTGCCAATTACCTTTTTATATGTGTTTTTGGCATATCCAATTCATTCTAATAACCTGAATATTTTAAAAATGAGAAAAATACAACAATGTAGCTGAGACAACAGTTAATGGTTACAGTGGCAGGAGCGGCCCATGGCATCATGGATCAAGACCTGAACTGGCCCTGTCCAGACAACACAGTGGAAGAGAGAATTGCTGAGACTTAAAAAAGGCAGACTTAACAACTGAACAATCACAAGCCAACCAGTACAAATCAGATTGAGAAAATGATAACTGAACTGCCTTCTTTAGAAGAAAATCCCATTAAAGTGTCAGTACTCCAAAATGCGTCCATCACATTTTCTAACCCAATAGATTAGCATGATAGTATAGACACAGAATCTAAAATTGCACAGTGTAAAAACAACTTTCCCCTGCCCCAGAATCAAAAATGTTCAGATTTAGACTCTTCCTGCAGATGCTGACATTCTACATTTTCATTTCAAATACATTTCTTCCCTGCGTTATTATGACTGCCCTTCCTGTCATTTTCAGAGGGGTCTATGAGCCAGGACTAACTATGCCTATTTTTAGGTGGGTGTTTTTAACCTAAGAACCTAGGGTCAAAAAAACTAGCACAAAATATCATCTGCAGTATGAAAAATGCCAAGTCTGTAAATGTATGTACTTTGCATTTAATTAAGAATAGATGCGTTAAATATCTTAAACTGAAATTTTAAAGACTCTGAACTACCGTAGCTGAACTGAGTAGTGAAGAACTCAAATCAGGGATCTGAAACATTCTGAAACAATTGCAAAGCAAGGGTGTCTTGGTAGGGAACTGAAGGGTCTTTGAACTGAAAAGGGCAAGTCATTTAGGGCCTGACTCCAAACTCATCTTTCCCTTGAGTTGAGTAGGTTCAGGAGTTGAGAGTGCCACTTGGGGATCAGTTTTTAATTTCTCAGTACATCTGTTTTCCCATCTACAAAATGGTTAGAAAGGTATCTCCCTCGCACGGTTACTATGGAGTAAAATTATTTAGTGTTTGAAAAATGCTTCTGAGATTTTGTGATGAAAGAGTTTCCTGGATCCCTTTGAAATTCCATTTCATGTTTGCTAATAGCTATTCACTGGAGATGTTTGAATCAAGAATATGTTTATTTCTGATTTTGTACAAGAAAACCTCTATTCATAAGCTACTGTACAATCGCAAAATAACATATACAGGTAATGGATGAAAACATGCACTTTAAACATTTTAAAGCTATAAAATGGGTAACCCCGTTTTTCTAATCACTTGTGCACATGTTCATTTTTTACTTTCAAATGCAATATTGGACCCAGCTGTACCACTTGTTGTTTAATCCCTCCCTGCGGTCAACACAAAGGGATAAACCTTGTCCTCCGTTACACCCGTACAATCCGTGTTGTACAGAAATAGCAGATGAAAGAATTTGGCCTGCAAACGAGTAAATATTGAAGCCCAAATCTGCTCCTTTCATGGAGAAACCCATTGTCTGCAAAGGGAGATTTGGAAAAGAGCCCCAAAATCTGCATCTTAGCATTTAGCTTTTGCTCTGGTAACAAGCCAAACACATCCTGATGTGGGAATCGTAAAAGACAAGAACTGAAAGGGTTTCAAGGTTTACTGGAGATCTTTTGTGCTACTCCCAATAAATCAAATCCCCCCAATAAACCAGGCTGGCATATAAATGAAACAGGGAGAACTGAATTCCCCAGATACCTTTTCAACCAATTTAAGGGAAACAAGCTGTGCGCGGTACAAGTGCAGGTACAATCCAGATCACTTGTACCCCAGGTTCCCCTTGCTGCACGGGCATCCTATTTATCTTCTGCTGGGCAGGCGCCAGCTTAGGAAATGCCCTAAGGTTTGAAACAATCAAATAAAAAGGATGGTTCTGATCTGCAGCAGGGCAGGGGCATCTGGGGTGGTGGTGGGGGGCTTAAATCCAGGCCAGCAGGTTTGGAGCTGACTCTGGGAGCTGCTGACATCAGCCTGAAGCCCCTGGTTTGCGGGGCTGGGGCCGCGCGCCCCGAAGCAGATGGCAGAGGCGGCGGGGGGCCGCAGGGGCGCAGCCGCCCCGTCACGCTGCCGCGGGGC
>NW_017728886.1:39837448-39851460 GCF_001723895.1 Crocodylus porosus
CTCTGCGGGGCTCCAGGGCGTACCTGTCCCCGCCCAGCACCCGGCCGATGGAGCCCCTGCCCCGTGTCCCGCCGCCCCGGAGCTGGCGAGGGGCCCTGCTCGGGCGCCCGTGGCGCTGCCCCCCCGCGCCATCTCAGTGGGCTGCGGGCTGTGGCGCCGGGCCGCCTCCAGCACCCATCGCCGCTAGCTCCGCAGGCGTGTGGGCCGCACCGGCCCATCCTCGCCTCCCGCCGGGATACCTAGTGGCGGGGCGCGCTCAGCCCGGTGGGGCTGCTTTGTACCCTGCTCCTGGGAGCCACCCGGGACTTCAGCTGGTGGCTCCTCCGCAGAGCTGTCACCGCGGAAGGTACCTGGCGCACTTCACGCGGGCTCCTCTGACCCCTGCCCCTTCTGTGAGTGGAGACACCCTGGCACAGGTGGGGCTGCAGCCCCTTTGCCGCCGCCTCCTCCAGCACTTCCTGCAGAGGTCCCGGCTGCACGACTCCGGGACAGCTGTGGTCCTGCGCTCCCCATCCGCAGCCCCACCAAGGCCCGGGACCTCCTGGCCACCCTCCTCCTGGCCTTAGCCATGCTAGTCTTGTGTCTGGCCAGGAAGGAGGCTCTGGCTGGGAAGGCCCCCAGGGACTGCGGAGCCATTTTTCTGTTGCTCATCTGTTCATGTCTCCAAGCAGAGTTTTACCAGGCAGTATCCACTGGCTCCTTGGACATGTTTGAAGGCCAGTGGTCACTGTCCAGAGAGATCTGCTTGGTGCACTGGTTTTGAACCTGTGACCTTCAGTCCCATCCCTGTTTTCTCTTTAGTTATCCCCCAAAATCAATTGACATACCTAGTAGCTCCCATAATAACAGAAGAGGCTAACAGTCGCTCAGTGGGTATCAAGCCCACATTAACCCTATGTGTCAACTATGTCTCAGACTAAAAGCTTGTTTGTACTGCCTCCATGCCAAGCCCAGGACTGCCACCAAGAAGGGCCTCCTGCCCACTTGTCTCTCTTCAGTCCCCATCAAAATTCCAGAAATTAGTTATTAAAGTGGCCCTGAGCGTGCAACCCAGCACTCTGATGGTCTCTATCTTGAATGTGCTTCTTGGTGTGCACGCAACAGCTCTATACTAAGCTACCTCTTTTTTTGGGCTTTAGTATATGCCGAGTGGATGAAGCATGCTTCTCAGTGACAATCTTGGGCTCCTTACCTGGCAAAACTTGTAAAAAGCCAAACAAAGGCTGGTGGGGAGAGAGAGACAAGAAGTGGCTTGTCCAAGATTATTCAGTGATCAGTGGCAGAATTGGAAATAAAGCCTAGGTCATCTGTTACATACCTAGTGCCCTAGTCCAGGGGTGCTTACTGTCCAGCTCACAGGCCGAATGTGGCCCACAGAGCCTTGGTATCCCAAGATAATACTTGGTATCACGGTTAATACTGCCACCCACCCTGCTGCCAAAATCCTAAGCCCCATGTGGTGGGTCGCAGCCAGGCCACACGCCTCCCTTCCCTCTGTGCAGCGGGTTTGGGGCAAGCCTGTGCCCTCTTCTCCCCTTAGTCTCTCACTCCCACAGGTCCAAACCATGCTCCCTTCCCTCTGCCCAGCCAAGATGCGGTTGGGCCATGCCCCCATCCCCACCACGGGTCTGGGCTATGCCCCTTTTCCTCCTGCCTGGTTAGGTTGGAGCCAAGTCATGCTGCCTTCCTCCCACAGGGTCAGGCTATGCCCCTTCCCCGCCTGGGGCTGGATCAGAGCTGGGTCATGCCCCTTTTCCTGCTCACTGCAGGGATGGATTGGGTTTGGACTGCCCCCATCCTTCTTGCAATGCTGGATAGGGCCCTGTCGCACCTGCCCCAGGCTCTGGATTGGGTCCACAGGACAGATCCATCCCATGGAGGGACTGGGAGTGTAAAAAGGTTGACCACTGCTGTTCTGGTCAAAAGACTGTAGATCACAAGTTATACCAGTATCACTGAGAAACTTTGGGCCAATTGCTTGTAAAAGGGGAAATTTCTCTGGCGTCTTTTAGATCAGGGGTAGCTAACCTATGTAGGTATGCCACAGGTGGCACGGGTAGTTTATGTGCTTGGCACAGAGCAGACAGGGGAGGGGCAGGCAGCGCAGTGGCAGATAGGGCAGGGAGCCGAAAGCAGAGAGGCAAATCAGGGACCGCAGGCCAGGTCCTTTTTTTCTCTGTTTTACCCCTTTAATTTTTGATGTTCAGCATTCATTTTTTTCCTTTTCCTATTATTCTGTCTCTTCCTTGAATAGTAAACCATTACTCTGTAGGAATGATTTTTCAACTACTTATGCAACAACCTTCTGGTAATTCTATCTAGACCATATTTCTTTACCTTGCTTGTGTGAATATCAGAACCCTTATGGAAATCAAGATGTATTGTATCTACTTCTTTCCCTTTACCCAGTAAGCCAGTTACACTATCAAACAAACATTAGATGGGTTTGACACGATTTGTTGTAATAATTTTATGCTGACATTTTTATCACCTTACTATCTTTTAGATACTTAACAGTTGATTATTTAATATTTTTTCCAGACTCTCCAGGGATTTAAGTTGAGCTGCCTGATCTGTAATTCCCTAAACCCTCCTTTTTCTTTCTTTAAATGATAGGTACTATTTTTGTCATTTTTCAGTCTTGAGGGACTTCCCCTTCCATCAGTGGTTATGAGATTTCATTGGCTAGTTCATTGAGCATCCTAGGATGAATTTCAGCAATTCCTGCAGATTTGAACATATTATCTTATTAAATATTCCTTAGCTTATTCTTCCATACTCTGGCCTGAACTGCTATCTCCTTGTAAAAATTATTTTCTTTAAATATCTGGTCCAAATAAACATTTTTGGAAAAAGCAAAGCAGAGAAGGCATTGAATACTTCAGTCATGTCTGCATCACTTATAATTTGCACTCCTCTGTTAAATAATGGAGCTACTTTCCTTTATTATTGTCCTTTTAATACAGGCATGTGAAACCTCTTCTAATGGCCTTTTATGTCTCTTTCTACTTGAAACTTTTTTTGTGCATAGGCTTTCTGATTTTATCCCTATGTGCTTTTCATCTTTTTATACTCATCATTACTTATGTGCCCTTGTTCCCCCTTTTTAGTACAATTTCTTTTTGATTTTTCAGGTTATTAAATAGCTCCTGATGGACCATAATATAATGGTCTTTTATTATGTTTCCTATCTTTTCCTTGCATGGAGTATTTGGCTATTGTGTATTTAATATAATTTCTTTTAGTAACTGCCAGCTCTCCTGCACTCCTTATCCGTTAGATTATCTTCCCAAAATACCCTGCATACTAGTTTTCCTGGGCTTGTTGTAGTCTTCTGTTTTTGAAGTCCTCAGAAAAAGAAGGCATAAGAACAACATTGTAAATACATTGTCACAGCAGCTGAGTGGTCCCGGTCTCTCCCTGTGCTCTTCTGAGTCATCTCATAGGAGTGCAAGGAGTAGGGTTCTTCTGCAGGGGTAGAGTCAGGAAGGTTATCACCATGGAAGAATTTCCCCACTCCCCCAGCCAATCAACTAATTGGCAAATGGGGGTTTATTTACTCAGGGTGGGAACCCTTCCCAGATGTCTATGGTAGCTGCTTCTTTTCAGCAGTGGCCAAGTGCCACTTGACAGCCTGTCCCCTTCTCAAGCAGGGGAGAGGACAGGGTGGAGGTGGCCCAAGGAGCAGCCTTCATGTCTCTGGCTGGAGAGCTTACCTGTGAAGCTCTCCAGTCATAGGGGTGGAGAAACATTTATACAGCCCAGCTTCCAGGCCATTTTTTTAGTGGAAGAAATTTCTCCTGGTAGAAATAAACATCTGTACACAGCCTCTGAAGCCCACAGTGTTAATATCACATCTGTTGCTGTAGCCGGGCACTAAGGTGAGTTGGGATAACTAAGGAGAGTTGGAATAACTCCTCAGGTGCTGGTTGCTGAGGCAACTAGAGGGAGCCAGTGACCCACACCTACCAGTGGTCAGCTGACCGGAAGGGACAGGGCTGGCTCTCATTTAAACCCCAGGGCAGAGGCCGGGCAAGTAGTTGGCTGTGGGCTGCCAAGGGAGAAGGAGCTCAGCCTAAGTGTGTAATGAGTAGAAGCCAAACTGCAGGAACAGCCTGGGATTGGGATCGGATGGAGCAACTCTGGTGTGGCAAGAAGAAGGTTGGAGCCAGATGGCTTAGATTTATGTTGTAGCCCAGGGGCTTGCATTTTGTTTGCTATTTCACTGGAGGTTTGGGTGAGGCTATTAGGGGTTGGAGGAGGCCTCATAGGGGACCCGCAGCAGAGTGGGAAACCCAGCCCCAGAGAAGGAGGGCAGCGACCGCCGAAAGTTGGAAAGGCAACATTGGGAGGGTGCTGACCCCAAGTGCAAGGAAGGGCGCAGTATTTGAGTGTGCCGACCCTGAGCGCCAAAGGCGCTATCAGGAGCATGCCAACTCCGAGTGCCAGAGCAGGCTTAGTATCGGGGTGTGCCAACTCCGAGTGTCTAGTAAGGCAGCAAGAGAGACAGGGGCTCCAGAGAGCCCGAGCGCCCAGTGAGGCGCAACAAGAGAGACCGAAGAATGTCCGGTACATCAGCGAGGCTTGGGGCATGGTACAGGGGTGGTTGGAGCCACGCATAACCCATAAGGCCGGGGTACACAGAACACCCATTATAGAAACAGGACAAGGGATAACAGGAGAACCGTGGCCAAGAGGATGAAAGGCAACCTCCCTTTAATATATATAAGACCAAGACGTGGCAGGCGAGATTCGAGGGTGCTTGTAGGCAGCTTGGCATGGTACAGAGGACAATTAGGGGAGAGCACTGGGACCCTAGGATGCCCCTCTTGTTACAGTTGCATACATGATCTGTCTCATACTCCGGCCTAAAGTACCATATTTCATTCCCAGAGCAGAGAATGCTGGTCATAAAATTTAATGAGCCATTGTTGATACAGGCAATCCTCGAACTTACAACACAATTGGTTCCTAAAAACTGCATCTTAAGTCAAAACATTGTAACTCAGAACCAATTTTCTCATAAGAAACAATGTTATAAATGGGGGATTGGTTCCTGAACAAAGGCCCAATACCCTATTTTCACCAAAAATACCCGAGAATTCTGTACTTGATCAATTATAGATGAGTAATATAGCTCCATTAACTCATTTATATTGTAAATAGCAATCATATTGATTTGGAAGGACTTCTTTGAGGTGACTTTGGACTTTTTGAAAGGTTCCTGGTTGGACTTTTTGAAGGGTTCTTGGCTGGAGTCTTCTCAGGAGTCTTGGCTGCAGGTTTTTCTGGAGTCTTGCCTGCTTTCTTAAAGAAAGCGTCCAAGGAGTTTTCGACAGATGTTCTCCAGGGAAAGGAACAATGCAGTGAACTTGGTATCGCATTGGATCAAGCATTATAAAGTCAAAACTGATGTCATAAAGTTGAAACAGGGTGTCAATTTATAAACGTTGTAAGTGTGAAACATTATAACTCGAAATGTTGTAAGTAGAGGACTGCCTGTATTTTAACTGGATATTCCCATAAAAAATCACTTTCTTTACCTTGGAATAGTAAGAGTTGAAAGTTGAAGCAACAATGGTCTAGGAAATATCAAGAGGTAAGGCATTTCGATGTTATCTTTTATTGGACTAACTGTATATTTGGGAGAGCTGTTGGACAAGCTTTCAGGTATCAGTTGACTAACCAGTGTGGAACTTGACGGCATTATAGATAAGATATATAGATTGATGGAGGCATCTAGAGAAAAGTGGCCTAAAAATAATCATCAGAAAAATAGAAGTTATTGTGGCTTGTGGAGATAGATGGAAAGACATAGTAGTAAAGGATAGGACCTATGTCAGGTACAGACATCATGTACTTGGGATCTACATTAACTGACAAAGACAACTGTGGTAGAAAGAGAGAGGCTTAAAATAGGATGGAAGTGGAAAGAAGTGTGTGTGACATTGCAAAAAAGATTCCAAAGTAGCTGAAGATAAAAATCTTCCTTCCCTTCTCATAGTGGTGAGATGGAATGGAAACTTGGGTGATTTTGCTAAGAAAGTATGAGAAGGCATATGAGTGAATGAAGATGCTAAAAATGTTGGGCATTTCACTTAGACACAGAAAATAAGAGACCAGTGACCTGCTGGGTGTGAAAAACATTGAGAAAGCCAGGAAGGTCCAATGAAAATTCCTAAGGTATATCCTTCATAGTAAAGATGGAAATACAGAAAAAAGTGGGATGAAGAAGAAGAAAAGAGAGAGACTGAGCTCAAGGTCGAAAAACATATCCAGGAAAGATTTGAACAAACTGGGAGTAAGAACTGATTTAAAAAAATGGAGCATGAAGGGATGCAGAGTTGATTGAAAGAGGAGGGTTGAGCTTCTGTAAACAGGATGGCCTAGACTAGGGGTAGGCAACCCCCGGCACACGTGGAATGCAAAGGCATTTTGCTTGGAATGCACACCTTGGAAAAGGGGCCGGAGCTGTGCTGGCACAACAAGGATTGGACCCCTCGCAACTCCCCTACCATCCATCTCTGGCACACCAACATCTTACAAGTTGAAATTGCAGGTGTTTTTGGCACTCCACCCAAAGAGGTTGCTGACCCCTGGCCTAGATTTTGCCACTGCTCATGTTTCCTGATGCGGTGAGAAAACTGGGCAAGCTAAGGAAGAATGGTATAACAGCGAGGCCAACAGAGTGGTGTGTTCTCTTGGTTCCTTTTCTGAAAGCAATAAGGAAGGAGAGGTATATTTTTCCAATTGCAGAAAATATACTCTCAAGTAAAATACTCCTATAAGGATATTATCTTTTTTGAAGTTCTAAAAATATTGGTTCTTCACAATGGGCTACAACTTGTCAGTGCTGAATTCCAAGGTTAACAGAGACAGTAAAACTGAGCCACCATCATCCACCAGAAAATAGGCTGGAAATGAGAACAGTAAATTACTGAGAGTGTTCTACAACAAAAATCACCATACTTATTAGTTCTGCTGATCCTAGGGCAGTCCTCATGTCAGCCACTTGAGTAATTTAGTGAATTGGAGCAACATGATTGACTTTGTAAGAAAATCTTTGTCCTGAGTGGCCCACTTAAAAGATGTCAAATCTAAGAGGCCCCACACTTTTTTTTTTAAATTTTCAATATGTATATTATAGCTTGCCAAAACTTAAACCTTTTAATCGCCTCCGATAACACTGGAATAAAAAAAAAAAAGGACAACACTGGGGTTTTTTGTCTTTAAATGTCATTGCTCTTTGAGATTCTGTGGTTGATCCTGCCTAGGTAAACAGCATAGAAGAAATGGTTGGCCTACCCAGCTTGTTCTAACAGAGTTTAAATGTCACATAGCTGTCAAAGCAATGATTTTCTCTCAGTGCAGCCTTAGAGAAAAGAAACAATCCATTGAATGGTGTCCTAATGCATAGGGACATAAGTTTACATTTTTTAAATATAATAATTGAACTGGAAAGATTTGTCTTACTAAGTAAATGTCCTGTTCTGGACGAGTGGTAAAGCTGGTCATTTGTCTGGATTTATAATTATTTGCTATTCTTGTTAAAAGTTGCTTATTTAAATGGAAAAAAGGTATAAATTTGTAATGGAAGAAGTTACAGAGTATGAGGAAGATAGGAACTGTGCCTTTTAAGGCCAGGCCACGCTGGCCAGAAGGGGTGGGCTCTAGGGCCACATAAGCCTATCTTGAGGGAGAACTTGGTAGACCGGCTTATGCAGAGCTAGGGAGAGGTGCTCCCATGAAGAAATGGATCCTCGAGTGTTCTGGTGCACAGACCACTTGTGATTTTGGGGATCATTTGGGCTAACAAGCCTGGGGAAACCATTGAGAGGGAAGATCTGGCCCTGCAACAACTGCTTGGTGGGGGGAGTAAGGGGGAGAGTTGTCTGGCCCTGTGAACTCCTGTGGGGGGAGGACAGAAACAAGGTTCACCAGGACCAAGTATTGCATGGGACTGAGCACAGATAGTTGTATGATATATAAAAAATGAAAGAGGCATCCAAAGGTTGCTCTCCATTTAAATTGTTATCTATTCCTTAACAATTAATAACATAAAAACCGATGCAGGTGAGGAAAGCTAAGCTGCCAGGATTTTGGGCAGGCAGGCAGATAAGAGCTGAGTCTCAGCAGTAGACAACACTGGAGTCTTCATGAAGTGCTTTCTTTTTCTTTAAATTTGTAACCGCCTGGCAGAGGAAAACTTAAGAAGCTTCTAGGCCGGGGTAGGTAACCCCTGGCACATGTGCCAGAACATGGCATGCAGAGGCGTTTTGCTTGGCATGCATGCCTCAGGGAAAGGGCTAGGGCTGCACTGCCACGATAAGGATTGGGCCCCTTGAAGCTCTTCTGCTTTCCACCCCTGCACAACATCTTACAAGCTGAGGTTGCAGGTGCTTTTGGCACCCTGCCCAAAAATGTTGCCAACCCCTATTCTAGCGAGATATTTTTTATTGAAAGAGGAAGGAAAAGTGAGAGAGGGAAGGGCTGAAGAGCTAGGGCAGTTGCTCTCAACCTTTTTAGAGTCATGGCACCCTCCCACCACATCTTTAATGTGGCAGTATCCCCAGAGGAGAAACACCGCTGGTGCTGCCTCAGTTTACTTTGGTGCTTCTCAACTGGGAGGTTCCTGCCTGCAAATAAAACTGCCCCAGTCCTGCTGCACACCCAGGTCAGGAAGGGCTGTGGCACATGTGCATGTTCCTCCTGCTTTAGGGCTGTGATCTAGGGCTGTAAATTATTATTTTAAAAAATTACCTGTTTAACCTCCTTTAATTATATTGGTTAAATGGTTAACTAATAACACAGCTACTGCTGGGAGCCAGTCCCTGGGCCCTTTTGGTGGGGTAGGGGGAGGCCTATTTGATGTGCCATGGGAAGGTCATGGGACTAGGTCCATCACAGAAACTATAAGCCTCCCTTACTAAGGGAGCCCAGTGAGGACACATCAACTAAATACATGGGACAACAGAAAAAAGGACTGGGAGTGAGGTCATGGGTTAAGACCTACATCATTAGAAGGGGACACCGAACAGAGCACACCAGCCAGCACCCAATGCCCCCTGAAAGAGTCAAGGAAGCCTGTGGATGCCAACCAGCAAAACTCTGTCTGGATACGTGAACAAAATACTACCAGGAAAGCAGCTCCACACCCACCTGGGCTCCTCCAGGCCAGAGCCTCTTTCCAAGTCTTATAGATGTGAGGTGCGGGAGGAGGCTGTGGCAACCCAGCCAGACTCAACCCACCCTGAAAGGGAGCACCTGTGAAGAGTGGCTAATGGCTTAATTAACAAGTCATTAAGCTGCCTACTGTTTCCTTCTTTAATCTCATAGGTTATGAGTATTAGTCCACCCCTTCCCCTTTCCCTTCTCTTTGTTCCTTCCTCCCTCTTGCCAGCCTTGTCACATGCTGGGGCACTGCCTGGCTTACCTTCCCTGCCAGATTGTATTCCACCCTGTGCTAAACAGTAACTGGGTTTATCGGTTAAACAATCATTTAACCTTTCACATCCCCACTCTGATCAGCCTGAAGTAGGCAGGTGCAATCTCATGCTGTGCAGCTCCCAGTCTGGCTCACGCTATCCTTCATCCAGAAAGAGGTACGTAGCTGAAACTGTCCTTCATGCCTCTGTTTCTGGGAGAACATAAGAGGAGCTAGACTGGGAAGAGCTACAGCTGAGCCAGCTCCAGCTATCTGAGGTAGATCAGAGGAGCCCTGAAACAGCAGGAGTGTGTGCAGGGCAGTTTTACCTGGATTCTGCCACAGTGACAATGCTTGAGAACCGCTGAGCTATGGGGTAATTCGGTTTTTGTTGTTCTGCTAGAATTTCTTGGTCAGTGTTACAAACAGTGACTTTTCTTGATTACTTTTTGGTAATTCTCACATGATATTTAGCACTACTGAAAAAAAACTTGACCAAAAATAATGTTCAGAGTCAATATAGATTTGCTTCAGCTGAAAGAATCTTTCATTTTTTGCAGTGTTGAGTGAAAAAGTAATGCAGTGAGCTGCAATTTTCTAATTCTTTGGGCAACCTTTGCAAATACTGCTCGTCTACTTGCTTAGGGCAAGTTAAACATCATTAGTAAAAGGTCATTTTATTTATTTATTTATTTATTTTTGGCTAGGCTTGAAAGTATTAAGTGATGAAGTATTGTTCCCAGACTTATTAACAGTCAGTCATGTGGATGCATTTGACCTACAGGTACTGCTGTTAAGTTCTTAACTTGGCATGCACCCAGGACCAAGACCAGTTTTGGAGTTCTCTATCTGGTTTTACAGTTTGAAGACTCTGACTTCAGACAGTAAAACTTACCACAACTGAGCTGTTCTGTTTAGATCAATAAGTCTAGTACTATTTTTGAATATATACTTATCACAGCAGAGTCTGAGCTATAAAGAATAGCTTGTACATGGTACAAGAGAGAAATTATCTCTGCCTTTCTGATAAAGGACTGTTTAACCTCTTCAGTATTCATGTGATAGGATTCTTTACACAGCTAAGCTGCTAGAGGACTAGTTGGATTTCACGCTTTGTTAGAAAGCTATGACAGTCTGATAAGTCATATATTCTGCACTTACAAATTGTAGCATTACTTGGTTTTTGTAAGCTCTGTGGGGGCAAAGACCTTTTTTTCTGTGTTTGTACAATGAGTAATGAATCTTATTTACAGAGAAAGGATTACCGGTGTTAGCCTGAAATGAAGTGGAAGGCATGGGAGAGGTATACCTTATAGACCAGCTGATTCAGGGATACATAAGCTTTTGTGAGCAAAAGTTCACTTTGCCAAATGCTAGGAAACAACATGAACAATGCAGGCTACCAAATAAGAGAGTGACTTGAATACACAAAACAGGGAAGGGAGGGAGCTTATTTGTCTTGTAGCAATCTTTGTGTTTTGTAAGTGCCCACAGCATCATGTATATTCAGCATCCCTTGCTTCAAAATGGCAGCAGGGGTGCTTTAACTAAAGCTCATTCAACAAGCTTTAGTTAAAGCACACCCCCGGTGTCAATTTGAAATGTGGGGATGCTGAATACATATGATGTGGAGGCTGCTGGAGCGTGCTAATTAGTATACTCCAGCAGAGGCAACTAATCAAATCTGCTGCAGCATGTGCTAATTAGAACACACTGGAGTAGAAGTCCATTATGTATAAGTGCCCAATGACACAACAACTGGGCCTTCCAAACTAGCTGTTTCACTTTAACACTAGATCTCTGGAGATAGCATTCAAGATTTGGGCTATTGGAAGGTTTCTGAACAAACATTATAATCCAAATAATAGCAAATAAAATACTCTATATGGAGCTTTGACCATAGTTCTTATGACACTGATCCCACAAGGTTGGGAAAGAATTATTACCTCAATTTTACAAATAGGGTAACTGAAGTACATAATGGTTACATTCATAGTTTTAAATATGGATCCCCTTAACTGGGCCCTTAAAGCAGTTTCAAAGGCAAAGCTAATGAAGTGACCTAAAATTTATCCCAATGAAACTGAGACTATATTGTATAAACAAGAGCAGGGTCTAGCTCATTACCTTATACTTCTCCTCTCCCCTCTGATCATTAAGCATCAGCTTCCTCCAATTCTCTACAAAATTTCATAGCTGTTAGCAAAACAGCACCTGAAATAGCATCCATATCTCTCTGCCTCATTGACTCCTATTGCATTTCAAATATATTTGGAAATACATATTTACTTTCTTGCCTTCTGTTTTAATTTTCCCTCCTCTGATATTTTTGTCTGCAGTTATATTAGTTAAGCAACTACAGCATGTTGTGTTTTGGGTTGTATTACTGACATAATACAGAATAAGTTTAATTAGTACATTCTGTATAAAGGAAAGCAAATTGAACAAAAAAGAAAATGAAAAGTTAATTAGACCCACTGAATTTTGCTTTGAGGGCTGTTTTAATAATCGTAGCATGTTGCAAAAATGTATAATGCTGTGTGTTTTTGTTTTCTTTCAAAGGAAATCATTGTAGGCTTGGTGTCTTGGAAATATGGAATCGATCTCAATGATGGGAAGCCCCAAGAACCGCAATGAAACCTTCTTACCTAATGGTGTCAATGGTATCAAGGATGCCAGTAAGATCCCTGTAGGCATAATTGGAAGTGGAGACTTTTCCAAGTCCCTGACAATTCGGCTTATCAGATGTGGATACCATGTGGTCATAGGAAGCAGAAACCCCAAATTTGCTGCTGAGTTCTTTCCACATGTGGTTGATGTCACTCACCATGAAGATGCAGTAGCCAAAACTAACATAATTTTTCTTGCCATACACAGAGAGCATTATGCCTCTTTATGGGACCTGAAGCATCTACTTGTTGGTAAAATTCTTGTTGATGTTAGCAACAATACAAGGGTAGATCAGTATCCAGAATCCAATGCAGAGTATTTGGCATCACTTTTTCCAGATTCCTTCATTGTCAAAGGATTTAATGTAGTGTCAGCCTGGGCACTACAGTTAGGACCCAAGGATGCCAGCAGACAGGTACAGTTTGTGTTTTGCCTTCGTATGATGTGTATGCAGGATAAGATCATAGCTCCCTGATGCCAAGAAGCAGAACTAGCACTTAATGTCCTCTTCCCAAACATTTCTTTTCTTTGTGTTTCCTAACACTTAAACAAGGATAAAAGCTGTATTTCCCAAATACTTTTGTTTAAATTTTAGTGATGCCATCAACTTTTGCAAAAAAGGTGCAGAAATTTGAAAGCTTGACTCCAGGTCTTGGGATATAAGTGGAAATGTAATTGGAAACAAATTGTTTAAAATTAGAAATTACTGACGCCTTCTGGGCTGCTCCAAGTCCACCCAGTTAATGGAAAGGAAGGAGGCAAATACAGCTATATGTGACTATTTTCTGATCCAAGATGGCTTGAGCACTTCTTGCTCAATATATACTTTATGTGCCTCCAACAAACCTCAAAACACTCCTCCATAAAGTGGAGCAGCTTTAAATTTGCTTTGCTTTTCTTGGGGGTGAATTGGTACAGATTTTTGGGGCCAATACTGATAGCCAACTTTTAAGGAGGCATATCAGCTGATATCAGCCTGGCAGCTTGAAGAGCTGCCTGCAGCTGTTAAGTCTGGGGTGGAAAGAGAAGGGAGAGGGAATGGGTGTGGGGTCACAGATCAAGGCCCCCACAGTGAGGGAGGAGTGGGGCAGGGCCTGCGGCAAGCGCTGCCCAGCCAGGGTGGGGTGGGCACAGGATAAAGCTTTAGCTTTGGGGAGGGGAGAGCAGCTCCCACCGCTGTGTGCCACTCATGCAGGAGCCGCTGGTCTGGCAGCTCATCTGATGCTTGTCCAGGAGAGGGTGGGGTGGGGGGTGTGCCCCTGGATCTGCGCCAGGTTGGACGAGGCAGGCTTTTTCTGGTGGGGCAGGGCTGCATGCAGGGCTGGTAGTGGCAGCACTGTGAGGGGGCTATGGTGGGGGGAGGCTACAGCCACCCCAAAATTTGCTGTAGCGCCCCCAGCCCTCTTCCCAGCACCGCTGCCACCCACCCCATGCTCAGGCCCACCCCTCTGGGAAGACCTTGGCACAGCCCTGGTCCCAGCCCACCCCATGCAGATGGGGGTCACATGGCCCCTCCTCCCCAGTACCCTCCTGGACAAGCCACTGGACAAGTAGCTCTTGCACAAGTGGCATGCAACAGTGGGAGCCACCCACCCCAGCCCATCTGGGCAGCACTTGCCTCGTGGGGCAGTGTGTCTAATTAACTTGTCATTTTTCTTTTTTGTTCGATTTGCTTTCCCCTCACCACCTTGATCTGCTCCCTGCCCCCTCCCCTTCTACCACACCAGACTTACCAGCTGCATGCAGCTCTCCAAGTTGCCCAGCAATGTTCCTCACCGCCTACGTGCTATGCATGGACAAGTCACTTATTGGCCAAATTATCGGCCATCTCAGGCCAATTTCCAGTACAGACAGTTTTCTTTATATCGGTGCCGATCTGATATGACACCAATGTATTGGTACACCTCCACTTTTCTGG
>NW_017728886.1:39851750-39857409 GCF_001723895.1 Crocodylus porosus
CTTCCAAGAGAAGTGGTGCAGGCTCCTACCCTGGGGGTGTTTAAGAGGAGGTTAGATGAACATCTTGCTGGGGTCATTTGACCCCAGTATTCTTTTCCGCCATGGCAGGGGGTCGGACTAGGTGATCTGCTCAGGTCCCTTCCGACCCTACAAACTATGAAACTTAGCATGACTCTCAGTGCCCAGGTTGACTCTTCAAGTTTGGCACTTAGAAAACAAGCATCCTTTTATTAAACTGAGAACATCTTATGTGGAATTTAGTCTGATAATATAAAAATAGACCCCCATGTATGCCTTTTTTTAGAAGCCAGTTTCCAGACTAGAACTGTCAGTAGGTAACTTTTTTTTCTTCTCATCGGGATTCCGTTGAAGGTGGGTTCAGCGCTGATAATAAATGGTCATAAAAGGTGATCAGAGAAAAACAGTGCTGGGCAAAGTATACAAATGTAGATGATAAAAGACAAAAATACAGAGCTTTAAAACAGCACCTTTCTTTCTCTACATAATGAACTAACTCTTAGGTTCTGCATAGATGGTTGGGGAGGGGGATATTCTTTTGCTTTTAAAGCCCCAGTGATTCAAACATACTCTTCTGGGAGTTGGCTGTCAAATCAAATCATTGTTTAAAATATGATTAATTAAAAAAGAGAGGTCAGATATGTCTTCTGCACTGTTTTTTGTTGCTGTTGTGTTTGTACTGGGGCCATCAGGTAAGCTTCTTATATTAAGGTAAAGAAGGGAGTCACTTATTTGAGTGATAATTTTAAATATAACCCTTTAGGTTTCTTCTAATCTGGCAGACATTTTAGTGTGGTAAATAGTAGGCATCTTGCAGTTAGCTTATATTAACTGAGGGGAAATATCATTTTTGTTCAGGTAATTTTGTCACTAAATCAGTTTGCTTTACTTTGACTTGAATTGTTTAGGGATTTTTTTTGTTCCAGTTTTCCTCTGAAGTTGTGTCTTGTGATGGTGATGAGTAGTTTGAATGTTAGTACTCTGATTTGAGCTTGCATGCCTGGAAATTGTTGATTTTCATTTTTAAAGGCATCTCTATGACTACAGATAATTAACTTGACTTTTCCAACAGGTCTATATATGCAGTAACAATGTACAGGCTCGCCATCAAGTCATTGAACTTGCTCGTCAGTTGAATTTTATTCCCATTGATTTGGGAGCATTGTCAGCATCAAGGGGGATTGAAAACTTACCTCTACGACTGTTCACACTGTGGAAAGGGCCAGTAGTGTTGTCTATTAGCCTGGCTACTTTTTTCTTCATCTACTCCTTCATCAGAGATGTGATACATCCATATGTGAGAAATCAGCAGAGTGACTTTTACAAGATTCCCATTGAGATTGTGAACAAGACTTTACCAGTTGTTGCTATCACGTTGTTGTCTCTGGTGTATTTATCAGGACTCCTGGCAGCTGCTTATCAGCTTTACTATGGCACAAAATATAGGCGATTTCCTGCTTGGCTGGAGAGTTGGTTGCAGTGTAGAAAGCAGCTTGGTCTACTCAGTTTTTTCTTTGCTACGGTACATGTGGCTTACAGCCTCTGCTTACCTATGAGGAGGTCAGAACGATATTTGTTTCTCAATATGGCTTATCAGCAGGTAAGACAGACCCATTTTTTTATATAATTAAAGTGGTGTTAGTTGGTTGTGTTTCTGACCTATACCAGTATGTTTGAATGCATTTTATAGAAGGACAAATTTGTAGGTCTGTGTTTTGACTGATTGTTGCCCAGTGGGGAAGGAGGATACAAGTAGCCATCCTGATGAATGTCTCATGTGATACCAGTCACAACTAGGTCCCCACAGCAGGAAAAGTTAAAGATCTGTTCCTTTTTCCCGTAGGGGATGCACATCACCCATTCCAAAAGGGGTTGAGAGAAAAGACAAAATCAAAGGAGCTCTTTTAGTAGCTAAAATTTGTCATCTTGGTATCTAAGAACCCAACAGTATTTAAAAAGCAAATAAAAACATTAAGTTGTTTCCCTACCATTTTCATGGTGCGCATGTCCTTATTTATATGTAGAAGCTTTAAGCATGGATTGTGTATACACATACAAAAGCTCTATAAAGTGATTACTTAAATCCTCTACTGAATTGTGGCCACTTTTGCTACATGCCGGTTATTTAATGGTTCATAACTGCACTACATAGCAATGTAAAACAGGATTATCCCAAGAAAATGTGTGTTCCTACTAGGAGTGTAAATACCATTTTAAAAAATTCTCCATTTAACCTCCTAATCATAGCAATTAAACAGTTAACTGATAGCACATGCCTATTTTAGTGACCTATGGCTAAAATAGCCCCAGCCCCTTCTTCACTGTACACCCAGTGCTGCACGGGTCCTAGGCCACTGGTGGGGAGCCATGGGCAGAGGGTGGCGGGAGTAGCCAAGCCACTAGGGGCACTACCCTGCTGTAGAGTCACAGCTACCCCTTGCCCCCATGGGCAGGGGCTGCAGATGGAGCCAGGGCTGCATACCTCTCTTGTGCCTGGAACTTACTGCCATGGGGAGGGAGGGAAGTGCCAGGGCCCCCCAGAGGGGTTGGGCGGGGCCTTCCCCACCACAGCAGTGAGACTCTTAGCCCCACAGTGGGTCTGTCCTGCCCCCCCCCTCGTGCCCCCCCCTCCGTGGCAGGGCAACAGGCTTCCTGCACCTCCTGCCGTGCCTGTGCTACAACAGCCCAGACCTGGAAGGCTCCTCCATGCTCTCAGGCTGGGTCCTTCCCACCTTGCCTCATGGCAAGGGGAGGGTCCAGTACCACTGAGACAGCCTCTGCTAGGCACACTGTGTTTTTCCTCCTCCCGCCTGTGGCGCTGGGGCTGTGCGTGGCCTGATCCAGCCCTGAGGTGGGGTTGAGTGCATGGCTGGCTCAGCCTAAAAAGGCACCCATGAAAGCTGGAGCAGGTGGCATCGGGTCTGAGGCTGCTGCTGACCCCTCACTGTGGGGTCACGCTCACTGTACTTTCCTGAGGAGCAGCAATGCAGCAGGGTAGCCCAGCAGAGATCCTGGGGGGAATAAAAGGGCTGCAACAACCATTTCCCAGGTTGCAGCTGCTGTGCTGCCGGCCCTCAGGAACACCCTGGAGCTGCACTTGCTGCAGGATTGGCCAGCAGCAACTGCTCAATCCCAGTGTCGCCTGCTCCCAGCTGTTGCAGCGCCTCCTCGGGCTGAGCCAGCTGCTTGCTCAGCCCCACCTTAGGGCTAGGCCAGACACTGTGTTGGCCCCAGCACCACAGGCAGGTGGGGGAAGGATGCAGTGTGCCCAGCAGAGGCTACACTGCTGGGACTGGACCTCCCCTTCCACCAGGGTGAGCTGGGGAGGGCCTGGCTCGGCAATGCAAAGAGGCCTTCCAGGTCCAGGCCACAGTGGCACAAGCGCACTGGGAAGCTCAGGGAGCCTGTTACACTGCCTGGGACCCGCCACTGCAGGGGAGCTGGGCAGACTCACTGCAGAGCCACAAGTCTTGCTGCTGTGGTTGGAAGGCCCCGCCTGACTCCTGTGGGGGGCCTGGCAACTCCCTCCCTCCCTTCTTCCTCATGGTGATAGGATCTGGGCACAGAAGAGGTCTGCAGCCCTGGCTCTGTCCACAGCCCCAGCCCTTGTCCGTGGGGGCTCTGCAGCTCAGCTGCACCCATAGCTCCCTGCCTGTGACTCTCCTGCCTGAGGCCCACGCAGCCCTAGGCGTGCAGTAAAGACACAAGGGGCCAGGACCGGGGCCATTCCTGCCAGGAGTTGCTAAATGGTAAACGGTATAAATATAATTGTTGATTAGCTGTTTCCATCTCTAGTTCCTACTAGGTTTGCTTGAGAGATGAAAACTTAGAGGGTCAAAATTTTCATGCTATAAGTTTAAAAAAAAAAAAAAAAAAGTTGCTATGATCTGTGTACTCCAGTTACTGGCAACAGTTACTGACTCGCCATACCCAGCAGCAGTTGGTTTAATTATGCCCAAAACAATCTCTGGCCAAATAGTCATCTAGCAGACAAAGGTCTGCTTTTCCAGTTAAAACTGAGGTTTCATAAAGTAGCATTTCCTTTCAGCAAATAGAATTTGTACAGCAGACCGATGTAATAGGGCAGAATTAAAAGAAACTAAGGCAATGAAAGCAAAATAATGGAACAAAATAAAGGGTTGGATGCACACGTGGAAAGAAAGGTTAGAATAGGGGTGGGCAAAATATGGCCTGTGGGCCAGAGCTGACAAGACCCAGGGGCAGTAGGATCCAGGGGAAGCCAGCAGGAGTCAGGGGAAAAGCCAGACCAGCCCCCACCCCCACCCAGAAGTATCTGCCTACCCACGGCCCAAATATCCACACATACCCTGCCACAGCCCCCTCATACCCCCACAATTTACAAGAAGAAGACTTAATTTTAAGCTATTGTGCAATCACTTCTGTGTACAAACACAAGTAAATTGGGACAAAAAAGATTTTTTTTTTTTTTAAATCAAATTAATGAATATTGTAGATCTTTGGGTTTTTTGTTTTTTTTTTTTTTAGAATATAATTTGGTATTTTTCTGGTTCTGAGATTGCAAAACCCCTTGTTGAAACAAGTACTTCCAGGGGCAAGGAGAGGGACTTCTTGTGGCAAAGGTTGGGGGTTAAGGGGCAGAACTTCTGGTCCCAAGATGGCAACTAGGTCCAGGGCGCCTGTCAAAAGACGGGGCTACTCATCTGGCCCTCGACAGCTTGCCAAAACTTGGTAAGCGGCTCTCTGCCCAAAATAATTGCCTGCCCCTGGGTTAGAGTCATAGAAAGTTAGAGTTAGAAGGGATCTCAGGAGGTCACTTAGTCCAGCCCCCTGCACAAAGTCGGACAATCCCCAACTAGATCATCCCAGCCAAAGCATTGTCTAGCCAGGTTTTGAAAACCTCTAAGGATGGAGCTTCCAACACCTCTCTGGGTGACCTGTTCAAGTGCTTTGTTACCCTCATCGTGAGAAAAGTCTTCCTAATATCTAACCTAAACTTCTCTTGCTGTAACTTGAGACCACTGCTCCTTGTTCTGTCATCTGCCATCACTGAGAACAGTCTAACTCAGGGGTGGGCAATTATTTTGGGCAGAGGGCCGCTTACTGAGTTTTGGCAAGCCATTGAGGGCCGTGTGACAGTCAGCCCAGGGCAGATTAATATTAACTTTCTAAATTTTTTTAGGGGCCCTGTGGGCTGGATAGAATGGCCTGGTGGGCCACATCTGGCCCCCGGGCCGCATTTTGCTCACCCCAGTCTAACTCCATCCTCTTTCAAACCCCACTTCAGGTAGCTGAAGGCTTCTATTAAATCCCCCTACATCTTCTCTAGACTAAATAAGCCCAGTTCCCTCAGCCTTTCCTCATAAGGTCACTTCCCCCAGTCCCCTCATCATTTTTGTAGCTCTCTGTTGGACTCTTCAATTTGTCCACATCTTTTCTGTGGTGGGATGCTCAAAACTGAACACAGTACTCTAGATATGGCCTCACCAGTGCTGAATAGAGGGGAATAATTGCTTCCTTTGACCTACCGGCAACACGCCTACCAATGCATCCCAGTATGTCATCAGCTTTCTGGACTCTCTCTCAAGCTTCTCCACATCCTTTTTGAATTGTGGAGCCCAAAACTGGACGCAGTACTCCAGCTGTGGCCTCACCAAGGCCG
>NW_017728886.1:39857852-39884645 GCF_001723895.1 Crocodylus porosus
CCCATTTGCTGAGCCTGTCCAGGTCAGCCTGGATCACCCACCTGTCTTCTGGTGTGGATGCTTTGCCCCAAAGTTTGGTGCCATCAGCGAACTTGGCCGGTCTGCTCCTGACTCCCAACGTCCACATCATTAATGAAGATGTTGAACAATATGGGTCCAAGCACAGAGCCTTGAGGGACCCCACTGGCCACAGGACACCGTGATAAGTGACTTCATCAATCACCACCCTCTGGGTCTGACCACGGAGCCAATTTTCCAGCCAGTGGATCGTGGTGGACCCAAAGCCACAATTGGCCAGTTTTGCCAAGAGGTGATCATGGGATAACAGATCGAAGGCTTTTCTGAAGTCAAGATATATGACATCAATCTCTTTTCCCTTATCCAGGGGATAGTCACCTGGTCGTAGAAGGAATTGAGATTGGTCAAGCAAGACCTACCCCTAACAAACCCGTGCTGGCTATCCTGCAGGATGTTGGCATCGGCCAATCCGTTAAGGATGGCCTCTTTAATAAACTTTTCTAAGATTTTCCCCAAGATGGAAGTCAGGCTGATAGGCCTATAGTTATCTGGATCCACTTTCCTTCCTTTCTTGAAGATAGGTACCACATTGGCCTTCTTCCAGTCTTTGGGCACTACACCAGAGCACCAGGAGTTCTCAAAGATCCATTCCAGAGGATGGGCTATGATGCTCGCCAGCTCCTTGAGTCCCCTGGGGTGTAAATGTCAGGGCCGGCTGACTTGAAGGTATCCAGCTTCTCAAGGTGTTCCTTCACAAAGTCAGCATTAATGGTGAGCAGGGGATCTCCCTCACCCAGACCTCCCTGTCCCGTGGTGGGCATGGGCGTCCATGGGACTGATGAAAGACTGACGCAAAATACCCATTTAATACATTAGTTTTTTCCTGGGCATCAGTTGTCAGTTGTCCCATCTGGACACTTGCTGAACCAAAGGTGCCCTTGCTTTTCCTCTGGCTCCCCACATATCTGAAAAAGGACTTTTTACTGTCCTTGATGCTCGAAGCTAGTTGGAGTTCAGTTGCAGCCTTGGCTTTCCTGGCTTGCTCCCTGCAGGACTGGACCAGTGCAGAATAATCCTCCTTGGAGGTGAATCCCATTCTCCATCCTTTGTAGGCCTTTCTTTTTAGCCTCAGGAGGTCTGCTAGATCCCTGGAGAGCCAGGGGGGCTGCTGTGCTCTTGCTGCCTTTCCTCTGAGATGGAATAGACTTAGCTTGTGCATTGAGGATCGCTCCCTTGAGGAGCAACCACTCTTCTTGAACTCCCCTCTCCCTGGTCCAGCGAGTTTTGTATTCACCTTACAGTCCATTCATCCAGCCCATACTTCCTTAGCTTGCCTGTGAAAATGTAGGAGACTGTTACAGTTTACTATGAACAAGTGAAGTAGAGAGAGAAGTAAGGAGAATTGGAGCTATAAAATACATGAACAGAATTCAGCAAGGAACCTTAACTGCTCAGGCATGCACTTTTCAGTGGACTTATAGAAAGTTTAACAACTTCATAAAACCATGAAAATATCACATGTCAACATCTGTAGCAGCCTCTTGCAGAAATTGATAGATAGTTACAGATTGTAGTCCCCTTGAAACTAGAAATCTATAAAATCTAATTAAGTATACAAATGCCTTGACAGCTAAAGAACTGAATTGTTTTTCCCCTCATCTGGAGACCTTCAAGCTTATCCATCTTCCTTATGTTTGACATTAGCAAGAGAAGACAGAGGGTAAATTGGCAATATACACAGAGAGCTGAAGCAATACCGGGAAATGATTATTTATTTTTAAATCAACAGAATACAGAAAGAATGAAGATCCATCCAGCTTGCATTATAGAACTTAAATTGCTGAGATCTGAAACATGGACATTTTTCTTTAGAAAAGTGTAGAATTACACATTACTTCAGGGGATGATTGCTATAAATATCCAATATATCATGCTTCAGTTTCCTTCCCCTGTTTCTTTCTTAACGTGTTTTTTAAATTTAATACAGTTTTGGGATGAGCAGTGATGAAACAGAGAGCTTTTTCACCAAGACATGAGGAAAGTTCTAAAATATTTGACCAAATTTTGTTTATCCTGTTTCTATTCTGTTTTCTTATGAAACTAAGACTGGAAGTTTTTTCTGAGCAAAGCAACTTTAGTAGTGTTGAATATTCTAGAAAATAAAAAAGGAATCCCTTATGCTCTCTCATCAGGTTCATGCAAATGTTGAAAATTCTTGGAATGAGGAAGAAGTGTGGCGAATCGAAATGTATATCTCCTTTGGAATAATGAGCCTTGGGTTGCTTTCTTTGCTGGCAGTAACATCCATCCCTTCAGTGAACAGTGCCTTAAACTGGAGGGAATTCAATTTTATTCAGGTGTGTTACTGTGTTCAAAAAAGAATTTCATTGTTAATAAGAATATATTTTAATATTTGTTTCAAACCACAATTTGCTGTACACTGAACAGTGTGTTTTCCCTCTGAAAATAACTAAAAATGGCACCTTCTTAATAGGTACAGATTATTGAATATGATAGGACACTTATATTTGCCTTTACCTCTGTGACAAAAATAAGTATTTCAAGGGTATAGGTTGTAGCCATGTTGGTCTAAGGACATAGGCAGACAAGGTTATTTGGATAAATCTGATATCTTTTATTAGAACAACTCAAAATACTTGGGAAAATTCTTCTTTGCAAGCTTTTGGGTACAAATACCCTTTGTCAGGCTGAGGAAGCATTTGTACCCAAAAGCTTGCAAAGAAGAATTTTTCCAAGTATTTCGAGTTGTTCTAATAAAACATACCAGATTCACCCAAAGAACCTTGGCTGCCAAACAAGTATTTAGCACTTTTTTCATTCTCGTTTGCCTGAGAGAGCCAATACATCCAGTCTGAGTTGTGCTTTTGATGGTTTCAGAAAAGCCATTTGAACCTTCTTTCTGCCTTGACACATTTCCCTTTTCCCTCTTCCTTCCTTGAACAGAGGTGCATCTGCAGGGAGACCTAACCAGCATGAGACAGTAAGACATACACAAGACATATAACCTCCATTAAATTCCTGAAAGGTGTTGCCATTAATGAAATTATTTGGTTTTTTACTTCTGGTCGTTCATCACTGTGGTCATTGATACAAAGTACTAGGCTTAAGGCAGACAAGGTTATTTGGGTAAATATGATATCTTTTATTAGACAAACTGAATAGTTGGGAAAATTTGTTTTTTACAAACTTTCAGGCGCAAGCACCCTTCTTCAGACATAGGGAGAGTCTGCTAGTCTCTGTTTGCTCTTGCTTATTAGACATGTCTTTTCTAGGAGACATCCTGATAATGTATGTACAAAAAGTGTGTATTTTATTAAGGTTTTGTGCCCAGTAGAAGTCTTGTCTGATTTAAGATCTCCTGGATATACCCATCATAGTTATATTGCCTTTTTCTTAGTCCTGTCACTATTGGCTGATTCCTACTCACATAATATACTGCTTTAATATTTGCTTTACAAATTAGAGACATTTTAAGGGGAGGAACACTTCACTGAATGCAGGTATTCTGCCTGTAGGGGAACACCTCCCACTCTCTCCTTTTTATATTTTGACCATTTGAGGATTGCAAATGAAACCTATTAGGAAAGATTGCTGAAGCAGCCATTGCATTGCATGGATAAAGTATCCAAGCAGTGTTTCTCATGGCTGACCTGGCTGTTCCTCTCCCAGAAAAATGGTACTCCATTTTTTTTGGACCCTGACTGAGGAAGGAATTATATGGTTATTTCATATTGCTGTGACTGCCCTCTTAGATTGTCTTCTTCAGGAGCTCTCAGTCTGGGACAGTTCTAGAGCTGTCATGCCATATGTAGGTATGAATTCCATCAGTAAACTATGCAGTTTATATCTTCTTTTTTACCCTGTACCAAAATTTCCAAATTTGGACCTCAAGTCACAGAATAGAAAAGTACATGCAGACAAATAATTACATAATTGTTCTGCGGTTTTATGGTGTGGCATACTAATACTGTAGTTATTTACACTGTAATAAAAATCCAGCCTTCACACACAAAGCTCTGACTGATGGGTGAAGCAAGCGTTCATAGAATAGCTGTGGGCCCTTTGACATTGCATCACGTACTAAAGAGGATTTAGACAATTCTATTTTTAGTGATTATTTTTATCACCATTGTTTAGCCGGTAACGGCAATAGTGATTTAAACATGGGGGCATTTCTTTGGGATTAATAACCAACTAAATTTTAAGGATCTAAGCTACTACTTAGGACTTTAGATGCTTCCCAACTAGCCAGACCAACACAGTTGCAACCAACCTCCCAACTACCCATTAATGCTTAAGAAAAGCCATGTGCTTCAATCTTTATTTCATAATAACTGATTTTATAAGGATCAGTTTGCCCAAAAAATGGAGTTTTTGTTTCAAAATCAGTTGCATCATGATTAAGTTCCAGTATCATGCAGAGTGCATAAGCAGAGTGTGATTTTAAAAAAGCAGTGCCTAGTAGAGCTTTTTCTTTACCACTGTAGTACAGTACTATAAAGAAAATTATGTTAATCCTGGCTGAAGTCCGAGGCATGAGCAAGTACCAGTTATCTAAATGTGGTTTTTCTGGAGGTGGTGGTTGAGCAGCATGGCAGTAACTTTACTCCTGGAGCTTTCCAAAGCAAAGACTGCTGAATACCTCCCCTCCATGTTATGGATAACCATTATTACAATAGGTATAGCCAGTCTCTGACCTCAGTGTTCCCCATCCTGGGAGCCATACAACAGGGAAGACCCCATTACTTACTAGTTATACTGAGTGTGGCTTTCTTCTAGTTGAGGCCTTGTCTACACTGCAGTATTGTACCAGTAAACCATGCCTTATGTCGACTTCCTTTGCATGGATTCAGAATCATTCTGTAAAAGACTTAACTTACCTTGGTCAAATTAAGCTGCCTCCGTGAATAGCATAAATTCTGTAATATTACTGTTCTTCCACTATAGTGATGATGAACCTAAACTGTCTTGTATCTACCAGTGCAAAAAGTCCTTCAGCCTAAATCCCATAACTAAAGACAGTTCTGGTCCCAGTTGTGAACTTTGCTTCCCAGGGAGGGGTCACAATGTAGAATTTTAAAATTCTTAGTATGCTTTGTAAGTATCTTACTTCTGGTTGACCCACTGCTGTGAACACACTTTTGCTATCATAGCACACAGCTATGGCACCAGATAAAGCTGTGATGCAAAAAAGTTCAGGCAAGTCTCATGCTGTAGCCCAGCCTAAGAAGTAAGTCTTGTATTTCCTTTCCTAATAAGGAGGAGCAGTGCAAAGCAGGCTGTAGAATGGCCTTAAGAATTGCAGTGCTTAGGTGGACATTGCAAGAGACATGCAAAAACTGGGTGTGCAACAATGAAGGGCAAAGGTGAAAGATCTGCAGCAATTGTACCAAAGGGCAAAAAAGGCCAACAGATAACTTGGAGCTGCTCAGCATTCTAGCTCCTACTCAGCAGTGCTGGATGACATACTGAGCAGGGACCCTACTACTGCACTGTGAATGGCAGCAGGCAGATCAGTGTGCAGGGAAAGGAACCCCAGAACTGTACAGGAGAAGAGAAAGATGACGAAGACTGTGTGGAGAACCAGTAACTCATGAAGAGCTGCTGAACCAGACTCAGGCTGAGAGAAATGGAAATCAGGTAGGTGTAGTAACACTTTTTTTTCTTTTACTTCATTAACTGGCTCCAGAACTTCCCCTGATTACCATTCATTCCCTTCTGAAAATGTGGTTGGATACACACGGGCCAGGCATTGCCTTTTGAAGTTGCTAGTTGTATTTCAAGAACTTGAATTGGCAGTAATAAGCAAAATAAGACAGAAACTACTTGAATCGCCCCTAAACATTTTGAAATGTTTCCTTTTGCAAGGGCAGGCAGAATTTCTAGCAACCTAAATTAATACATTGCAAACAGGAAAAGAAATCCACTGAAACCAATACCTGATCACACAAACAAAGTATGTCGAAAATTTAAAATAATGCTTGCAAGCAGTCTAGTAGCTCTTTGCTTAGACTAGGTGATATTTATGAATGGAACTATACAGTAAATGCATCATATGAACATAAAAAACCACTGTGCTTTGTTATTTCCAGTTTGAGTCTAAGTTCCGGCGGCATTACTTGCATGTTGTGTTCAGATTCTAGGAGTAGGAATAGGTAGACATTAGGGCTGTGCGAAATGGAAGTGTTCCATTTTAGCTTCTGTTTCTATTCAAAATGGCTGTTCTTTTCTGTTCTGTCAATGTTTTGGGCCCTGCACCCCTAGCTGCTGACAGGCAAAACTCGTGACATGGGTGCTTGTGCAACTGCTGCCTCTCGTTAGGCAGCAGGACTGAAACTAGGAATAATGATCACAAACTCCTGGAAGATCGTTTCAGGCTCATTTCAGCCTCAGCATTAAGAAAAACTGCTTCTCAACTAGGGTGTCCAGACTGTGACCATTACTCCTAGTTTTCCCCAGGGGTGCCCTGGTGAGCAGTTGTTCACCGAGCCCTAGATGTATGCTTCTGATGTAGCGGTAAGCTGCTACCAAGTCCCCTTTCAGCCTTTACTTTTTCAGGCTGAAGAGTCCCAGGTCCCTCAGCCTTTCCTCATATGGCTTTCCGTGCAAGTCTGATTTTATATGGGTAGCCCTTCTCTGGACTCTCTCTCAAGCTTTACCATGTCCATGTTAAGGTGTGGAGCCCAGAACTGGATGTAGTACTCCAGCTGCAGTCTCACGAGTGCTGAGTAGAGCGGAGTAGAGCAAGAGAATCACTTCTTTGCAATGGTTTTGCTGGAGATGCATCAATTGATGCATGCCAGCATACTGTTGGCGCTGCTGGCTGCATCACATTGCCAGCTCATGTTCATACTGTGATCAATTATTACCCCCAGGTCTGTGGTGGCAAGTGATGGGGGATCTTCAGTCCTGCTGCCTGATGAGGCAGCAGTTGCACAAGCACCTATGTCACAAGTTTTGCCTGTCAGCAGCCAGAGGTCCAGGGCCCCAGAGCCCCCCAGCACCTATCTCCTTGACAGCTGGCAGGCTTTGTGGCCTCAGCAGGGGCTATGAGGCCTACAGCTTTCAGTCTGCTGTGCCTTAACACACACAGTGTCACCCATGTTACGAGTTTTGCTTGTCCGCAGCTTCAGGTGCAGTTTCCCCGACCTCCCTACACCTATCTCCTTGAAACTTAGCAGGCTTTGTGGCCTCCACGGGGGCTAGCATGCCTGAAGTTTTTGACCCCACTGTGGCTTAGCACATACATGTGACACACATTTGGCTCAAGACTTTGGATTGCAGTTTCTCCAACCCCCCTGCACTTATCTTTTGAAACTTGGCATGCTTCATGCCCTCAAAAGCGGCTACCATTTCTGCAAGTTTCATCCAAGTCTGACCAGAAATGACAAAGTTATAGGCTGTTTCATCCTTCCCCATTATAGCCTATGGGGGAAATATTGAAACAGCGAAATGTTTCGAGGCTGTTTCAACCATATCTGTTCCATTTCAATTTTTCTGTTTTGACATTGAAACAAAGCTGATGGCAAAATTTTGCACAGCCCTAGTAGATGCATTTTGTTCCTGGTTTGGGGACTTCATTTGTAATTTGCTCATAGCCTGAGGCAATGGGGATGTTTTTTCTTATCCGCTAAGCCTTAAATCTAACTATCTGTTTGGTATGTTTTATTTGTCAGTGACCACGGCTAGGCTGTCCACGAGAGATGCTCCATCCACACCAATTGAAACAGTGACTGTAATTAAAAGGAAGAAGAAATGGACCAGGAAAGACATTTTTCTTTGGGGGCGGGGGTTTCAAGAACATCTTGTTTAGGGAGTACACAACAAAGGATGAAGGGAATGCGTGCTGGAGGAAAAGCCGAAAGAACAAGAGGTACACTGGGAACCAAGACACCAGAAAGAACAAGAGGTACATTGGGAACCAAGACCTCATGCAACTCCTAAAACAGATAGTACAAAGCGTGAAGGAGCGAAACAACCAGACTTGCATCCAGCAGCCATTGCATTGCATGGATAATTCTTTTTGGAACCTAAGGTATATAAACCCTTCCGACCAAGTGAATGGTATTCCTTCCACTCAATCCCAGTGGAACATAAGATGAATAGATGTGAATGTATGTACACTGATCTGTGATTCATTTACAAATGATCTGTATGTGACACTTTGTTTCCATTTTCAATATTTTAGAAGTATTTTGATGTATAGCACTGCTCATTAAAGTTTTACTTTTGTGACATGTATGATTTCTTTACTTTGTCTTTATAAACTTACCATGCAGCTCACAAAACAGACTCATAAAATAGGTCAACAGTTCACCTATAAATTACGTACAAGTCAAATACAAAACATGCACAGAGGTGCACAAATTAATGTAAACTTTGTGCTGTCTAGTCAAGCAGTGTACTATGTCCAAAGCTGCCTTTAAGGCCTCTTTAAGCTGTACAGTGCCTCAATGTGTTCTTACGTTTTCCTACATCTGGCAAACGGTCTTTCTACTTTCCTCTCTATCTTGTTAGTGAATTTCTCCTTTGTCTTTATAAATGTTGTAGGAAATGCAACATGGAGCATAAGAATAAGGATATTGGCTTATTGAGATGCAGCCTAGTCGTGTGCTTTCCTCTAGCATCCTTTCAGTCTACCAAATACATACTCCACAGTTCAGCCTTTCCTTTCTGCTGTATCTGGATGATGGCTATCCCACCTTAAAGACTTTTCAGCATTAAACTGGTTATTTGCCTATTAATACCAATCTAAGGTTTACAGGCTTCCATAATATAATTGCCACCTTTTTTTCCACTGGCAAAACAGCCCTCATTTTGGAATGAGCTTAATGCACAATTCTGGAAAGATGGATTTCCACCTTCAACATCTGCAGCTGTTGTGCAACTATTGATGATAATCTTAAATTTGATTGTTATCCAGTCAAACTACTCAGTGCTTCTTTCAGAGGACTAGAAGTACCTCTTCTTTCTGTGTAGTGAGTCAGCTGCTATCTGCTGCATCAGTTCATTCATACTCTATAGTTTTCCTATTTTCACTGCTGCACAACTAGTCATTATGAAGTTGTTTAAGATCTGCAAGAGAATCGGCTATCTTATCAGACATAAGAACCCTTCTTCTGTTCATATCCATGTTTCTATCAGCAAGATGGCACTGAGTCTGAGAACTGGCACAAGGTACCTATGACAATTTTGAAAAACAACAGAAGATTTTTTTACATGGAATGGAGGGAACTGAACTGAACTCCAAGTTTCTGCAATTCACTGAGAAGTGCTAGTATCCCACATACTGCTGCAAAATCATGCCAAAGGGTTGCATAGGGGACAATACATATTTTTGCTGATGCAAGGCACTCTAGTGAAATTACAGTGTCAGCAGCTGTATGCCAGCATAAACACTAGTGGTAAAATTTCTTTTACGGTGTAGGCATAGACTGACACTGTATGGAATGCTTCCATCTTCCCCCTCCCCAACCTTAGCTAAGCAGGTAACTAGTGTAGAAAGTGCAATCCAGAGGAAATGAACCTCAGAAAAGAAAATAAATTTATCTGACAAAAACATATACTCTGCCCCTATTATGATTTGGAGTTTAATTGTCAGACTTTCAGATATAATAGTAACATAATCTGCCAAAATCTTAGTCGTCTAATGTTTTTCAAACTACAGTGTTATTTAAAGCTAGAAAAAGTATGTAAAGCATTTCATCATTGCTGACTTTCTCCAGTGATTATTATATCTCCTACAGCTGAGTCTGCTAAAGAACTCAGAGGTCTGATTCACTACTTAGCATGGTATTCTGTGTTTATTGTATTGATTTGAGGTGGAGTCTCACCAGCATGAAACTGGTGTATTGCAATAGTAAGCCAGGCCAAATTTCTTTTCAGAATATATGGCCACCCTGTGTGCACCTAGATATACCAACAGAGCAACTCAGAGGCAAAATTGTGTGGTTCTATGCTCCAAGTTGCAGCAAAACATGGGGTGGAAGCTGCAGCAGCTGGAGCAGCAGTATGTGGTCTGATTTCTGCTCCCCCTACCTAAAACTTGGTGCCCAAGGCTGGTGTCCCAGTTGACTCTCCTTCCCAGTTGCTAGAGGAACTCTTCCATTTTGTCTAGTTTCTTTGGGTCTTTTTGATTTTGTTTTCCTTAAATAAATGATTTAGCACATCTAAAATGTTGATGTATCCCTGGAAGTTGTTTTGTACAGAATCATGCATAGAAAATGGCAGCTTGCAAACACTGAAAAATCTGGTCCCACCATTCTCTTCTTATGTCACTGAATCGCGCTCTCTCATAAGTTTAGCCTCCTTCATGAAATTACATGAACCTCAGGTGGACTAAAATTAAATGTGTTTATGTTAATTCATTCTTCAGGTTGTTCTTTTCTTTAATGAAGAAGAGAGAGGGTAGGTCTCTGCCTCTTTGTTTTCACTAGAGTTAAAAAAACCTTGGTAGCCAGTTACTTCTGGACTAGGGACAGAAGTTATACACAAACTGGTTTAAGTGATCAGAAACTGCTTTAAACTTGTAACAGAACAGAAGTTCAGTGCATATAAACCAGTTTCAAAATGGCTGAAACCAGTTTGAGATGAACCTGGTTGAATGTAATATCAGACCTCACTAATTGAGGTCAAACCAGTTTGTGGAACTTCTGTCCCAGACCCCTTTCTGGTTCAAGTTAAATCAGCATCTCAACATGCTCTGCAACCCTTGGCTGGGTTGGGCTATCTGTTCCAGCTAAGCAGGGTTAGACCCCACACCCCTCTTCTCCCTAGCCAGAGTGCTATCACTGCTCTGGCTGGCTGAGAAGGGGGTGGGAGTATGAAACCCTGCTCTAGAGTGCAGCTAGGTCTGCCTGGCAGGGGGGCAGCAGACTTTGCCAGGTGTCCCCAGCCCCCCCACTGCTCCCTGCCCCCTCACTGCTCCAGGGCAGGAGTGGGGATGTGGCCAGATGCTGGTAACCTGTGGGAAAGGGGGGTTTAATCCCCCCATTGCAGGCAGCAGTGGCGTGGGTACCGACACAGCGCTGGCTGTGTCCCATGCTGAAGATCCCCTCAGGCAGGACCCACGCTACAGTACCTGAGCCAAGTCCCTCAGAGGAGCGGTGAGCAGTGCCCGAAGCCAATGCGTGTCCGGCCATGGGGAGGGGACGGGAGGAGGGATGCAACTCAGCTGCAGGTGCAAAGTGGGGGTGGATCATGGAGGGCAAATTACAGAACCTGACTCACTGCTGCCTCCCACTGTGGCAGCACAGCCCTAGGGAGTGGGGTGAGCACTACCACCTCCAGCCCCACACAGGGGCTGCAGTTTGTAGGCAAACTGAACCTGGAGCATGACTCCCCACCCCCTCCCTCTCCTGGCAGCAGTGGTGGAGCAAACCATCTTGGCAGGTGCAAGTGAGGCACCTGTCGCCCATTGATTGATCACAGCAGCACCAGGTGCTGCTTCCCCCTCTCCCTCCAGGCACACCCTGTCTGGGGCCTGTGCGAGCTGGTGTGGTGTTTAAACCCCTTCCCAATCATACTCAGGCCTGCTGGAGCCTGGCCACACCTCCCCCTCATCTTAGTATCCCTCCTGCCAAGGGCTTGCTGTAGCACCCCTGCCCCTAGCTTCTGGCCTGAACCACTGCAGGCATGTGGCTGTATTTCCAGATTCAAAAGTGAATGCCTATTCACTTGCAAATTGGTTCAGTCTACGCAGCTTAGACTAACCTGAAAAGATTGAATCAATTCAGGATTGGGCTTTTTGAATGTCTGTATCTAGACTTCATATGCTCTGTCCTAAATGAATGATGATTCTAATATTTTTTTCCTAATGGAGTTAGACATACCATCAGTTTTGGTGATGAAAAGTTTCTCTTCATATAATACACTTCATGGTTAAAAGGACCACAGTCATTTTTAAGATAGTTTCAAAAACTTAGAATGTGGGGAAATGCATTTAGACTGGAGTCTACAGAATTCATGATGGGTTGATTGAACTCTAGTGTTTCATGGCCTCCCAGAATTTGAGTCTGGATCAGGTAGGGAGCACCACCCCTTTCCTCCACATGTTCCCATTAGCCTCTGGGCAGGAAGGGCATGGAGAGAGGTGAGTAGTGGTCTCCGCTTTGACTGATCCTTCTATTTACCTGATGAGCTGACGGTTATTAATGCAAGATGCACCCTTAAGATTGTCATGGTTAACTCACCCCTTTCTTTCCAGATAATGAGGGTTATGAGGAGTCCTCAGGCCTCCTACACCACTGCACTGCTTGGTACTTGGGACTACATAGAGCAATCTAGTCCTATGTTCTCTGTTTAAAAAAAAAATCAGAACTCAAATCTGATATTGCAGCATACGTCTTACACTGATATTCTTCCATTAAATTCACAGGTATCACCCCTTGTTTACATGCATATGATTCAATTGACTTCTGTTAAATGAGGAGAATTTGATTACTTCTTATCCTCAAATTTTAGATTTGCAAAGTACAGTCAAGTCAGGGGTGGTTTAGTTTTCAGCACAATTGAACCCAAGACCAGCCATATCACAATTTTTAAATAATGTTATAAGATTTTTGGTTTTTAAAACAAGTTGAGCCTGGAAGAAATTTCAAAGTGGTATGCTCTAGTTTTCTAATAATTGATCAGATTTTAATTTCTGTTTCTTTTTCCTGTCTTTTTTCCTCCCAAAAGTCTACACTTGGATATGTCGCTCTGCTCATAAGTACTTTCCATGTATTAATTTATGGGTGGAAAAGAGCCTTTGAAGAGGAATACTACAGGTTTTATACACCACCAAACTTTGTTCTTGCCCTTGTTTTGCCTTGCATTGTAATTTTAGGTAAGATCATTTTATTCCTCCCATGTATAAGCAGGAAACTGAGAAGAATTAGAAGAGGATGGGAAAAAAGCCAGGTTATGGAAGAAACAAGTGGGACTGTTCCACATGTCTCACCAGAAAGGGTAACAGTGATGTGATGACAACATAGAACTTATTAATACTATTATAGATGTTGCTGTTTCTGTTTTAAAACTTGTATTTTCATGACTTTGTATAACTGAAGTGTAAAACTTGCTATGGCTTGGCATATGATGCAAGCCCTTAAGTAAGGTACGAACAATTTATTTTTCCTCAGACAATTACAAAAAATATTTTAGTTCTAAATTGCAAGAGGGCAAATGATATGAAGTCAGTATTTTTAATGCTGTTTTGCACATTGTCACAAAAAAGTTTATTTTTTATTAAAATCTTGCTTTCCAGACAGCGTTTCTTTAACGAAGAGTGTTATGTTCCAGACAGTGGTTTTTTAATAGGACATTTTCCAGACAGAGCTTCTTTTATTAAAACTGCACTTTTAGTTAGTGAATCCAGAATGTAGACTAATAGATTTCATTCATTTAGAAAATAAACACATGATGTGAAATAATGCAGATTGATTTGTAAAGTCTTATTGGACATGTACAGTACATTTATTTGTGTAGCTTGACAAGGATTTTTCATCTTTACATTACTTGAATATGTAATAAAAAATTAAAATTATGTTCTAATGATGCATATTGTAACTAAATGGAATAGCACATCATATATATATATATATATATATATATATATATAGGATCTGACATTTATTTAACTGCAGGTGACTTTAATCTAAAGCATCTAGTGAAAATTCAATACAATACTTAGAAAGTGTTGAGTTACCTGTATAAATTTTTAGAGTTAGCTAATGGTCACTGAAAAAAAAGAATTTCAAATGCCAAAAATTATTTTAAAAATAGAGTTCTGAGAAATCTGCCACAACAAAAAAATTCCCAATCTCCTTGGTAACATTTTCAATATCTAACCGAGTATGGAACTAACATAACATTGCTGTGATTTCTGTGTTTCTCTGCTGGAGTTTCACATTACATGAATTTTCCTGACTATATCTTATAACCTTAGTATCTTTTTAAAAATTATTTTTGCAAAAATAATCTTCAGTTTCTATATAAAATTTTCATTTTTACAACCAGCATTTATGGAGCATGTGCTAATGTGACTTTTTAATCCTTGGAATTCTGGTTGTCCTGGGAATTCTAAGGAACATTTGGAATGATTTAACCATTGCTGTCATATCATGTTTTATTCTTCTCTAAACAATTGTCCAAACTCTTCTCCCTTGCACTTCTGCTACTCGTACTGAAGTAAGTAGAAGTTCTTAATGCATTTAAGTCTATATTTGGTCCTGGTTTTATGTAAATTGTTCTTTTTTCTATGCTTTAGCCTTATCTCGCATTTTCTCTTTCAGCTGTACTATTTTCAATTGCTTGTCTTCATTTATACTGTCTGTTATATAACTATGATCTAGGACAGCATAGTATGTATGTTTAACTTTCAAATGCAAGTAGTCTCACAGGTTTTATTTGTCTTTGTTTGCAGTGAAATCAGCAGCCCCACAAAATGTATGCATCTGGGGCCAGATTTTGCTCCCAGTTACATTAATGTAACTGTGAAATAACAATTAAATGTCAATTATGTTTAGAAAGAGAACCCAAAAACCAGATTTATCAATATTCAGTGTAATTTCTAAACTTGTCAAACAAATGAAGGTTAGAATCATAGAGTTTCTTTAGGATTTTTTGGAATCCTGAAAAATCTATTTCAGTTGTGGACCACTTTCATGTTTTGTTTGGTCAAAATGCAAACTCAAACACAAAATGAAACTCAGGGTAGAGACACATGGATGCTGGGTAATCTGTTTGCATTACTCTACTCCAGGGGCTGGCAACCTTTATAAACTGTGGGCCAGAACAATTCGGGTCAGCACAGGTGGGCTGGCTTCAGTGGAGACTGTGTGTGTGTGTTGGGGGGGGGGCAGGATGCCTGTGCCTGTGCCAAGGCCAGGCAGCTGGGAGCTGCGCCCATGCCATTGCCACTTTTCCCTGCCCCCTACTCCCTGGCTGCAGTGCAGACATAGCATCCAGTTAATTGGGACCTGAGCTAGGACTGGGCAGCTATAAGCTACATCCATGCTGCTGCCACTTCTTTCTTCTCTTCCCCTCCCTCCCTTATGCCCTCCTTGTGCTGTAGCTGGAAGCTTCGCAGCTCCAGCTCATTTCCTCTCTGCACTGCAGCCAAAGAGTCGGGGGCCAGAGACAAGTGGCAATGTTGCAAGCACAGCTTCCAGATGCCCAGCCCTAATGCAGCTCCTCACTGCTCAGTGCTAGCAAAGGCATAGGTGGAGGCAAAATCTTCCGGCCCCACAAGCCAGATGCAGCGGCTCCACAGGCCGTATATTGCCAACTCCTGCTCTACTCTGTTAAACTAGTTTTGAACATCTTTAGTCATCTTTCTTATCCAGTGACAGCCCAGTTAGAGTTTTTCACTGAAAAATATGGTTTTGTAATTTTTTTCCTGTTAATTTCTTTTCAATTTTTTTCAAAAAAAGAAAAATGAAAAAAGGGGAGGAGGGGGGTAATTTTTTCCAAAATATTCAAAAACAGTAATTTTAGGAATTCCTGTTTTTTTTTTTCTGATTTTCATCATCATCCTTTTTCTTCACCAGAAAAAAAAAGAAAGAAATAGAAAAGTAAGAAAAATGGAGAAAACCCACTTTCTATCACTTTTTTACTTCCCTACCTTTCATGTCATGAAGCTGACTTTAAACTTCCACTGGAAGAATTCAAAAGGAGAGGAAGCAGTTTTTCTGATTTGCTAAAAAGTCCTCTTCATTTTCACTTGAGAAAAGGGGAGGAAGTAAAAAAAAAAAGTAAAAGACAAAAAGTTTAAAATAAATTCTCAATTGAATTTTTCATTTTTTTAATTAAAAATTGAAATTAAAACTATTATATGACTTAAAAATCATTCATGCATTTTAATTTTTTTAACTGGATCATCTAATCCTTTATTCATGGGTAGTTGGGAAGTTCATGGTGGTATTATTACTAATAAAGACAGAAATGAAGTTTCTAAATTGCATAAGTTTTGTTTAAAATGGCCTAGTTTTCCTTTATAGGCAATGAAATTTATTGCTGTGCAGAGGGCCAGCACAAGGCAGGTGCATTTAGGTTCCCATCTTAACTTTTGTTTATATATGAAAATCTTTAGATATAAAAACAGTTTAACTGCTTAGAGCTATTCACTTGCTTAAATTTGCTCATGTACATTGGTGTTTGCAGTGGGTCCCATAAACCATTTTTTTCTGAACCTGTGTGATGCATAGGTCTTGTACTTTCTCCCTGCATGGTAGTGGGTTTCTTCCAGCGTGAAGATGGTGAGGAGCCATTCTGCTAAGCTGGGAAGAGGGCTATGCTTACTTGCCTGTAAGATGGTGAAGAAAGATTTCATCACCATTATTCCATTGAATTCCATACCTGAAGCTAGTGTGAAAAGATATGAATGTTTATCCTAAGTAAATTACAATAAATTCTAACTTATATTGGAATGTATGCTTCTAGCTACATGTAGGCAACTCTTTTGAAATCAAGACTGTTAGCAGTGTAGCTCAGAACATGGCCATATATCTCCAGATAATTGTAGAACTAAAATTACTAGGTCAATATTTAATGCACACAAATTGTTTCATAGTAATTCCACTACTAATAAGCCACTAATTTCCATATCTTGTTCAATGCAAATATGATGATGCTGGAGCAACAATTATGCATTACTACCATAGTTTCTTTAGTCTGTGGTAGGCCATGCGTCCACTTGCGGTACATTTAGAAATATATTTGAAATAATTCCTATGCAAAAGGAATATGTAATTCTTAAAGCAAAATACCATGCAATGCAGCTCAATTTTAACATATTTAAGAAGTAATTAAACTATCTCATGATTGTGTTCTCTCAAGAATATTTAAACTCGTTAATTTTGGATCACAACATGCTTCTTAAAGAAAATGTCATTTTTTGCTATACGTTTTTACCATATGTACAGGAGATTCCAAATATGTTTCAACTATTTGAAAATTTAAATACTAAAGTATGAATAAGTAGATTATATTTTTGTTCAAATAAATGAAGACATTTTGTGAAACAGTTGTGTAACATATGGAAAAACATACGGAATTGAAATAAGTAGACTTGCTCTTAAATATTTTGTAGTGTGCTTTCTTTTAAAGACTGAACCTATTCAGCAAAAGAAGCTATAAATTAATTCTAAGAGTAAAGTGACAAAGTTTTAATTTACCATTAGCAGCAGTACCACATTATGGATCACAGCATACAAACTTTTACTCATGTAAAAAAATCCTTATTTCATGTTGATTTCTTTAAATGATTTAGATAAGCACTTCTCAGATGAGTCAGGATTTGAAGATCAGGTCCGAAAATCAAAATGTTCACTATGTACCCTAAATTAGATAGCTAAATCCATTTTTAGATATCTCAACTATTTAGGTGCTAGATCTGTGTTTGGATGCCTTTACAACTATCTGTGGGAATTATGTATTTTTATGCAGCATTGTGTTAACTGTTTTTTGGTTGTAGAGAGATGCTATATACAAAATAAGAAAATAATCTTGACTTCTCTTCATTAGAGCATGACACTATAACAAAATACTGATTAATATACAATGCAATACCATTCACATTTTATTAGAAAATGCACATTTCTATGCAATAAATCATTGGAAAGACATTTGAGAATATGTTCTTTGTTGTTTGTGAATATTAAGGTATATTTTCTTATCCACAATGTGTAAAATATAGTCTCATAAATATATTTCATATTTGTTATGAATTTCACAGTGTAATTCTATAATGTACAAATTTTGATTAAATCACCTTGTCAAACTTGAATTTTAATAGCTAAGTGATTATGAGATTCTTTTGTATTTTGTTGTAAATTCATTGCCTACTTAGTGGGTGAAAATGTTGCATTTACTTGTATACTGGTGCCATGTCTGAATTTTTGTTCTAAAATTGTACAGTATGTGATGTGACCACTTGAGAATGTACATTTACCTTTATTGATAAATAGGTTATAAAATATCTTGTACATGTTCAGTGTGTAATTAGCTATAAATGCTGCCCTAATAGCGTTAATAAAAACAAATAAGTTCGGGAAGCTATTTTTGTTTCCACATTTCACAAATATTAATATAGGTGGGAACCTGAGTTCTTCTAAATCTGATAAAATCAAAGGTCAGAAATTGTCAAGCACATAAAGATTAGCTACTTCAGTATGATATTTTCAGCAGTTCAGATGAATATGCCCAGTGGTAATAGATGCATATGCATAGTTCTTTGCAAACAATGTATCTCTGAATAGAGAAGTTTTGCCATTATTGGGTGTTTATCCTAGATCTTATAGTATTTCCAATAAATGTATTAAATCATTTGCAGTTCTGATATCGTACCACTGTGTACTGCTTGAATTAACTAGATTGAAACCTTTAAAATGGGTAACAAATTGAACCTGATGAAACAGTGGCCTCCGTAACCTTTGCAAATTATTTATCATGCCTAGCTGACAATGTCTTACAGTGGAAAAAATATAAGTCTCCTCTGTGCAGCTTAGTAGTTCTCTCTATCTGTTGTTGTGTATTCACTCAGACTTTGTTGATATGTTTGTGTTATCTGTCCAAACAGGGCTATTATAAATTACTGGTAGTGCTTTTGCATATTTTTCCATAGAAATCTGTTTTCCACAAAGATGAATAAAAAGTTAACGTTGAATATTTGCCTTTCTTCTGCATGTTAACATAAGTTCTTGTTTTTCTTTTCTTTAAAATAAATTTGTTCTCTGCTTAACGTGTCCTTTGATAGGAATTGACTCTGAAGGCACAAAGTACTTCTGAAGAGAGTTTTTCTTTAAGACGAGCTCAATGACAGGTATTAAATAAATACAGCTGGGAAAAATTCCCCACATCATACTAAAGGATTCAGTTCCTTTCTTTTTAGAGAGCACAAAAATGAATGTTGCAGTGCTATCAATACACATTCAGTTCACTTTCCAGGATCAATGCACCTAAATCTGAGGTAGAGAGAGATTGCTTAGTATAAGTTTGTTTGCCAAGCTGTGTTTTTCTTCCTGTTTGGTTGTAGGGGTAAGAAAGGAGTAGTGCTTATATAGGAAAACAAATTAATAGCTTCTCAGCTCCCACACTCCTCCTCTCTGAAAATATTATATATCCTTCATTCAGAGAGCCTTACTCCAGAATATGGGAAGAAATACATTTAAAGAGAAATCCCTCCCCTGTGAACGCAGTAAAATGACTCCCACCAGGGTCATTGGAGCTAGGAGTTGATCAGTGCACAAATTAGTAAACTTGCCAGGGTTCACACTAATTGATGTAGCCTTCCCATAATGCTTCTCTCTGCAAGAGTATAGACCAGTAATACAAAACTATCTCTCACAAACAATGGAACACAGCTGTCTGATAATTTCCATGTCTGAAATAAAGTTCTTTTCTTGGGTCATGCCTGTCATACTCAAAACAGTTTCTTCCTTGATGTCTGTCTTTTCCCAGTTGTTGTTTTTTTTAATTTGCACATCATTTCCTTGTACATGATGAAGTTTGCTATTATGATTTTCTTCTCAATAGCATCCAGACATGGGCAATTGGTGCCTCCTGAATCTGGTGGGGCACCCTATTGCTTAATGGGGGGATCCTTCAGTGGCCAATCATGGGGAGGGGTGGTCCCCCCAGCGGCTGATCACCAAGCCTGGAAACACCAGCGGAAGTGCCACCGGGAGACTGACCCTCCACCGCCAGCATGGGTATGCCACTGCTGGGAGGGGCATGTCAAGCACCAGCTGATGCTGCCAGTGGGGCAGTGGGGACAGCCCTGTCAGGGGCACATGCTCCACTATGCATCACGTATGCATTCAAATGTCCCAACTGATATTAAAACCTTTTGTACTAGGTGTTGCAAAACTACAGCATGTAAAAAAGTCCCGCCCTGAAGATCTTATCAGCTAAGTACAAACCAAGAGTTGGAAAGAAAATAAAGACAGAGAATAAATCACTTGCTTAGCAAGGTCAACAGTTGATTAGTGGCAGAGTAGGAAGTATGAATCCAAGTGTCATGACTTACCCATTAGATAATCTTTTCATACCCATTGGGTTTTTTTATAATTTAATTTAATGAAATTTAACTCAGGCACATATCTTCACACTCAAAAGAGAGTTTGTGTACAGCCACAACACAAATGTTCATCAGTTAATATTTGTGAAGTGCATTAATCTTTTCATATGCAGTACACTATAGAAAGTATAATTACTATTTGTTAATTGAGAAATGTGGGTGTGCAATACAAAACAAATTGGTTATTTGGAGCAGTAAATCATTCATTAAATATTTGTGTGGTTGACTACTGGATTCTTGGGATGGACGTTTTCCAGTTTTCCTAAGGCAGCAGAGCTTCTGGAGTTAGGTTGTACAATGTTGCTTTCATCCCACTTAAAAAAAAGTTTGGTTCATGAAGGAAGTACAGTGTGAGCAAAAGAACCTTTGCAATATGATCTTTGGAACACAGAGCCAACAATTGTCACATGGCCTAAGCTTATAATTTACAGGATGTATTGCCCAACGGTCATACGTGTGTCAGTAAACTGTACACTGATAAAGCTATAATATACTGGCGTTTTTGGGGGTTATTTCTTAAGCTCAGAAAGTTTACAGAAACATACACAAGACATGAGTAAACACCGAGGCAACAGTCCAAAAAGTGTCTATATAATCTGATTCATTCAAGGTTAAATTGGTTGCGTTTCTATAAACACTTAAAATAATTTATATTGGGAAGACATCATGGGCAACTGGTGCCTCCCGAGTCTGGGGGGGCACCAGCAGGCCCCAACCAGGGGGCAGCGGGGTCCTCAGCAGCTGGTTGCCGAGTGTTCCAGTGGCACGGCAGCAACGGCGGCAGAAGTGCCGGCATTTCCACCACCGGCACTCCCACCACCTACGTGCCACTGGTGGAGCCAATTTTAGGGGGCACAAGCACTCTCCGTGCCCCTCTAGCAGCTGGAGCGCTCACTGTCAGGACACCAGCGCTCTCAGGGGGAGCACAAGCCCCACCCATGTACCCCTATACATTGCCTATGGAAGACATAGTTAAAAGGAAATGTCCTTGTTCAATAACTAAGCATCACTTGAATTTTAGACTGTACATGAGAGTGTGGTTATCCATTTTCAAAAAGATAAATTCAGACTTCCACAAGTGCAAGGAAAGGTTACAAGGATTGTTCAGGAAATGGAGAGCCTGTTTCATGAGAGAAGACTAAAGGACTCTAGCTTTAGTCTAGCAAAATGAAGGCTGAAAGGAGGCCTGGTTGTTCTTTATAAGTATATTACTGAGTAAAATTCAGGGTGAAAAAAAAATGTTATTTAAGCTGAAGGGCAACATTAGCATTGGGAAAAATAGAAATTGATTGGCCATCAATAAATTTAGTTTGATCATTGAAAGACAGTTTGTAACCATCAGAAGAACAAGTTTTGTATCAACCGTATGATAAGAGGACAAAAATTATTTTGAGATGGGTTTGAAATATTTATGAATAATATATGACATAGTTGTCTACAATAGCAAGGGACTGAACTCAATAGCCCAGTCACATGTTCGTGTGAATGCACAGTGCATCTCAGAAGATAAAGGGTGCTACATTGGCTTTTGTGTTCCTCCAACCAGAGTCCATTTGATGCCAGGGTATACCCCCAGAATATTGCAGTCATCAGGCCTGTTCAGTCTTGGCGTGTCTGCTAAGAATGCTAGCAAGGGGTGTTCACTGTGATGATTATTATTGTGATGTGAAATCATTGTTTTCTAAAACACTATTTTTCCACCCAGGCAAAAAGATGGTAACATCATTTTAACAGCTGCAGAACTAAGCTTGATACTAATGCAGTTCTCACTGTATAATCTTTAATAATTCATACCTTAATTCAGAGCCCCTCTCTTACAGAATATGATGTGCAACTTAGTCATGCCAGAGTTTATCCTTCAATAGCTGGGTTTATCAAGCAGCTAAAAACCTATGTGGTTGTATATATGTAACAGTGAATTCATCCTTCTGGTGACATTGTAAAAAAGTCTGTGGACTAAACAAATCCCAACTCTACATCTTTAAAAGATTACAGAAATATAGTAAAAACAGCTTTACAATATATGACAGCTGCTTCCATTGATTCAGTTGTAATGTAAATGAACAACCACAGTTAGTTGCATTCAGTGAGATTGCACTGGGTGCAGCCAATATAGAATTTGGTCCTGTGTATTCTTCTGCCCATTACTAGAATGACAGTGGCAGCTCAGGGGGGAAAAAAAGATGCTTCCTGTCTTGATTTTGGCAACATCTCTGTATGCCTACTCATGCCAATACAGCTATTGAAACTGGGAACTAAGTTGGTAGAGAGTGTGTTTGTGGAGGAGTTGAGCATATGTTTGTGAGAGAAAGTCAGGAGGAAGTGGCAGAGAGCATGTGTTTACGTGGAGAGTTGTGTGAATATCTGGTGTGGGTTGGAAAATATGTACAAAGTATAGAGTGGTACATACAGTCTGGCATATATTTTGTGCACAGAGATAGAATACGTGAAGCATATGCTTTCTGTGAGATGTGTAGCGGATATCTGAACATATGAAAAAAGTAAGATATAGGTGTTCTGTGGGAAGTGTACAGGATGTGTATGAATGAGACAGGGAGATGTGTACAGAAAAGGGGTCAAAACTGTTCTAGTGATGGGTGAAGCTGGGCAGTGTTCCAGCTACCTTAGTGACTGTGGATTCTCCTGCTGCTGGAAACTGTTTGAAGACCCAAGTAGTTACTACTATATCAGTTACATTCAATTCATATTTTTAGATTTTGCCTTTGCAACCATAAGCAACAATATTTCTAATGAGTGCTGAGACCAATATCTTTGCGTGATTCTGAAAATTTAGGCCAGATGGGTGCGTCTACACATTCAATTAATGTGCTTTAGGTAATGCGCATTAAATCTAGTGCCTCCATTGTGAGGTACTAGAAAAATGTGCATTAGCTAAAGAGCATGGGTTTTTGGGGATGCTTTATAGTGCATTCAAATTGGCTAATGGCTAAAGCACACAAGTAGGTGCACCCTATGAGGTCCATCTATTTCTCTTACCAGGCGTGGGTTGGAAGATGTGTATAAAACGTAGTGTGGCATGTGCAGTCTGGTATATATTGTGGGCACAGAGATAGGATGTCTTATTCTGACCCCTGCCCAAGAGTATATCCAAATCCAACTGAGGAATTACTAAATCTGAGGAGCCCAACAGACTACATGCAACATCATTTTGAAGAGCTCCATAATCTGCTGTGAGTAGTGTCTTGTGGTGGCAGACATGGAACTTAGGTGGAAGGCAAAAGATAGAAGAGCATACAGGTCAGGTTGATGCAACCCCAAAAAGGGATGCAATTCAGATTCTACACTGTCTTGAGGAAGATAGGGGAGTAAGCAGTATAACTGTAGATAATATCAAGGGTAAGTCAGCACATCTAGAGTTCCAGTCAAATAGCATAAACAGTAATGGGCAGCTGAGCAAGGACAAAATATGTGTGCTTCTACGCAAGTGTCAGAGGCCTAAAAATAAAAGGGTGAACTAGAATACCTGATATTGAATGGTGACTATGACATAATTGGAATCTCAGAGACTTGGTAGAAGGAAGTAATCAATAGCATAGTGTTATAACAGGTTACAAATTATATAGGAATGAGAGTTGGACATGCAAGTAGAGAAGTGATAGTACAGGTATACCTCGGAGATATTGCAGGTTCGGTTCTAGACCACCGCAATAAAGCGAATATCGCAATAAAGCGAGTCACACGAATTTTTTGGTTTCCCAGTGCATATAAAAGTTATGTTTACACTATACTGTAGTCTATTAAGTGTGCAATAGCATTATGTCTAAAAAACCAATGTATATACCTTAATTAAAGAATAACTTTATTGCTAAAAAATGCGAAGTGAGCAAATGCTGTTGGAAAAATGGCGCCGATAGACTTGCTCGACGCAGGGTTGCCACAAACCTTCAATTTGTAAAAAACGCAATATCTGCTAAACGCAATAAAGCGAAGCGCAATAAAACGAGGTATGTCTGTATAGTATAGTATAGTGATGTTACAGATAGTATAGACAGTAACAGCATAAAAATCTTATCTGAAAGGAAAGCTACCATAGAATCCCTGCAGGTAGAGATGCCATACTCAAATAAAAGGAATATAGAATTAGGATTGTACTAGCAGCCACCTACTTGGTACTATGTGAATACACAAGGGATTAGAAAACCTGCTGAAATGGGACAAGCAATAATAATGGGAGATACCCTCACGTAGGCTAGGTATACACCTCATCAGGGGAAGATATGAAGATAAAATTTCTGAATGTTATAAATGACTGCTTTATAGAACAAGTCATCTTAGAACCCACAAGAGAAGACATGATCCTGAGTAACACACTTCACACTAGCCACTTCAGGAGAAAAATGACTGGGGAACAACCAGAGTTAAATCTCTCCTGGGAGAGTTTGTCCTGGGATAACAAACATTTTTCCATGCTGTGGCTTATCTCAAAAGAGAATATAGTCCCCCAGCATTTCCTCCTCTGTCCCAGGGAGATAATGGCCCTTCCTGGATTCTGTAGCTCCAGCAGGGAGCAGAACACCCCATGCCCCCACCACCCCCTTCACAATCTCCACATTGTGCTGCAGGGAGACAGGGGCTAACCATGGGAAGTCTTGGTCAGCCAATCAGGACTGTTGCCAGGCAGACTGAGGAAGCCTGTATGGCACATTGAGATGCCCCTACCCCTGGCTGTACAGTGGCAGCACTGCAAGCTGTCCAATTTTCAGGGATCAGCACTTGAATGCTTGTATATGTTGCTCTGGGTAGGTTTCTTTACCAGGAGAACAAACCTGGGAGAATTCTCCCAGATTATTTGAATATGTGTATGCAGCCTGAGTAGGCAAAAAGATGGCAGCTGAAGTTCAGTGTTGACAAGTGCAAGGTAATGCACATCAGGAAATATAACTTCAACTCTAGGTACACAATGCCGAGGTCTGGATTCACTGTTGTAACTCATAAAAGAGAGCTTGGAGTCATTGTAGATAGGTCTCTAAAAACATCTGTTTAAGAACTGCTGGGGAGAGTACTGTTGTATGGGGGCAGGAGAATGTAAGGGAGTGTTTAATAATTTATGTGGCGGGAAATTATATGTAAATTTGGAGGTGTGGAGGAGTGCTGTGGTGAGGGAGGACACATCCTGTGTAAGGGGACATGTGCAGAGCTGGCTGAAAGCTACAAAGATGCAGTTCAGTTTAATTATATTTGGCTTAATACAGTGCACAATACTGAACACAGATGGATTCGTTCACGCTAATATTTAAAGAATGACTACTCTCCATACAAATACTACCATTTGCATGAAAATAAGGTATTCACAATTTCCTACATGGGCTTCTGCAGCAGTCAGCCAGTCAGGGACTGAATCAAGCAACTGCAATGAACTAGGCATATGGTTAGCAGTAGACATCAGCGGATGGCAGGTACTTAATAGACTGAAGATTGCCCAAATTGTTTGCCAAATATTAGGAAGAGGGGAAAGATAAGCAGGAAGCTGGATTAGAGAGTGAAATAGTAATGCACTGAAAAGAGAGCTGTGTTCTTTGGGTAGCTGATTTGCAACAAATAAGGCTACTGGTTCTGGCTGCATAGGCAGGAAGGAGGGAGATGTGGTGAGTGGAGGAGATCTATCAAAGTGAAGTTACACCATGTACTTAAATCATACTAAATCTGCGGGCCACATATGGTTCTTGAATGACTCACTAATTTGGACTTCATTTGGCTGATATGACTTGGGACACAAAAGTTTTCCTTAACAAAACTAAAAAATGAAGTGGCATTAAAGTTAAAACATGCTGCCAGCAGTCTTGTTGGGGTTAATTGTTATGGGTTAATTTTTTATTTTTTTTTTGCCTACCCAGCTCTGATGTGCCACTAGAGGGCTGAGGAGCAGAGGTGTGGCTATGCTTGGAGGGGGAGGGGTGATGCATCCTGGGATGCTGGAGGACTCATAAGTCTCTGTGGAGCCGACTGAAGTTTCCGTAACAGGAGCCAAATGACGTGGCCCAGAGTTTGCAACCTCACCTGAAGTGGCCTAACGTTGAGACTCAGAGGTCACTGTACACATGCATATGCTCACATTTTAAATGCCTTTTAGTGCAGTCTAAGTGTAACCTCACTCTCAAGACTCCCAGAGGCAGCAATAAAAAGAGAATAACTTTGGTGGCGGGTGTTGTCCACCTTTATTAGGTCAAATGGGGGGGAGGGGTTGGGGGGAACCTAGCAATAGAGGTTCGTGGCGGTGGCTTTTAACTAAGTGTGTGTGCTATGGATGTGTGCGCACACATGCACTCACGCGCACGAGAAATCCTTCAGGGCCAATGCCTGGCCCAGCTCGGAGAAAGCCGGGGCCCAGGGGCAGCTGCTACAGAAGAAGAGCGGGATTCATCGCCCACTGCGCGGTCCAGGGCGCCGGGCGGGGAGTACCCGCGCTTTCCGGGGTCGCCCTGGCCGGGGCGGGGCCCTTTCCGCCGCCCGGGAATGCTTGTTTCCCGCCGGGGCAGCGGCTCCTCAGTGCTTCCGTAGGCGGCTTCCCCTGCTACCATGGCGACGGCGCCCGGCTTGTGTTGGTGCAGCCGGGGCTCCAGCGCGCCGCAGCCATGTCCTCGCTGGCGCGGCCCGAGCCCGCCCGGCCCCTCGCCCTGGCCCCAGGCCTGGCTCCGTCCCGCTCCCCGTCCTGGGCCGCGTCCCGCTCCCCGTCC
>NW_017728886.1:39884745-39896025 GCF_001723895.1 Crocodylus porosus
AGAGTGGCCTCAGAGCTGCAGGGCTGACGCTTGGCAGGACCCGGACCCGGACTCCTCCCCACCCCGTGGTGGGGGAGGGAGGCAGAGGCACCGCCCTGGGGCTGTAGTTTCCCACACTCCAGTCCAGAGAAAACCGTGGCGGGATGGGTCTGGCAAAACTGTTGATGGTGGGGTGGGAGGGATGGAGAAGGAAGTGGAGGGGAAAAGATTTAAATAGAAAAGGACTACAATCTTCGCTGTGTGTCAATGCACTGGGATTGGGCATGAGTAGGAGTGGGGTTAGGGGCAGCAGGGGTTGTGCTGCCTGGGAGGGGGGAGTCGTCCTGGCCAGGTGGGGAGACCCTGGGGCTGGACAAGCTCCAGGTTCTGCAGCTGCGTGGGGGAGCCCCAGGGAGCCTGCTTCTCTGGGGCTCCGAGCTCAGGCTGCAACAGATGAGGGCACTCCCCGCTTTGAGCAGAGGGGCAGGGGCTGGGCCAGAGGACAGAAGTGGGGAATCTCCCTTGTAGCAGCCAACAGGGGGGATAGAACATGGTATAGTAGATTCCCTGCTCTTCATATGGACCAGAAAGCTTTTGAGGGGGAAGGAGAGAGAGTAAGCCCTCTCTTTCAGGAACTGGAGGGATGATGCTTCAGACATGCGCAGGCAGGATTTTGCTGCAAAAACCCGACCCTAGCACCGGGACCTCTACAGCTCCAAAAATGGATGAAGTAGTAAAGGGCTGCAGCCACCAAGGTCTTAGTCTACACTTGTAACATGATCTAAAGTTGAAACCCACCAGTTTTCCTATTAATTTCTTTTCCCTTTATGCAAGGATAAAGTACTTAAGATAATTGCAGGTGTTTATTTCAATGAGTGATGTTTCATATACATGGACATGCTTGGGCCAATATGAGGTTCTGTATTACAGTTCCTTGTTATAACGTGGGATAGATCAGCATTGTAAATGTGTAGTGTGATCATTTTAAATGTATTTAAGTTCAGTCATGGCAAAACAAAAACTTAAGCCAACTCCATTTGTCCCCAGTAAGGACCAAAACTGTATTATTTAAAACAATGTTTAGTTATCCAAGTATCAGTACAGAAATCTCTAAAATATCTAATACAGTGGTTCTGAATGTTTTTTATACCAGGACCCATTTGTAAACATTGAAGGCCAGTCCCAACCCCGTGCCCCTTGCTCCCAATCCACTTCCCCAGCCCTGCAGTATGTGGGGTAGGGGGTGGGTGTGTAACGCATGGGTGGCCCCAAACAGCCCCTTGCAGGCTGGACCTCTGACAGCCTGCAAGAGACAAGCCATGGTTTCCCATGTTTTTCTCCATTTTTAAAGTTCGTTTGCGACCCTTTCATATATTCTTGCAACCCATGGGTTGAGAAACACTGATCTAATATAAAGTAAGTATTTTGTTATCAGAAGCCTCAACAGCAGCCAAAAATAGAAAGCCCACAAATTCCAAAAACATTCAACACTAGAAACATGAGAAAACTCTCTTGTAATTTGGGCTTTATAAAGGAAATGACTTCTCAGCTCAGCTGTAGTTAGTGCAGTGCTTCCATTGGCCTTCAGAAGTGCTACCATCCCAGTCTTATTTTTAGTTGCTAAAGTCTGAAATGGCTGAAGATGTACTGTAGAAAACTGTACTAATTACAGATATTCTCACCAAGGAATTAATTCAAAGGCCAGTAAAATCCATGGAAAGATTCCATTAATTTCAGGAAGCATGAATCAAGTTGTAAAGCCATAAAAACAATTATCTAGGGGATGTTGATGAAGGCTACAAATGAATGACAGAAAAGTATAGCTTTTCTAGATGAGCTGGGGAAGTGGTAAATTAGGGGATGCATAGATCTGGAATTCCATCTAAATAATGTTAGAGAAAAGCCATATTTTTGCATAATAAGGCTATGATTCTACAAGACCCCTAAAGACTTGGGGTTAGAGCCACAAAGGGACTTTGTTGTAACATTTAAAATCATGCAGCTCCAGCAGTAGATTATGCAACCCTGCATTTGGCACTTCAGAATAGAGTTCACTACACCCAACATGCTGTCCTCTCCCAGGACTCTAGATTGTACAAAATATAGAAACAGCCCTTACAGGAAATACTGGAATCCAGTATTCTTTTCCAGAGTGTGACTAATCATTAAATTAGATAATCATTCTCCTTCTCTTTGGCCTAAAAAATCTTACATTTTTTGCCGCACATTGGCATAGCTTCAGCAGGGGGAGTGAGATAGAGAGTGCCTTCACCTACAGGCCTGGTAGGTGGGAAGTTGGTTTTGAAGGTGGGAAAAGACAAAGGAGCACAAGGAAACCCATCTGCTAAACTATTTCAGCTATTACTGAAGTACTGTAGCTAGTTACTGAACTTGTGTGTAAAAAAGGTATATCATCATAAACTCTTCCTCCTGCAGGTGTGTTTAAAAGAGGTGGCCAGAGCCACTGTGTTTTACATGTAAATCAGCTCTCACTCTTCAGAGTATACCTACTCCACCTCTCAAGTAACATAGGCAAAGGAATGCCTATTTAAGGATTCCAACCAAGTATAGGCATGAGGTTAGGGCACCTATACACGTGCAGGGAGGCTGCTATGAGTAGACTCAATTAATCAAGTCTTCTGAAGCGTGGTAATTATCATGCTCCAGCAGACTCCAGCATCACATGTATCGGCATCCACACGCTGAAAAATGGTTGGAGTGCTTTAACTAAAGCTCGTCAAATGAGCTTCAGTTAAAACGCCCCCCGCTACCATTTTTCAGTGTAGGGGCACTGATTCATATGATGCTCTGGGCACTTTAATTAGAGTGGATCTTAGAGCCTCTCTAATTAAAGCATCCCCTGCCCCCAGTCCTTTAGCATGTCTATAAGTGCCTGACATACCAAGATAGAGGCACTTCAAGGTATGCACAGAAACAGACCTTTAGAATAATAGAATCATAGAAAAGTAGGACTGGGAGGGACTTCTGGAAGTCTTCCAGTCCAGCCACCTGCTTGAACCAGGGTCATCCCTATCCAAACCACCCTACACAAATCTTTTTCTAACCTGCTAGCAAAGCTACACAATCAGCCCTGTTTTTGTTTGTTTGAATTTTCCATATTTCAAGCCAAAATGGCCAAAACAATTCCAAATCCATGACTTAGTAGAGCCACTTATGGTTCTGGGCTACTGGCAAACATCCTCCACCTCCACCCCCACCTGGGGCAACAGATATTCCCAAATCCTTTGGCGGGCATCCTATTTGCAGGCCTAAGCCTTGAAGATTGGGGTTCGGATGCCCCTGAGTTTCGTTTGCCCTTAGCCCTAAGGCCCCAGGAGCAAGCTAGGGAGGAGTCTCCCATTTCCATTAAGTGGCCATTAAGCCAAGGTTAACTATGCATTACCTACACTGGTACTAGTATTTCCCCTAGGTAAGCATAAACTATGCTTGATCTGAGCCTTCAAGCCCAGGTACACAACCACAAGTTTTAGCACCTGAACCTGCTGTAGGTAAATCAAGGGGACAGCAGTGGCCAATGTCCTGCTATAGATGGCTTTTGGTAAGGTGCCTTCTTACTGAAAACATAGGTGCCTAAGGAGCCTAACAATGGGGCTTTTTCAGAACTGTAGTCTTGGATTTAGGCACCTATTAACTCCCAATTCAGGTGCCTAAGCCCTTTTCTGGATTTGGGCCTCAATTACTATGTATGACATTAGTAGAAATTTTCAGTGAGATTAAACATGTTTAATATGAATGGGAAATTATAATTTAAGATTTTAAAATGTATAAATAGTGGAAGAAATTAAGAACTATGTGTTTTTTGTAGGATATTCAGCTGCAGTCTCTAGACCTTAATCGCATCATCAAGCTGCTTGAAGATCCAAACTCAGTAAGCACAGCCTGGGGGAATATATTTATAATACATTTTTATTGCATTTGATAATTAATAAGGTTAAATAAAACACTTGCTCTGCTTCGTTATACAGGCAAAAGTAAGCTAGTCAACCTTGAGCTTCAGTGATTAGGACTACAAGCTATGGAACTGGAAGAATTACCCTGGTAGAATTACAGAATAAGACTTTCTTTAAACGTCTTTTTGCTGTAAGGAAGTAAATGTGCCCATAAGAATTTATGATTAAATACTATATCAATAAATATGTACCTTTTGCAAAAAGTTACTGTAACTATACATTTATAAAGAATTGAGAAATGGCTATCCTGGCTGGCTACCTGAAACCCACCACTAAGGAACAATTACATCTAGAATATAATTGCCCATATTAACTGCTAACAGTTCTCTAGGGTTTGAACTGAAGGAGAGAATAAAGCTCGGGAGTCAAAAACAAATGCGTTCAAACAGAGGCACAGAAAAGCACCAGCAATTATGTCATGGACTCAATAGACTCTTTTGCAGACTGTGAGAAAGTTGGACGTGTTTATGACTAGGTACAAGAGTAAAAAGTTGCAAAAACTGAATCATTTATAACTTTTAAGCAGGAGCTTAATTCATCAAAATATTAGGTTTTGGATTGATACTCAAAGGAAAACCACTCTCTTTTTCCCTTTTGATATACATCAGGAGTAAGCTGTACATGATTTACATAAGATACCTTGAGTAAAATTGTGTGATACACCTTTTAGAAGTGCAGCATGCATGCATGATGCAGGAGGAAGAAAGCTTGCAGAATTCTGACTTACCAAACAGCCCTGATAGTGCAGCTCTCTAAGGCAATCTAAATTTTACAGGAGCTTCATGTGGAGCCAGAGGTATCCAGAATGGTGAGAGGAACACACTATGATTCTGCAACTGCTTTACCCTTAATCCAGGAGTGGGCAATAATTTTGGTGTCCTCTTATGGACTGCATCTGCCCCCTCCACCCCTGAGCTGTAGCATGCCCTGATTCTTTTTTCTCCCCCCTCTCCCTCCCTCAAGCTGTAGCATGCCTGTTCCCCATTCTGTCTCTCTCTCTTTCCTTCTTCCCCCTTCTTTCTCTCCATCTCTCTCCCAGCCCCTCACCTCTTTCCCTCCCTGAACCTCTCTCCCTTCCCACCTTTCTTCCCAACTGCCCCCCCAAGCGGTAGCATACCTTCATGCCCTCTCTCTTCCCCCACTTCCTGGAGCTCTACCATACCCCAGTCCCATCTCTCTCTCTCTTTCTTCCCCATTGCCCCCCACAGCATTGCTGTAGCATGCCCCAATCTTCATCTCCACCCAGATCCTGTCAGCCCCATCTGCCCAACGCAGTGGATGCAGCCCAGGGTGGGCACCAGCATCAACTGTGGATGCACCCAGCAGGTTCTGGATGGGGACTGTGGCATCCGCCTGGTTCCACAGTTGATGCCATGTGTCTGTGCTGGAGGAAGCAGTCCTGCCCACCTGCCCTATGCAGCAGAAGCCATCTTGCCTAGAGCCAGAGCCAGTGACCACCTGCAGGCCAGATCCCGTGAGTTGGTAGCTGCTCACAGCTGGATACAATCAGTTGGCATGCTGAATTCAGCACATGGGCCATGTTTTGCCCAGCTCTGCCTTAATTCCTAACCCAGCACAACCTGTTTACTAGGATTTGTGAGGGGCTCTGCATAAGATGGTTACACAGAGCATGTCTTGGGAAATTCTCAACAACAAAAAGGAGCTGGAAGGCTATAGCAATGAAGAAAATCTCTCCCAAAATGTTGACAACTCTGATGGAAGCTTGCTTCTTGAAAAAAGACTTGTGAGGAAATTTGAGAATTAGGTGTCTTGGTGTGGGAGGAATAACTTCCACAGGATTACAGCTAATGGGAACTGCAATGGCAAATCAGAGGATGAGGCCATTCAACCCTCTATCCTCCCAGTAGAAATGGTTTAAGGCAGAAGAAGGTTAAAAAATATTCCTGTTCAGTTGTTCATTTTTATATTAAAGTAATTCCTTCTCGAACCATTCAGGCTGCTAGCCTGTTTCATGAGACATGAAATTTAATTACCTATATAGGACTTTATTCATCAAGCTACTTAAACACGTCCTTAACTTTAAGTGTGTGCATAGTCAAATTGATGGAACTTAATTACTGTACATTGCAGAGCTACAAATATTGCTCATTATTAGGCTATTCGGTATTCTTAGTCCAGCTATACAATATCTAAATTATCTTTTGAGATATTGAGTTCTGTAACTTTGTGTCCCACAAAGCATTATTTCCAAACATTAAGGATATACCTAAATATTGAGACTTTGTGCATAACCTTCTTAATATTCAGTGGGTACGTCTACGCTTGCCATTAGTGCACACGAATAAACTCTAGAGCTTATTATTTGGAGTTTTTTGCTCCCAGGTGCACCGTTTGAACATGCGCCCAGGAGCAATTAACTCCAGAACAATCAACTCCACAGTTTTTTTATGTACAGCATGTGGAACCTGATCAAAGCAGCCCCAGCTGGTGGTGGGCCCCGGGGGTCAGCCTAGGGCTGCTCTGACTGGGCTCAGTGTGCTACGGAGGGATTGGCTGGGACATGAGGCAGCTTCCCCCACTGAAGCATCCTCATGCTCTAGCCAGCCAGGTTAGCATCTATATGTGTGCTGCTGTGCACAGAAAACTCTAGAGCAGGGTACTATTTACAAGTACTACCCTGCTGTGGAATTTATTAGTTTTCTGAACCCTAATAGTGGTGTACATGTAGATACTGAGATTTTTACTGTGGAGCTAATTAGTCAGCTCTACAGTAAATATCTCATGTAGATGCACCCAGTGTTTCCTATTCAGCCATTCATCTTGCGTCTTAATTATTACTAAGGCTGCGCAAAGCTTTGGGTGCTGATTCAATTTGGAGGAGATTCAGCGCGATTCAGTGGCTGAATCTCTGAATCCGAATCAAATTGGGAGACCAGTAAAAAGGTCATAATTGATTTGAAAGTCTGAATCAATTCAGAAAAGATTCGGAGAGCTTTGGAGAGATTAGGAGATTCAGGCAGTCCCTGCCCGCCACTGCAGGAAGGACCTGGATTCTGCCCGTAAGTAGGTGGTTGTGGGGGAGGGGCTGCTGCAGCCCATTGATGGTGCTGGGAGGGAGAGTGGGCAGGGGTCAGGAGTCACTCAGGGGAGCTGGGGAGCAGGCAGGGGATGTGGCCTGGTGGGGGGTCTCCCCATGGTCCCCTCCCCCCTCCTCTAGGCCCCCACCCTGTCCCCTACTTACCAGCGTGGAGTCTGGGTCCAGCTCCCTGTGGCAGCAAGAGGGGACTGCCTGATTCTCTCCGAAGCTGTCCCAGCCCCATCAATAGCTGGCTGGCCTGACCCCAGCATCCCAGCTCTTTAAAAAAACAAACAAACAAAAAAGCCTCGCACTCACCGGATGCTGCAGTGGCCATCAGGGCTTCTGGGGGCTCATGGCAGAGGCCCCCCCCATGTAGCACAGGGCAGTGGGCTGCAGTGGGGATCACCCCCTTGCCTGGCAGCAGCTGGTGAATGTGGGCCTTTTTTTTTTTTTCTTCAAAGAGCTGGGACACAGGCCTGGGTGCGGCAGCCATTGATGGGGGTAGGGGATGGGGCCTGTTTGATTTGGAGATTCGGCGAGTTCAGCAGCAGCCAAATCTCTGAATCAGATTCAGCTGAATCGATTCAAGACAGTGATTTGAATCACTGAATTGAATCAGGATTCCCCAAACTGGCCGAATCCGAAGCAAATACTAGCCACTTTGCACAGGCCTAATTATTACATCCTGTTAGGCTTTGACAAATGCAGTCTGACTGCGCTGATACTTCATCAGAATGCAGTTGCAAAAGTCATTTTTTAGTTTTTCTTTTTTTACTATCCTGCCCCTTTGATTGCATTCCCCCACTGGTTTCCCTTTCTCCTTCTCATCAACAAGGCGGGTTTTCTGTTTCCCATGGAAAAAAGGAGGAAAAAGGGGATTTTCCCCTTTACTAAAGGGAAATGCAGATTTCTCATTTAAGTGGAGAAACCTGTGGATTTTTCAGTTTTGCGCAGAGCTCCAGCCTGCTAAGTGGAGCAGGAGGAGGGCAGTCAGGCAGGGGGCGCCGTGTGCATGTGTGCACATAGACGTGCACATGAGCACTGGGCAGCCTCAAAAGCAGCTCCTGCAGGTAAGTGTGCTGGGGTGGGAATTGAGGTTACCATAGGGAGGGAGGGAAGGAGGGAGTTGGTCAGGGCTGGGGCTGCTGCCCAGCCAGGTGGTGCATGAGCCTTGGGGCCTGGAGCTGCAATGCACAGCTGCAGTGCCCCAGTGGAGAGCAAGATGGGCCCATGGGTAGTTTGTCTGGGGAGTGAAGGGGGCTGGGGCCATCTCTCTTCCGCTGGACGTACTCCCAAAGGGATGAGGGGGGACCTGTACAGGGTGGAGGCAGGCTGCCTCTTGCAGGCTTGAGCTCCCCACCCTGCCGCCCTCCCCCCGGGCTGCCTCAGCCCAGCAAGTGTGACTTGGCATTGCAGGGAGCAGTGGGGCTTCACAGGGAAGTTTGTTGCTGCTGCAAGCTCTGCACTGCCCTGGTTACATATCCCCTACCTGCGTAGCACCAGTGAGGGGCACAATCTTGCATCGCTGCCCCCCTGCTGCCATGTGGGCAGGAGATGCCTCACTAGGGCAGCGTGGAACTCACCGCATCAATAAGCTCCCCCACACAGCCCTGCTCTGCCCTGCCCTTCAACTGTGGAGGCCCCGAGGGAGGGCAGCAAGGCGGGGAGCCTGAGTCCGCAGCGGGCAGCTCGTCCCTGCCCCATGCACAGATCTGAGGGGCATGGGTCCCCCTTGCCCCCCTGGAGTGCACCCAGCAGCAGGGAGCTGGCCCCACCCTGCCCAAGCCTGCAGCAGGCAACCGCAGGGGTGGGGGAGGGAGCCGGGCTCCACTCTGCTGCAGCAGCCACCACCTCCTGCTGGCCCTGTAGCCTTGGTGGCTGAGGAAGGTTGGGGGGGGGGAGTGAGGGACACCAGAAGGGCTGGGGGGGAGTGAGGAACCTTTCATTTTAATCATGAATTTTGGGCGGTTTATCAGAGAATTTGCAATTTTTTTTTATCAGGGAAAACCAAGATCCCTGCTAATCAAACATAAGGTCATAGAATTACAAAAAAGTTAGCCTGGAAGGGATCTCAGGAAGTCCAGTCCAACCCCAGGATCATCCCTGTTTAAGCCACTTCACTCAAGTATTTGTCTGATCTGTTCCTGAAAACGTACAGGAATGAAGATTACTCAGCCTACAATGCTTAGCTACTCTCTTTGTTGCTAGTTTTCATATTCAAGATCTTTGACAAACTATCTATACCTGGCTTATGTTACTGAAATGTTGAAATGATATGAGACTCTTGCCTCTAATGAGCCAGTGATGCCAACACCCATGTCTCACAAGGTAAATGTTCGAACAAGCTTCATGCTTTTTTCATGTTGCCTCTCCTTCTTGGGGTTAGTTGCCTGTAAACATTCAGAAAACTATCCCGTTGTCCCTCTTCCGATCCCTCCTTCAATTCCCATTTGCTTTAGTGCTGGTCCAAGACTTGACAATATGCTTTTTATTGAAAGGTGCAGGGTTATATTGTAATATTACTAGTCTGTGATTGAAAAATTGTCAGTGAAGGCAGAAAAGAAGCAACAAAGGGTCATGGTATAACAGTTACAGTGACAGAAGACATATTTAGAGCAATAACCTGCCAGAAATGAATGAGAATATGTCACATAGTTGCCTGCCATATCAGGAGACTGAACTTGATGACTTGGGAGGGCCTGCCAGTCCTTCTTCCTATGAAGTATAAAATTTCTGAATAAATCTTTGCTATATCAGTGCATCTTTAATTAATATAAATATGACTAACTATAAAATTGAAATGCCATCCCATAATTTTATCCAGTCACTGTATTGATAATGCTGATGCTCTGCTTCACTCATCTGATAGTGTTGTTAACCTACAGTACTGTCCAAGGATTTAATACGGTGGCACCCACACATTCAATAAACAAGTCTGCTAGGTTGAAGAAATGTTCATCTGAAAAATGTTGTTTGATCAGGAAACTGATCCTGCTGCAGAATACTTTCCAGATTTCATATCTAGTGACTGCTTAATCTTTTTCCACTTGCATTTCAATGTAGAAAAGAATACACAAGCTTATTTAAGGTGTAGAGGACGAATGCAATCATAGCTCCTTTTTCCCCCCCCCAGAATAATTTGGAAGAAAAACAGCTGCAAATTCTCCAGAAGGTAGTGACGCACTTCGAGAATGGGCTTGTATCCTTTTTTCTACTCTTTGGAAAAGTAAAGTTCAAATAGGATGTGGTGTTTTGTGCTTGTTAACATTTTAATTTTTCAGCAAAGTGATTTAAGTTTAGCTGGATTTCATGTAGAAAGTCTTCTCTAATAGCAGCTGTGTTCACCTCTGCTTTAATTATTGGCACAGAAAAGGCTTTCAGATGGACACAGCATCCCTAAGGTTGTTTAGGGTGAAAAAAGATTCTTGGATGCTCAGAAGTACCTGCCACAAAGCTTCAAAAGCTCAGTCAGCATGATGTAAAATATGATGACTGCACATCAAACTCAGCACAGACAGGTAGTCTAGTGCGAGAGTGATTAATGTTATGGAAGTGCAGATATCAGCAACAGTGACTGCTGGGCATAAGGTGATATTTTAAAGAAAAACAAATCCAGAATAGCTAGCTAAGATACATTATGAAAATTAACGAGGGTAATCACAAGTAACAGATTTCTAGGAATTGCAGGTGATACTGCAGTGCAAAGATTATTTGTGTTTGGGACCAAGTTTTCAAAGTTGGATGCTTAAAATTAGACACAGTTCTAAATCTACCTCCAGGTAATTGTTGCAGTGCCTCAAATCTAGGAACCATGTTCCAAGAGACTAAGGCATTTAGGATCCCTATAGAGTGAGTGGGGAAACCTAGACACCTTCCATCTGCAATCCAGCAGTAGGCACAAGGATGTGTCTGAACTCTACTCTTCCTTTGAACATAGATATCTGACTCAAAGCTACATATTAAGTGCATATGTTGTTTCAGGATCCAAACCATCCCAAGTGGGAAGCTTACTTGAATCTGTACGTCTAACAGACAGCAAGACTGTCTACAGGATAAAACATAGCACCTTTCCTTTACTCATGTTGCTTTGTAATGAGCTGCATGCATCATATCAGCATCAAACACTTGCTCTGTGGCCATCTAAGGAATCGGGGACTTAAGTGTCCCTAGCACCAGTCTGGATTACAACAGAAAGTAGATGGAAATTTCATAGATTTCATAGATTTCATAGACATTAGGGCTGGAAGGGACCTCGGGAGATCATCGAGTCCAGCGCCCTGCCCAAAGGGC
>NW_017728886.1:39896625-39900627 GCF_001723895.1 Crocodylus porosus
TGAGCTTGTCCAGGTCAGCCTGGATCACCCGCCTGTCCTCTGGCATGGATGCTTTGCCCCAAAGTTTGGTGTCATCGGCAAACTTGGCCAGTCCACTCCTGGGTATGTAGGGGACAAATCTGGATTGTCTAAGGGGATGCTGACTGATTTGGATCACTTTTAAGAATTAGGTGCCTAAACCAGATTGGTTTTGGAAATTAGGTACTCAGAGGGCTAGAACAAATCAAGAATTTAGGCACCTAAAGCAAACTAAGCAGAATTTAGGTATCTGAGTCCAAAATTAGAATCCATCTCTCCCTTTTCTCCTTAGTTGTGGAATAAATCTGGAAGCATCTTAATTTAGTGGGTGCTTCCATGTTTAATTATTTTTTTAAGTTCTATAGACTGCTAGACCAAAATCCAACTCCATCTATAAAGTGGTAAGTACTATGTATGTGGCTAACTTTAGCTGTATAAGTAGCAGTTAGGTCTTTATACACAGATTTTATATATTACTCCCTCTGGGAGGAAGTGTAACTCCATGTGAATTGCAAAAGTGGAGGACACAGACCCTCCTACCTTTTAGTCTAGGGGCTAAGACACTTGCCAGACATAGGTTCTAGGCCCCTAACAGCCAGAGAGGGTTTGAATCTGTATCTTCAACTTCCCAGCAAAATGTCCTATTTACTTGGCCCTGAGCTAGACAGGGCCAAGAGTACCCTCTACCTCTTCTGTTGAAACTAACCCACTGAGTAATCTGGGGGTTAGTTTCAACAGAAACTAACTGAAGATATATGGAGCTGGAAAAAGAGCAAACCAGAGAGAACATTTCAGCTTTGTGCCCTAACCATTAGGGTACAGAATGGTGCTGCTTGTTCTCTTTCTCTGGCCCAATGAATCTTGAATTTGCTGAATACTTGGGCACCTAAGTCCTTTGTTGCATTTGGCCAATAAACCCACATTTAGAAGTGGCCCAATCAGAGTTGCTCAGTGCTGACAACTCCAAGTGAATTGGTAAGAAATTTAAATCAGAACTATAAATGCTTCATAACTCTTAAAATCATTAGCTGCCTCAATAAGAATTTACATGCCTCATTTTAGCTATCTAACTCTGAAATGTGGGCCTGAGTTGTTTCTTTGTAATGCTGGAGAATGTTACCATAAATATATTTCCATTTTTATTTCTAATGCTCCAGAGTTCAAACAATTTAATTTTCCTTAACTATTAAATATTAAAAGCTTCTTAAGGACTTAGCAGAGATATTTAAAATTCTTAACCTATGTGCAGAAAAAATTCAAGACCAGGAAGCTTTCATTGAGCCTACATGTGAAATTCTTAAAATATGTGGGTAAGTACCTCAACTTCCCTTTAATAAAGAGCACCAATATTTTATATCGTATGTTACAGAAATAATTTTAAATGATTTACCCAACATTCCTGAGATAAGCAAGCCCATCCCCCTGGTCCCCAATCTTTCCTTCTCATAAAATGATTTTTCCTGGGGTCTGATTTCTTTAGGTGCAAAAAGACCAATTTTAGTAGTTCAGTAACTATGGAGCTCTGTACTGTAGCACTTTGCACTGTATTATAATTAACCTCTGGGTGCCAGGAAGCAGGGTTCCCACAAGCCTCTCATTGCCTGCAGTGGGTTAGTTTGGGACTATTGCCCACAAGAGATTAAACAATAAGTCTTGTTAAGGTGTGTTTTGTTGTTTCAAAACGCTCCCCAGGTGACTTAAAAGCCTTAGCTAAAGCAGAGGGATCTTAATAGCTTTAGGTAAGCTTTATGAAATGACAAATCTGAGGTTGGTTTATTGCAGAGGGAAAATGCTGAAGCAGTTTGAGGTTTTTGCATTTAAAATCTACTTTAGACATCTGACTTTTAATTACAGAAGTTTTGTAACATCTGCAGTTTCATATAGTACTTCATATTGTGTTTGCAGGTCCAGAATTAAAGTGCCATTATTATTAAACTCTCAATTATTAAATTGCAAAGAAGAAGCAGAAAGAAAGTACTGACAATTATGAAACAAGTGACATTTAAATCCTGATTTGTAAATATCTTTGTGCATTTCAGCTGCTAAATGTAACAGTTATACAACATTGCAACTAAATTTCCGTTGTGCTGTTTTGCTTTGCTGCCACACAGTGGTTAATGAAAGTACATCATAAAGTTTTAATTTCCTTCTGTGTATAATAGCAACCTCAGAAATAGTCATGAAAAAGATGCATAATACAGAAAAAGTAGTATTAATTCATGTGAGAAGAAAATGGTAATCTTTTTTTAGCCCAGACTTTGCCTTAATTTTTGTCTGTTTGAACTTTTCCCAGACTTCAGTGCTTCTTCCAGATAGGGAGATAAAACCCATAGCTAAAAGGAAAAGATATTACTTGAAAATTTCTTTGAGCAGCTGGTCCCATTACTGATAAACTTTACTACTCTTTTAGTATTCGACTGCCCTTATTTGTCTTCTGTCTTGTCCGTGCTTCTTTCTTTTTCCCCTCTTCTGTCTCCCCATTTGTTCCATTTTTCTCTCCTTTCCTTCCTTCCCATTCCCAATCTTTCTCTAGAAAATCTTACAGCACAACTGTCTGCACTCTGATATGCAGAGAGCTTAGCATAATGTTGGAATATTTATCTGAGTATTATGGCAATTGTGAGCATTTATGTATTTATGCAGCCTTCCAGCCCATGGAATCTTAGGGCACTTATAGACATGCTCTGGGAGGTGGGGGTAGGGAGAGGGGCACTTTAAATAGCACAGCTCCGAGAGCCACACTGTTTGAAAGTACCCAGAGCATCACACGTATCAGCATCCCCGTGCTGGAAAAAGGTGGCAGGGCGCTTTGAACTAAATCTCATTGCACAAGGTTTAGTTTAAAGCATCCCGCTTCCACTTTTCAGCATGGGGGCACTGATACATGTGACGTTGGAGTCTGCCAGACCACAGTGATTAGAGACTACCACGCTCCAGCAGACTCAATTAATTACAGCACATCGGAGCAAACCTCCTTGCCCATGTATGAGAGCCTTTAATGTCACCTAGATGGTAATGCATTTGTTCTAACAATATCCTGTTTTAAAGAAAGGATAGTGTTCAAGTTAGGTGGAATCAAATTAATTGTTCTAAGTTTCCATACTGCTGGAAGTCCTACCCAAATAAAGGTTCCTTTTTCTATCTCTGATGCACATGCTTGGCTCTAGCCTGGGACTTGTAGCAGGTAAATTACAAGGTTTAGTATTACCTGTGGAAATGTTACATGCAAGTGAAATTGCTTTAGTGAGACTGTCACCCATAATGTCAAGTAACAATGGAATAATTTACCATAAAGGCATGCAGTAGAGAGAGAGCAAGTTCAAGTGAGACCTTTTTTTCAACTTTTTTTAGCAGTTTTGAAATAATATTAATTTATACAAGAAACACTGGTGTGTACCATGTTTATGGCTAAGTACAGACATTCAGTGATGTTAAATTGGATTAAAAATGGCCACCTGATTGAAACTTAGCTGATCTTGGTGCCAACCTTACTCTTACAGACCTGGTGTCAGTGATTGGCAATCCATCTAAACCTATAACTATATAGAAGGTCCATGCACACACAAACCAGTCTAAAAATTGCAGAACCCAGTTTAAGATGAACCTGGATCTATGTAGTATCAGACTTACTTGATTTAGGTCCAAGTGGTGCATGGAATTTCTGTATACTTTCCTTGTGCAGCCCCAGGATTGGGAAAATCAATCCACTGGCCCTAGCCCTGGGGCTGTTCTTTTTACCGCACCTCCCAGCTGAGCTATTTTTTGCCCCCATGGCCCCTTGCTTCCCCCCAACCAGCCCTCTCAATCCTTGTCCTGCAAGCTGCTCTAGATGCAGCTTCTTTTATCAGTATTTGCTGTCGAGCTGAGCACTTAAGTTCCAGCATGGGGAGGGCAGGAGAGATGAGGATGTGGTTTACTGCGGTGGAGGGACATCCTCCCATCCGCAGCTAATGCAGGCCCCCCACCTGCAGGTTGCAACCGCCC
>NW_017728886.1:39900727-39919646 GCF_001723895.1 Crocodylus porosus
CCGCTGGCAGGCCCTCTATCCTGTCCAGCCTGCTGGACTGCCAGCCCTACCTCTACTCCTCCCATCCTGACTTACACGATATTGGGCAGCCATTTTGATCTGATTTAACCTCCCCCTAATGCCCCTGAACGTGTGTTCTTAGCTCATATGTCTACAGCCATGTAGTTCCACATCCAAAAACATAATTGTCAGATCATGAAAGCAGAATTAGTGTTATAAAGAACACTAGGAAAAAATGTTTTAATTCCAAAAGAATTCCATTAAATAAAAATTAAGATATATATTTTCATTGAATTGCTGGCATTAACATTTGTAGACTTGTTTTCTGCTGTGCTCTAAGTGCAGTCCTAATAATCTGTTTTCACCATTTTTTGCAGGTTACCATTTTTAAAAAATAAATTATCTGACGAAATAAACTATACCAAGACAGTCTCAGAATCAATTGCACAGCTTGGTAAGTTAAGATTGCTATGCTTCAAAAGCACCCAGTATAATAAAAATAACTACAGTTGTTATCTCTCTTTTAATTTAGTCTTAGTATAATTTTGTTGTCCAATTTATGTCACTGCAGCCTAATAAGCCAATATATGGAATTGCTTAGTATTTAGATTTTTTTTTTGTGAGCAACATTATCTGTGAAGCTTTGCAAAAATCTCAAAACCCTCACTAGCTGAGTATCTTCTTCCCAGTAGGTGAGGCTACCCGTGAGGGTTACCTACATATGCCTACTCCTGTAGCTTAATCAGATGATTAAATTCATTCTACTTTGAGAAAATCAGGATTGTAGGAAAGTAGGGCTGGTAGGGACCTCATGAAGTCATCTAGTCCAGCCTCCCACCCAAGGCAGGAACGTGCGTGACTAAACCAGCCCATGCAAGTGTCTAAGCTGCTCTTGAAAATTTCCACAGATGGAGATTCTACAGCTTCTCTACATAGCCTGTTCCAATGCTTGGCTACCCCCATGGTCACAAAGTTCCTCCTAATCTCTAACCTGAATTTCCTCTGCTGCAGTTTGAGGCCATTGCATCTAGTCCTGTCTCCTGTGGCCACAGAAAAAAGCCTATTTCCATCCTCTTTATAATCACTTTGCAGGTATTTGAAGACTCATCAAATCTTCCTCCCCACTCCCCTTTAGTCTTCTCTTCTCCAGACTAAAGAACCCTAGTTCTTTCAGTCTTTCCTCATAAACCATGCTTCTCTAACCATTTTTGTTACTCTCCGTTGGATTCTTCAATCTGTCCATATCATTCTTGAAGTTTGGGGCCCAGAACTGGATACAGTGCTCCAAGTAAGGCCTTACCGGTGCTGAATACAGCAGAAGAATTATTTCCCACAATTTGCAAGTAACATTCCTCTTAAGGCAACCAAGCATGCTATTGACTTTTGTTGCAAAAAAAAAAAAAAAAAAAGAGAGCACACTTTCATCGGGTGGCTAGACCCAATGATCTGTAAGGTCCCTTCCAGCACTTAACAACTATGAAACTTACTACAAATCTTATGGTCTGCTATAAGCCCCACATCCTTCTCTGCAGTCTACAGCCAAGCTGGTCATTCCCCAGTCTATATTTGTGCATGCAGTTAACCTGTCCCCAGTGCAGGACTTGCACTTTTTTGTTGAATTTCATGTGATTGATTCTGAGCTCTCTCTCCAGTTACCCAGGCTATTCTAGACCATGGCCCTATCCTCCAGTGTCTGGAGCTCCACCAAACTTGGTGTCATCCACAGATTTGCCAAGTGTGCACTCTAATCTCTTTGTCAAAATCATTGTAAATTACAATTTCATTTTATTTCTGACAGGTTACTTAATGAGGGTGCCAAGTTCTCAAGTCAGGATACAAATTTGTAAATGTATCATTAGCTTTTATGATGCAAAACCACCAAGGAAACAGCTTTCAGGTAACATATACCATTTCAAAAATCTCACAAGAATGATACAATCAAATGTCTGTGATTTTTCCCCATAAAATAACTGCAGCAATTACATTTATTAACTATATAGTTTGGAAAATAATATCATTTCAATAGAAACATATAAAATGTAACTTAAAATATCTTTCAAATATTACATTATCAAATATGTATCCAGTGACAGTATCTGACTGCTAGGAGAGTATATTCATGTTTAATTTGGTCCTGCATTATTTATAACAATGCTTTGGGTTTAGGATGAAATTCTGGGGAGGACCACAAACACTCTGAAACATGGATGATACCAAAGGAAGGAGTAGATAGGTTTGAGCTCCCAAATAGAAAAAGGTTGAAGGTTTTGATTTTGGACATGTATTGTTTCGAGAGAGAGTGTGATCTCCTCCTGGTTGCAGACAGAGCTAGCTTTTGTGGCTTGCAAAAAATCTTTTGGCACCCTTTTATCCAGTCAGAGGTATCTAGAATTGTCAAAGCACATGACCCAGTTTTTATTGTTAAAAAGTAAGCTTCCTGTTTTGCAAATACATCCATGCATGCTTTATATTTACACGGGTGAGTCGTTTCCCTGACTTTGACTGAGTATTGAAATACTGGGTGACTTTTTTGTGCATCTATCTTTAGAAAATAAGGCAAGTTATCTCAGAAATAAGGAACTGGATTTTCCCTTGGTAAACACTATTCCCTAATGCGCATGTGTCTTTCCCCTTATCTTTCCCCCAGTGGGATTGTTCATGTGCTAAAAGTTAACCATGCATATAAATATTTGTAGAAACACAGTTTAAGTTGAGGTGTTATCCTACAAGGTGCTAGGCATGCTGGCCCAGATCCAGAAAAGCACCTGCATACATTTTTACTTTAGTCACTTGGGTATTTGTATTAAGATCAATGAAATTGTTCACATGCTGAAAGTTAAGCTTCTGTTACTTAGCTGCATCAGAACCAGAGCGTTAAACATGTGTCAAGCATGAATCCTGGGTGATTCATATTGTTGAAGCTGTTGAAGGCATTGGGAATTGGAACTGTTTGCAAAGAGGAAGTAATGGGATATATTTGCCTAAAACAGAATCTTTTTTTTTTTTTTTTAAAGGATAACTTTTTTTTTTTTTTTATTCTAAAAATATCCATTCTTTTAAGAAAAACCTTCAAGCAATTTTATATTGTTTGATAAGGTAGGCCGAGGTGGCACCTTACAGACTAACTGGTTCAGAGAGGCCGAGAAGTCAGCCTGTCCTACCTTCTGCCTAACTTCAGACTAACATGGCTAACCACCTCAACTCAGAGCTGGGTTGAAGTAATGCACTGCTGCTTGCGGTTGAACACATTTTTTGTTTGTTTGTTTTCCATATCTGTCAGGACCCCTGCTGCTCAACCTGGGACAAATCACTTCACCTCTCTGTGCCTGTTTCCCTTACTGCCCTTTCTCAGTATTTCCAAGCAGAAACTGTTTCTTTGTGTTTGAAGAAAGAGGTGGTGTGTTACTCTGAAGCTAGGCAGATTATAGGGAAGAGTAGCACCTTAGGAACTAACTGGTTCAGAGAGGCATGAAACTATCAGATACTAGGAATCGATGGATAGAAAGAAAAATGTTTTATAGAAGGCAGTGGCACAAGGGGAGGCGAGGCTGCTAAGAGAGGTAATCAGGAGGACTAATTAGTTCAATTAAGAGAAACAAGTTATTTAACACCTGGAGAGTCCTTGGAGTAACAAATAGTCTGGGTAATGGGATAAGACTCCATGGTCCCTGGTGAGACTAAGGTTAATAGGATGTCATCTGTAGATGTTTTTTGTTCCGCAATTCCACATTCAAGTTGTTTTTAAAGTTTTTGTCTGTTGATTTGTTTCTTGCGGGGGTTGATTTTATTTTTTTTTAAAGGACAGCAACCCTGAGGTCAGTTCATCTCTAGGGAGATTAAAGTGTTCTGCTATGGGCTTCTGTGTGGTTCTGGATTTGATGTCAAATCTGTGTCCATTTATTGTTTTATGTAGGAACTGTGCTAGTCAGTATACTCAAGAAGTAGCCCTCCACCCAAAATAATTGCCAGCCCCTGAAGTAAAGGGAACTAGAAGCAAGTGATGGTATATATGATGTTGGTGGAGGAGCATGTGAGTGAACCCTGGATGTTATAAATTGTATTGTTCAAGTCAGTGATATTGCGATCAGAGTTGATGAGGGGGCACAACTGACATCTGCATATGTAGCAAGGCATGGTGACTTGGTATGAATCAGAGTTAGGTAGTTTGCTGCTGAAATGTTACGTTTGGGGTTGAGGAGATGTCCTGGCCTCCAAGCCCAGCTTGAAATGGTCATCGTTTTCTCGGAGAGGGTGGAAGTCATTAATGATGTATCTAAAACAGTAGTGCTTAATCCATCAGCCCCCCCTGGGCCAGGTCCAGCCCACAGGGTTGGTTCAAAGATCTGACAGCAGGGCTGGTCTGCAGGCACCATCAGATGTTCAGAGTCATCCCAACACACCAGATCCAGCCACAGACCAACCCCACAACACCAGATCTGCCTACAAACTGACACAAACTCAATAACCAGATTGGTGCCGTGTCATCTGGCCTTTGGGGCTCCACACAGGCTCAGAAATTTGGTGGCAGAGAAGTGTTCCCCTGTGGGCATTGGCTGATCACCTCTGGTCTCAAGTGTTTCAGCTGGGGACTCCACATGATGATCAGAGGAATTCAGTTGCCCTTGTCATGGGGTTGGTATTGTAGCAAGCTGGAATGCAGTCTGAGCCTGAATCTATTGAAATTTGAGTGGCTGTGGTTTTGGGGCTATGTTGTGAGCATAGCAAATAAGATTAGATTTGTAATGTAGAGTTTGGCTGGAGACAGTGGATTTAGTGGTGTGCTTGGGATGAGAGCTGGTAATGTAGCAGTTGGCTTGTTTTTGGTACAATGTGGTATTGATGCAGCCATTGCAAAGTTTCACAGTGGCATGCAAGAAATGAATTTGCGGGGTAGAGTGCTCAAAGGGTTAATCTGGGGGAGGGCTAGAACTTGTTAAAGTCCTGGTAGAATTTCTCCAGAGATTTTTCCTGTGCTTACACATAACGTAGATGTGTTTGAACAGCACATTGAACAAGATAGAGCTATGATCTTAGACAGTGCTTCTAGGCATTATTGTAGCACAAATGCATGCTACAATACAAATGTACTACAATACATCATCACCACTTTTTAGTTATTGGAAGTTTCACTTTTTCAGTAATTTTAGAACATTGAAGATTATCTTCCTTTTGAAGGCAGGATAAATATTATGTTAATAAGATAAACCATGCATGTCTAAATACTTAAATTTTCAACATTTGTTTGTACAGGTTATCAGCGAACAGTTGCAAACTATAAGATACAAATGGCTGAATTAGGAGGATTAGCAGAAACTCTAATTTTGTCACTGGCATTAGTTGAGAATCAACTTGCTGAAAAGTTATGGGTACTTAAAGCCTTACAGCATCTTTCCAGCTCTGGTTAGTACAAGATGTTCTTTTAACAATCTCATTATTTCAGATCATCAAACATTCTGTTCTTTATATACACCTAAAACAATTACCAAACTACAAGGAGTTAATTATTCAGACTTTTCTAATTCCAGGAGTAAATTGCAAACTTATGATGAAAGCCCAAGCAGCCAGTAGAATCTGTTCTCATCTAAATGATGTTGATCCCTCTGGACAACTACTGTTTCGTTCATCAGAAATCTTATGGAATTTATTAGAAAACACCCCCAAGGAAGAAATTGTTAATCAGCTCAGTAACTTGGAATGCATATAGTAAGTCTAAGGAAATATTATGTAAATAAGCATTGCAATTTTGAAATAATTTAAGGTAATGTGTCTCAGGGGATGGCAGAATTGGGTATTTTGGGTTGGGGTGGGAGTTGTTTCAAGTATCTTGAAAGAAGGGACAAAAGGGTAGTGGAAGTCATGCTCTTACCAATAATTATTGCTGTCCTGATCTTGCATTATGGAATCACTGAAGAATCAGGCCTTAAATAAATGCAGTATATTAATGCATTGTTAAACGCCTAAAGTATTATAAAATTGGTAATAAAGTATGTTATAAAATACAAGGCTTAGTCTCAGATCCTTGCCTGGGATAAATAGGTGGTTTCAGTCATCAACAAGCAGAGAGAGATGGTTAGCCATGTTAGTCAGGCAATAGGCAGGGTAGAGACTGAGCTTTCAGGAGCAAGAGCTCACTTAATAAGATGCTATGAAAGGAAATGCAGAAAGCAGGCTCACAAGTAGATATCACTCCTATGTGATAGCTTGCTCTCTGCATGTCTTTTCAAAGCTTCAGATGAGGTGAATTGTTGCTTATGAAAGCATAAGTATTTCTGGTTCACTTAGAATGCATTTTAATGAGGGAGCAAGGTACAATTAAGCATTCCCCTGCTTGATTAAAAAGATTTTTTAAATAAATTCAGTGCAACACAAAACTATTCAATTTTAACTTAAATTAGGTACAACTAAACACAAATCATTATTATTTGGTGAATTCCTGAATTGGCTATTCATTAGTTTGTATACATTTTTTTTTAAATAAAATATATTTTAAAATATATCATTTTAAATAATTTTTAAAAATTAATAGTTATTTTGTTTGTATCTGGACTGTTATCAAGACTTGGAAAAGTATGATGTGGAAATTGGATTCTTCAACACTGGTGCTGTGAAAAAAGGGTAAAGCTCTGACTTTCATTTTCTTCAAAGTGCTTTAAAGGAAGCATTTATGAATCTACTTATGCATGGTTTCCGCCATTATGATCGACAACTAAGAAATGACCTCTTAGTGATAGCCACCCTCATAGCTGAAAACCTTGAAGCACCAATGATTGTAAGTATCTCTGTTTTGAGTATTACAGGCTTGTAATCTGTCCATTTAGAATGAGTCCCATTTTCCTAGAATATATCCCCATCCAATAGGGAGTCTTACATATTGACTGGAAAACTTTAGGATTATTTGTATTACAGTAAGTTCGCTGAGAAGTCTGAGTTTACCTAACTACACAGTCTCCTCGAATAATTCAAGTCATTTACTGTACATTTCAAGTTTTCTTTTCATTCTCTGTTTTGCGGGTTAGATTTATAATTTCTATGTAGAATCATCGCAGACTGAAATTAACAAACACATTCCAGCATATTTAGATCAACTACCTACTATTTTTGGACTACATCACTAGGAGATTTGCATTCAAAGATGTTGCTGTGCAATTTGTATAATTTGAAATATAGCATAACAGTATTTCATTAAGGCTTCTTTCTCCAGTAACCATTTTGGAATGGTCATTGTAATTTAAATGTGAAATAAGCTGCTATAAAAGTTTTAAAATATATTTTTGACTGCAGGTAGAGTTAGATGCATAATAATTTTTCCCTTTTCATTGCACACAATGGGGCACTCCACTGAGATACCATATGTTTTATAACAGACTGCATATCAACTCAAACAATGTGTCCAGGAGTGAAACAGAAGAAATGAGTGCTGTAATTCATTATGGAAAAAAGTGTATTCAGTGCTAGAAAAATAATCTTTTCAGTTTGGACTAGTTTTGCATTACTTATTAGGGATGTGAAAGTTTAAACAATCATTTAACTGATGAGTGCAATGACAATCAGTTACCTTGGTTATCTTTTAGCTAGGGTGGGCGCAGTCTAGCAGGGAAGGGAAGCTGTGCAGTGCCCCAGCAAGAATCAAAAGGCAGCAGAGCAGGCAGGAGAGGGAGGGAGGAATGAGAAGGAGGAGAGAGGGAGGAGGGGAGGAACAGGGGGGCCTAGTGCCCATAGCTGAGGAGGAAAATGGGGAACAGTCTAATGACTCATCAGTTAAGTGATTAGTCTCATTCACAGGTGCTACCTCCCTCCCAGCACAGGGCTTCACTTGGGCTGTGTTGTCTGGCTGGGTTTGCCCCCTTCCCCACCTCTCCCCCAGTCAAAGGACCCTGAGAACCCAGAGCAGCTTCCAGCAGTAGCTGTGTCTGAGCTGCTGTGTTGTCAGTTAATCATTTAACCAATATAATCAGAGAAGGTTAAATGAATATTTTAAAAAATGATATTTGCATCTCTACTGCTGATATAGTTGTTTTACATTGTTTGTGGTATTCATGCAAAAGGTACCAAGGATGGGTAGGCAGAAACATTTTCTAACATAAGGAGTGGATTGATTCTTGTTTTGGTAATCTCAGAGGAATTCTTTTCTGAAATTTTCACTTTTTAGTAATATGTTATCTCAGATAAATACACAAACCTCAAATTTATCATTTAAAACAGGGGTGTTGAATGTTCCTGGACTGGTCCATTGGCCCAGAGATTCCCCTTTTCCCCACTCCCATATCAGATCCAGTAGCTTCTGCTCCAGTCAGTCCAGGACTATGCTGCACATGGCTCCCACTCATGACTCCTTGTCTCTGCCAAAAAATAACAGTCTATGACTATCCTTTTTATCCCCAGCCTTCAGGTATTTGAAGACTGTAACCAAATTTTCTGTTAGTCTTCTCTTCTCCAGAGTAAATCATCTTGGTTCTTCCAACCTTTTCTCATAAATCTGTTTATAGACCTCTGATCATTTTTGTTGCTCTCTTCTCAATTTGTTCCTGCCTTTCTGGTAGTGTAGTGCCCCAAACTGGATACAGTACTCCAGGTAAGGCCTCATTTGTGCCAAATAGAGTGGAAAAATGACTCCCTTTTGACTTGCAAGAAGCACTCCTATTATTAGAACCCAATGTGTTACTGGGTTTTTTTTCAGTAAAAGCACATTGTTGGCTTATATTCATCTTATGGTCCACTGTAACTGCCAGGATCCTTTCTACAGTATTCCTGCCTAGCCAGACATTCTCCAGTCTGTATTTCAGCATGTGATTATTCCATACCAAGTACAGGACTCTTGCACTTGTCCTTATTGATTTTTATTCAGTTAATTTTGGCCCATTTCTCCAACTTATCAAGGTCATTCTAAATCTTAATCCTACCCTTCGGCATATCTGCAACTCCACCAAGTCTGCAAATGTACTAAATGTATGCTCAGTGCCATCCTGCAAATCATTAAGGAAGATATTAAAAAATATTTTACTCAACTAGACCCTGGAGAACCCTATTTGACACCTTCTCCCAGTTAGACGTTGAATCATTGAGGACCACTCTTTGAACATGATGATCCACAATACTAGTTATATACCATATTTACTCACATACCACCTGCACCTTTTTTTTCCCCCCAAAAAATCAACCCTCCAAAATTTGGGTGCATGTTTCAGGCAGGGAAGCTGATTGTTCTTCCTGGAATAGAAATACTTTGCCAGGCAGCAGCAGTGGTATTTCTGTTTAGGCAGCTGAGAGTCAATTGTCTTAAGGACACATTGGCTGCATCCGGACGAGCTCAGCCGTGTGGTACGTGGAGTTGCAAACACATTTGCGGTGCCACATACTGCACATTTAGATGTTTTTCCATGCTGCTTTTTTTTCTGTGGGTTTTTTGATGCCTGGATATCCAAGGAGGGATCAAAAAACTTGTGGAGAAAAAAGCAGAGCAGCGCATGCATGGGCAATACATGCTGCTCAAAAGCAGAGCTGTGCTCTGGCTGCCGACTAAGCTCCATGCAGCAGAATCATTGCTGCTGCAGCCCCTGGTAACCCAGGTAAGGCTACAACCCAAGTAAGGCAGCTGGGTGTAAATGGTAAGTTCAGACAGGTACCTGGTGAATCAGGTACAACCTGTCTTGCATCTGATTCACCAGGTACCTGCCTGAACTTACTGTTTACACATTTTTTCCCCTTTCCTCCCCTCCCCTCCTTTTCTACCCATTGCCTTCCTAACTTCCACCTATTTACTTTTTCCACAGACTGCCTCTTTTCTACCTGGGAGAACTCAGTACACGGTACTACAGCAGAGTCTACCATGCTTACCTTGTGCATTCCTTCACCCATTATCCCACCCCCCATTCACTAAGAGGAGGACATACTTGTAGTATTCCTTTTGCTTCTGACATACTTGTACAATTCTTTGTGGTTGCCTTATATGTCCCTTGCTAGTTGCAACTCAGTTTGTATCTTGGCCTTCCTGATTTTTCTTACTGCTTACATGTATGACACTCTTAGGCGTTTTAAGCTTTTAACTCATTGAGAGTTTGCTGTTTAGCTAAGCCAGCTTCTAGCTATACTTCCTATCCTTTCTTTGCCTTGGAATGCCTTTGCCTCTTACACCTTTAATATGGTTCCTTAAACTATCGCCAACTCTCCTGGACAGTTTTTCTTCTCAGATTTGTCTCTGTGGGATCTTGCCCCCCAGTTCTCTGAGTCTGAATCTTCAAATGTGAAATTAATTGTGTCTAGTCACAAGTAAATTGTAAAATTGCATGTAAAAATACATCTTAGACTATCTGAGTAAAATTCTTGCTGCTACATTGTATAAAATTCCTGCATGGTACTGTTTCCATCTTCGTTTACTAATTTAATTAATATTCTAAGGAAAATATTAATGTTTAATAGTCCAGTCTTTGTTAAATGATTGTTAAATCATATATCATAAATTAAACCATTTAAATCATAAATAAATGGCCATTTAATTAACACTGAACCTAGTCAAAAACCTGTTTATTATTTTGAATATTGCCAGATTGTTTTGTTTTCTTCTTTTAATCTGGCAAACAGACTTAGTAGTGATCATTGCAATATGGTTCTGTTTACTAGGAGTGTGAGATTTGGGTCAGACTTTGTTGTTGCTGGGTTTTGGATTTCAGATCATTGGGCTCAGAAAAATGTAAGCATAGTTTCTCCTGGTTGCATCTTGAAAGAGAGAAGTGCTGACAGACATGTTATATTTCTTTTGATTTTCTGGGCCAGTTCTAAGCTGGTCCTGGCTCTGTTCCTGTGAGTCTTGACCATAAGCCCTTTTGCTTATGGTTTCCATATAAGCATTGTTGATTCTAGTATTTGAAGGCATGGAGCACATTTACAAGCATAACTTGAACCCAGATAAATCAAGGTGGGAACAAATGCGTGCACAAAAAATATATACTCACAAATGAATAGGGAGTTTAGACCACTTAGTGACTTAACTATAGCTCTTTGTCAGAGCATTGTCTTAGTCTGTGTTAGATTTGACCAGTGAATGCTGATCTTTCTTCTTAAGCTTCCACATACAAGTATGTATTTTTTGTAGAATGAAATTTGTTTGTACCCTTAGATTTAATTAATAACTGATTGCATCCTTAGTTAATTACAATGTTACAAAAACGTATTACCTACTTTTGGTAAAATACTGAGTGCACTGACAGAAGATAGGCAGACAAGGTTCTTTGGGTAACTCTGATATCTTTTATTAGACCAACTTAAATAGTTGGAAAACAATTACTAAGCAAGCTTTTGGGTTCAAAAACCCTTTGTCAGGCTAAGGAAGTTTCAGCAGTTGGTGTGTGCTCTTCCTGGATGGAGCTGTCAACCCTCTGACAGAAGATGAATGACACTTTGAGGTATTGTCAAGAAGAGAGTAAAACATAAAATGAAAGTACAGGCTCTGATCTAATTAAGCTTATTTATTTTTGTATCCATTAGGAAAGTGGTTTTACCAAGCAGCTAATACTATTAGCAACGTTTAGTGAAGGTAAGAAGTTTAGTTTTAACTAAACATATTTAACACACAAAATGCATTATTTCTTGCATGTCATCTTGATCTTTATGTATTTAACTGTAATTTGGCTATAATTTCCTTCACAGTTAAAATCTATAATCACTTGTCAAGGGGATTTAAATTTACCTACAGTTATGAGGATTTTGAGATGAAAAAGTTGCTGTTTAACATTGTCGCAGTCTTAGCTAAGGATCTCTGTGCTGTACAGGTAAGTTATAATTGAAGAGGTGGTATATATAAATAAAAAAGGGCCATAGTGATCAGAGCAATATCTTTTTACTATCCATATCAGTGCAGCCCCATATATAATGTGTTCCTCTAAGTTTAGAATTCATAATCTTACAGCATACTTACTGTCAGACCAAGTGCTGTTGCTTCAGTTTGATATATAGTTCCTATTTTTAGAGGTAACGCAAACCTATTCCACAGTAGGAATATTGTCTGTTGCTAGGAAGTGAATGCAGATCAGTGCTTAAATGTAGCTGAAGACCAGGACAAACTAAGTTCAGAAACCACAGTTGACTGAAATGGTGCAGAACTCGAACCATCTTCTGTTTTACATTTGCAGTGGAACTGCATTTAGCACAAATTTAGCTGTACTTGTTCCTGACTTTCATTGCAAGCAGCGGGTAATTTTCCTGTGTAGACCTGTCACGTCTTGAGTACTTTGTCCTCATGTCTGCAGCCATCCTCTTCCGCAAAGTCTACCAAACTGAGCCACTGAAGCTGATAACAGGTTAGAAGAATGCATAGGTGTCTAAATGACCACCATCTATCCCATTCTCATATAAAATGCTTTTTTGTTATTGCACTGTATGTAAATTATAGCCATCCAGTTAGTTGATTAAAGGAAATTATTGTAAATCAGATTTAACTCTATTACCTATCCATATGGCACAAACTAATGAATACAACTTCACAGAAATAAATTTGTTGGAGGTCAGGGGAAAAAAATCTTATCACCCACATAGATCCCTCCCACCCTTATAGCAACTTCAGTGGTCCATCGTAATTTCCATCAGCTGAGGATCTTGCATAATAACATTATGCAAGAAAATGACTTAAAAGGAATTAAGAAAACAAGTTTTTATTATCACTTACCATTTAGAACAATCTCAGCAGGAACAGGGCTCATCCACTGACTGCTGACTGCAACAAGCTAGGAACTATGTATCTTCCTGGTTGCCATTTGCTAGTTTCTGAAAGATACTTCCCAGAGAGAGTTTGGGTTTTTAAAAATTTCAAAGAGGGAATTGCAAACAACAGAGTTTAAAAGCTGCTTAAAAATAATTTGCCTTAGATTTTTGCTCATTTACAGGTGACCACTTGTATCCTATTTCTCTCTTGAATCTACAGCTACTTAGTGAGGGGAAAGTGATCCTAGCATTATTTTATTATGTTAAACCAAATGAAAAGCCTGGTGTTCATGATTGGTCTGCTGCCCAGTATGAAGAATTACAGCTTCATGCAATTGCTACCTTAGCTTCAGTGGCTCCTTTGTTAATAGATGACTATATGACCTGCCAAGGGAATACTCGGCTCCTTATGTTCCTGGAATGGTGTGTGGGCCAAGGTGAGTAAATGTCTATCTCCATCACACTCCATAGACCTGAAAATGCAACTCATCTGGACACATTTATTTTGTTAGAAAAACCATTATGACAAGAAGCAGAGTACATTTTTATTTAAATGGGGCACGTGAGACAGTGATCTGTTTTCATATTTTTGAAAAACATTCAAATTACAAAATTAGTGAAATTATGATTAATTTTTGTACTGAAGAAAGCAAGCAGCTGATAACACTGGCTAAATCCAATATGTCATTATTCAGTACTTTCCACTTTTCTACACACTGGATGTGTCTATATGTGCATATTAATACATATGAATAAATTTCAGTGCTTACTGCACTGGAGTTGATTGCTCCTGGGTGTGCGTTTGCATGTGTACCTGACAGCGTAACATGTTGAGCCAGGTCAAAGCAGCCATGAGTGACAGGGGGTCCTGGGGATCAGCCTGCCAGCCTAGTCCTGTTCTCCCCTAGCTCAGCATGCTGTGGGGAGGGGCTTGCTGGGGCACTAGGGTGCTTCAGCACAGAGCTAGCTGGCAGGCAGCCCTCATTCTGAAGCACCCTTGTGTCCCAGCCAGCCAAGGCAGCGTCTACATATATGCTTCTGTAGAGAAAATTTGTTTACTCCAGCCTAATAGGGGCACACATGTAGATGCACAATGTTTACTGAGTAGCTAATTAGTCTAATGTGCAGTAAATGTTTCATGTAAACATGCCTGCAGTTCAGTACATGCCTGCTCACCTGCATTTTTTATGGTCTTTTTGGGTACTTCCTTCACCTAAGTAACCAATTTTGTCAGACTTGTCTTTTCTGATGTGGACAAATAATCAGTGGGACAAGATTGAGAACACCAGATGCACTTAATGTATCATATGGGAGCACAGGTTTCCAGCTGCAGATGGTAACATATTAACCAGCACTAACTAAATTGTTGGAATAATTAAAAACATATCTCTGTTGTGATTTAAAAAAAAATGTTATCTTAATAAAATATGACATGATTAATAATATAAGAATTCCAAAAATAATATTATTAGAAAACTATTTTTAAACAAGAAAGATTTGTTTAAAGCTTGTTAGCTCTTGGAACATTAACAGTTAGTTATTTGGTTTTGGTTTATTTACAACTTGTAACCCATCATCTGCTTTTTAACACATCTTTATTTTGAATATATGCTGTGTTACAAAGGAAGGTATTCATTCTGATTTCTCTACAGATCCCTTCTTTGGTCAAGGTAACAGTTTCCATGGTACAGGTGGTCGTGGCAACAAACTTGCACAGATGCGCTACAGTCTGAGAGTACTGAGACCTGTGGTGTCCCTTTGTGACGATGCTGTGAACCTTGATCTTTGTGATCAGGGAGCAATTAGCCAGCTGTTAGGTAAAGCATGATTTATGTTGTCATATTTTTAAAATGTACGGTTATTCTTCCTTTGGTAGTAGGACACACAAAAATCCATCTGTGTTCTTGTGCTTTTAGTTTTTAATACTTATGTTATCAGCTGACTCTTTAAACATGAGTACACAGGCATACTGTAAAAGCATTAAGACAATCCATTTAAAACTTAATTTATTTGATTTATTTTAATTTTGTGGCATTTCAGCAAATACATTTAGTTTTAAAGCAATTATGTATAGAATATTTTCTGTATAAACTAATGGCAAATGTAATCATGAACAAGGAGACTCATTGTATTTTAGCTCTTCACAGACATCAAGCAAAAGGATTCTTCAATCCTGTTAGGAAGAGGCCACGAGTATAAGAAAGAGAATGTATTACTATCCTCATTAATTCATTCTACAAAGTGAGGGTGGTGTTTTAATACATGAATACCTACAATAGTAAGTGCACTGAGAATAGATTAGTTTAGATAATACTTTTATGTATACTTGACTGAACTGATATGAATCCATGATTTAGGTGGTGATTGCCAATATCATTCCTGGTTTTGAACCATCTAAATCCCCATGTAAATTTACATGCATGATTACAGCCGAAATCCTGCGTTTGAAATAAATGGCAGAAATCCTATTGAGATTAGTAGGAGCAGAGTTAGATACCATTACCCTGATACTCGTTTATACTGTACTCTGGAAATAAAAAGGGACTCAAAATGAGCAGAAATTTAATTAAAGCTCGCTTTACAGTCTGTGTGCGCTGACAGATTGGTGTTCAGTGGCCTCAGTGTAAATAAGAGGCTTGTGGTGTGTCTGTTGGCTAATAAGGTGCGTATAGCAAAAAATAAATGAAAGGCAGAATAAAGCTGTTCAGTCTTGAGACCTTTCCATATTCAGTAAGTCACATCCACTGTCACATTATTTATTATTTTTAATATGTGTCAGTCGTTAAATTAAGAGTTTTATTAATTTTATTCTTTTTTAAAAAATAAAACCTTTCAGTAATACAGTAGAGTCAGATGACCTATAATATAAGGTTCATTGTAAGGAGAAAGACTATATCCACAAATGAAATTCTGGTCCCATTATAGACCATGGCAAAATTCCCATTGAGGTCAATGAAGCCAGGATTTTGTGCTTTATATTCATCACAGAATGTTTGGATGCAACATTTTCCATGGGAATTCTTATTAAATACAGTAAAAGCTCTGTTATCCAGCATCCGTGGGGAATGGGGGTACCAGTTAATCAAATATGCTGGTTATCTGAGAGCTTATCTCCAGTGGGTTGGAGCCATCTTTGCCGGTGCACCGGTGCTTTCAGTCCATGACATCAGTGTGCCGGGTTCAGAGAGAGGAGCCCCATGCAGGCTGCTTTGCCCCAAGCTGTGGTCCTCAAGGAAGAAGTGGGACTCGGCGAAACTGGAAGTGCTGTGGTGGGATTTATAGTTTCGCATTTACTGCGGCGATCCACTGCCGCAAACAACATATGCCATCTATAACAGATGCCAGTTAATGGAGCATTCCAGATGGTAAAATGCCGGATAACATAGCTTTTATTATACATAGTTTCATTAGCTTCAGTCCACAGAAGTAAAGATTACAACCTAGTTGTCTTCCTGAGTATTATTCCTTGCTTAAGTATATTCCTATGAATGCAGGTGAGTGCACTTAATGGCTCAGGAGGGGCCCTTCCAGCCCTACATACAGGTTGCATGAACTTTTGGAAAGCTCAGGAAATATAAATTTTATGGTGGATTGTGGTAGACTGGATTGGAAAGCTGATTTTAAAAATATGAGCTGTAGCTAGATACAGTTACAAAGGAACATGAACAATAGGACATTCACATTAATAATTAATTTGTAGATCTCTTAAAGTATGCAGCAAACTTATCTAAAGAAAAGGAAGATGCCATCGTACTGGAGATTCAGACTGATATATTACTCATCCTGTCTATTGTTTGTGAGAATGATCTTCACAGAAAGGTTTGTATCCTTCTGCTTTATCCAAATAGGAAAAGTAAAAATATTTCTTTTCATTAAATCACACTCTTGGTTTTCTTCAAAGGCAAATGTCATTTGTAACTGATCACTTAAAGATTAAAGCTTATTGACAGCTAACGTAAGAACAGAAATTACATTTCTAGCAGGAGAAATGTTGCTTTCCTGCTAGAAACTGGGAACATATTTATGTTTGTGCAGTTTCTTTCAGGGGAAACCATGCTGGATCTAGGAGAAAGATCTTCCTCTTTCAACCAGGAAAATCTGTCTTGTGCAGGAGCAAGTGCCTGTACCTTTCCCCACCAAGATTGCCACCCAAGACAAATGAACTCCTGTCTACAACCAAATATCTTTTACTAACACGTTTTACATAATGTAAATGTATCCTGTCTGCTAGGACATGGACAAGGGCTAGGTTCAAACTTGGGGTTTAACAGCAACCATAGTAAAAAGGTTGCCCCTGACTGCACCCTGTACCATGCTGCCCCGCCCCAGCCTTAACCCTGCCAGCCCCACTTCCCCTGTCACAGCACAGACACCCTCCCCCAAGGACTACTATCTGCATACCTACGCCTAGCAGCGTTACAGGCAGATGAATGCAACAGTGCTAGTACATGGATCAGAGTTGGGGAAGGAGCTACAGACAGTCCCATGAGCCACAGAGCTCAAGAATTCAGATTGTTGCACTCGTGTTCAAACACCAGATGGCACTGTTGTGCTCTGTCTGTGTTGCCATGCTGCCTCCCACAAGGAACACTTGGAGCTCCTGCCATGGAGCTTCAGTTGCACTCTGGCAGCTCTTATGTTTCTTATGGACGGCTCAATTTTTTTAAATTTTTTTTTTACAGACAGGTGTTTTTAGCTTAGTTATTTACTACTTTATTTATTAAATTTGTGAGTAGTTGGCAACCCTGTTCCCTGTCAATCAACTTTTCTCTAGGCCTGGGAAGAGTCAAGTCGAGGGGAAATGCTCCTTGCACTTTTCCTAGGTGGGGTAACATGGATGCGGGGAGCAGTGGTGGCTTGAATTCTCCTGGTTCTGGGAGGAGTTGAGCAGTGCAGAAAGGCTCCCCATGCTTCACCTTGGTCTGGGGAATGCAAAGGGAACAGCAGCTGATTACCTCTTCCCAAGACTGGTGCCAGCAAAATGTTCCTTGTGCATTTCCCAGATCAGTCAGCTTGGTTTGAGAAAGGTGTGGGGTGGGTTTTCCTGCCAAGGACCAGGAGGACTTAAGCAGCAGCTGATCCCTGCATTTCCCCCAAGCTTAATTTTGGGGGAGGCACCCCAAAAGAGACAGAGGCAATGAGCATTTGTCCACATTCTAATTTTCAGTACACTTACTTTTAATTCCCATTTTCTTTTTGTGCTTAAACAAAGAGACTGAACCTGACTCTAGAGTTCTATATCATTCTAAATAATGAATGGAAATAGGCATGTTTCAGTTGAGTGGTGAGTTTAGAAGAACTTTTAGAATCAATATCTGAAAAATTTTAATTTAACACTTTCTATACAAAAACATTTTTTATAGTAAGTTGTTAATGACAATTACAGGCACAGGGAACATGATTTTGTTTTTACTTCTTTGAGATTTTATTGGATGTATGTAAAATAGGAGAAGAAGAAAAAAATAGAAAAAATAATGGCTTAAATTAATGTCTCAACAGGAGCTCTTTGGCTGTGAAGGAGTGGATATACTTATCCCATTACTGAAGATGGATCCTAAGAAGTTCTATAGTGGATTAGGTCACAATCGACTCCTTTTTAGTACACTGGATTGTTTGTGGTTAGTATCGAATGATTTTAACAATGATTGTTAAAAAATGAGAAACCTTGATTTTATCTTTGCTGTTGCTCTTCTCTCAAAAGTCGACATATTTAGCTCACATTGCATTTTAGAAGAGCGCTTAGTCATTGGCTTGAATTCCCTACTCAGCAGGCAGAGAGCTGCCCAAGTGGAGTGGTTGAAGTGGTGTCTGGCACACCACCTCTGCTACCACTGGTATTGGCTGAAATCAGCATAACCTGGTTGAAGCCTGTTTCTGCCTCTGCTGGCACAGTATTAGGTTAATAGAAAAGTGGTGTAGAGCAGCACTAAGAAAGGATGTAATTTCTGATAGGCAAAGACGTGCTTTCATCTAAACACAAGGAAACAAATTGAAAGAAACTCTTTGGCTATGGGAGATTTCATAGATTTCATAAACATTAGGGCTGGAAGGGACCTCGGAAGATCATCAAGTCCAGCCCCCTGCCCAAAGGGCAGGAAGTCAGCTGGGGTCATAGGATCCCAGCAAGATTGGCATCCAATTTACTCTTGAAGGTGTTCAATGTAGGTGCTTGAACCACCTCCGATGGCAGGCTTCATAGACATTAGGGCTGGAAGGGACCTCAGAA
>NW_017728886.1:39919869-39922506 GCF_001723895.1 Crocodylus porosus
TAAGGTCTGTTTTCCTGACCTCTGATCATGAGCATGGCTCTTCTCTGGACTCTTTCAAGCTTCTCCACATCCTTTTTGAATTTTGGAGCCCAAAACTGGATGCAATACTCCAGCTGCAGCCTCACCAAGGCCGTGTACAGGGGGAGAAGGACATCCTGGGATTTGCTTGAGAAGCATCGATGGATGAAAGCCAGCGTTTTGGTCGCTTTACTAGCCACAGCATCGCATTGCAGGCTCATGTTCATCTTGTGGTCAATCATGACCCCCAAGTCTCTTCCTTCCATAGTGCTAGCCAGAGTAGCACTGCTGAGTCTATAAGGATGCTGCAGGTTTTTTTTCCCCAAGGTGGAGAACCTTGCATTTTTTGGTGTTAAACACCATCAGGTTCTTGTCCGCCCATTTGCTGAGCCTGTCCAAGTCAGCCTGGACCACCCGCCTGTCTTCAGGTGTGGATGCTTTGCCCCAGAGTTTGGTGTCATTGGCAAACTTGGTCAGTCCACTTCTGACTCCAATGTCCACATCATCAATGAAGATGTTGAACAATGGGTCCAAGGACAGAGCCTTGGGGGGGACCCCACTGGTAACAAGGCACCATGACGATTGACTTCTGTCAATTACTACCCTCTGGGTCCAACCACGGAGCCACTTCTCCAGCCAGTGGATCGTGGTGGACCCAAGGCCACAATTGGCCAGTTTTGCCAAGAGGTGATCATAGGATACCAGATCGAAGGCTTTTCTGAAGTCAATGACATCAATCTCTTCTCCCTCGTCCAGGTGATCGGTCACCTGTTTGTAGAAGGAAATGAGATTGGTCAAGCAAGACCTACCCCCAACAAACGCGTGCTGGCTATCCCTCAGTGTGTTGGCACTGGCCAGTCCATTAAGGATGGTCTCTTTAATAAACTTTTCTAAGACCTTCCCCAGGATAGAAGTCAGTCTGATGGGCCTATAGTTATCTGGATCCACTTTCCTCCCTTTCTTGAAGATCTGCACCACATTGGCCTTCTTCCAGTCTTTGGGCACTACACCAGAGCGCCAGTTTTGAAAGATCCGTGCCAGGAGCTGGGCTATTATGCTCGCCAGCTCCTTGACTACCCTGGGTTGTAGATTGTCAGGGCAGGCTGACTTGAAGGTATTCAGCCTCTCAAGGTGTTCCTTCACAAGGTCAGCATTAATGGAAGGCAGGGGATCTCCCTCATCTAGACCTCCCTGTCCTGTGGAGGGCATGGGCGTCCCATGGGACTGATGAAAGACCGACGCAAAGTACCCATTTAATAGGTTGGCTTTTTCCTGGGTGTCAGTTGTCTTATTTGGTTCAGCAGGGGTCCAATGTTGCCCTTGCTTTCCTCCAGCTCCCCACATATCTGTAAAAGGACTTTTTATTGTCCTTGATGCTCGAAGCTAGTTGGAGTTCAGTTGCAGTCTTGGCTTTCCTGGTTTTCTCCATGCAGGACCAGACCAGTGCAGAATAATCCTCCTTGGAGGTGAATCCCATCCTCCATCCTTTTGTAGGCCTTTCTTTTTAGCCTCAGGAGGTCTGCTAGATCCCTGGAGAGCCTGCCCTCTTGCTGCTTTTCCTCCGAGATGGAATAGAATTACCTTGTGCATTGAGGATTGCTCCCTTAAGGAGCAACCGCTCTTCCTAAACTCCCCTCCCCCTGGGGTTGTGGTCCCTTACGGGCTCACCAACAAGCCTCCTGATCTTGTCAAAGTCAGCTTTCCTGAAGTCAAGTACTTCAGTGTTGCTGACTTATTTGCCAGCTTTATGGCAGATGGTGAAAGTTATCAGCTTGTGGTTGCTGTCGCCCACCTTCCCATTGATCACTAGGTCACTGATTAGGTCATCCCCAGTAGCCAGTACTGGGTTGAGCAGTACTTTATCTCTCATTGGCCCATAGACTTTCTGAGTCAGGTAGAGGTCATCCATGCACAATAGGAAGCTTTGCGATGGCTTGGATTTTGCTGAGTGAGCCTCCCACAAGATGTCTAGGTAATTGAAGTCACCCATGACAACCATGGTCCTGGAGCATGCGGCCTCAGCCAGTTCCAGGGTGAACTCCTTGTCAAGCTCTTGACTTTGGGTGGGAGGTCTGTAGTAGACTCCTACCATCGTGTCCCCTGTGCTGTGTTCCCCATGGATTTTAACCCAGAGGGTCTCTAGTCATCCACCCTGGTCGCCAGCATCAGTTTGCAGGGACATGTAGTTTTCCTTAACATAGAGAGCTACACCCCCTCTACTGGAGTTCCTCAAGGATTGGTCTTTTCATTAGTGAGCTTGGCATAAAACATAGGAATGTGCTAATGATAGCTAACTTGCGCTACTATAAACTTGCCAATATGAAAGACAGCATCAATACAGAAGAAGATTATTCAGGAAGAATTGGATAGTTTTGATGACTGGTATAGAAATGGATTGAAAAGCCTTTGATCTGGTATCCCATGATCACCCCTTGGCAGAACTGGCCAGTTGTGGCCTTGGGTCCACCACGATCCGCTGGCTGGGAAATTGGCTCCATGGTCGGACCCAGAGGGTAGTAATTGACAGAAGTCAATTGTCATGGTGCCTTGTGACCAGTGGGGTCCCCCAAGGCTCTGTCCTTGGACCCATATTGTTCAACATCTTCATTAATGATGTGG
>NW_017728886.1:39923181-39927364 GCF_001723895.1 Crocodylus porosus
TATCTTGCTGGGATCCTATGACCCCAGCTGACTTCCTGCCCTTTGGGCAGGGGGCTGGACTCGATCTCCCGAGGTCCCTTCCAACCCTAATGTCTATGAAATCTATGAAATGTAGTAGTACAGAATACTGTAAACTTACTTACTTGGGTGCCAGTACCAGTCTAGAGACAGTAGCTTGGATTTTAACAGGGACTGCTAAACCTGCCTAAGAAGCAGGGAAAATACTTGGGCAATTTGCCATGCTAGGCTCTGTGGTCATACAGCCAGGTTGCTACAGGTACTTAAGATATAACTAGCTTTAAAACTAGCTCAGGTATATCTACAGTACACTGCAGTTGCAGTGACCTAAAAGAGGTTTGCTTATTTAGCTTAGCAAAATAAAGATGGAAGGAGGGGATATAATTGCACTCTACAGATCAGGGGGGTGAATGCCAAGGATGGTGAGAAACTACTTAATTTTGACTGAAGAATAAACTGGTATAAATTAGATGGGAATATACTCTAGGATAGAAGGAGCTTTCTAACAGTCAAAAGGGTAAGACTTTAAACACTCTCCTAATATGTTAAGAAACAAAGCTCAGGTAGTTTTAAGATCAAAATCAAGACATATATTAATGAGGTTAAATCACATGGATTCTGGCAGCTGCAGAGAATTGGACTCAGGGGGTGTGTCTACATGAGATGCTGATTACACAGTAGCCAAATAATGCTGCCCAGTAATGCTTCACAACACCAGCAATGCTAGTATGCTACTGTGCAGTATTAGTAGGCTACTGTACAGTGTGTTATTGTCCTTCGCCAGTGAAGATGATCACATCCAGCGGGGTGGGGAGGGAAGAAGAGAGAGAGAAATGGGGAAAAAAACAAGAGGGAGAAAAAGAAAAAGAAAGGAGAAAAGAGAGAGAGGAAAGATAAAGGAGGGGGGTGGAGGCTAGGTCATGTGGGTATGTAGGTGACTCACAAGCCCAATCTTTGCCTTGAACAATCTGCTGCAGCAGGGGCAGGAAAGCTATGAGGACTAGGTACAAGAGGTTTTCATTTTCCTGGCCACACGTTTCTTCATTGTTTCTGCCATGCATTGCTGTTCGAAGGCTAGTGCTCCAGTCTGGATTGATGAACTCCAGGATGGACGGTCACAAGCAATTTGCTCCCATGACTCCAGGTCAATGCCAAAACTCTTTAGGGGCACCTTTAGGGTGTCCTTGTACTGCTTCTTAGGTGCACCACAAGAGTGTACTCCATTTGACAGTTCGCCATAGAAGATTTTCTTCAGCGAGCAAGTGTCAGGCATTCTTGAAAGGTGGCTGGCCCATCTTAGCTGTGCCAGTTTCAGTAGAGTGTGAATACTGGGGAAAGCTGCATAGTAGCGTTACTCGAAAGGCATTCACCAGCACTACTGTGCAGTAGCATCACTTAAAAGGCATTCGCCAGTAGTACTGCACTACCACGCAATAATCACTGTGCAGTCACGTCTCACATAGTCACACCCAGGGAGTCAAGAAGTCCCTGCTGTGAGCTTAGGAGAAATGGAAATGTGTTCCCCTGGTATTTAGTATGACATATGATATTATTTATGTAGCTCATAAAAGTAAATGATCTCTGTTTGGTAGAACCTCTCCTAATATGAAAGGTATTTTGCATATTTAAATTATTTCCATTTAAGGTGCTGTGTCATGGGATGTTACATTGCGGAGGACTATTTTCTCGAGAGAGAGGGCATTTTTCTCCTTCTGGATTTATTGGCAGTAGGTATTATTGGGGAATAACAGCAATATTGAAAAACAGCAACTTTTTTGCTTGCTATTGTTGCTTCTGGGGTTATTATGTCTGCATGCAATATTATGTGAATCACGGAGCAGTTAATTCAGAGCAAAGCAGGCAGACATCAGTTCACATGCATGTAAACTATCAGACAAGTTTCTCGCTGATCTTTATCTTTGAAAATTAATTTTTCAGTATAATTCCAGATCCAGTAAAAACCATTAATCATGTGAGGAGGGTGGCACCTATTTAAATTGTGCAAAAAAAAAAGGTCTTCTGCAAAAAACATTTTTTTTTTCAATATTAAAGGTACTGCTTAATATGTACTAAATATGCTGGCTAATTCATGAGGGAACAGCATGTACTCAGCTGTTCACACCTTGGCAAGACTCATTACCTTGTTATGCAAGAGTGTCTTGTCTCTACTAGCAGCCTTGATATGACTGACCAACCCAGTCTTTTTCAGGGCTGCCTTTACAAGCCTTGAAACTGACATTAACTTGTCAGTTTTAAGGCTGTTTAATACTAGCACAGCACTGATAGTGGTTGATGACAGGAGGCATAAAGGTTCATCACACAGGTCTGGCAGTTTTCTAGTTGCCAAATTGACTTTATGTACAACTTAAATTTGCATTTTAATGAAGCTTTTGTGTATAGAAAAGTATCATAAGTCTTCATTCAGTAAAACATCCCTTTTCAGGTAAGCACTTAAGTTTTTAAGTCCCACTGAAGTCAGTAGGGATAAATTTAAGAATGTACTTAGATGTCTTTGGGTTTATTTGCACCACTGCAGTAGTAGGTCCTGGCACCAGGAGGTCAGACACATTGTAGCAACCCAAGTCCACAGGTACACTTTAAATCACAATTAAGTCAGTGAGACTGCTCCAAGCTCATCCCTAACAGCCATTCTTAGGTCCTCTGGGGACCAAGTGCTGAAGACAGTGAACCCAGAATGGTCTTACTGACATATTTTCACTTTGGAGAGTGTCAGCAGACTTGGGTACATGGAACAGGAGCAGGGCATTCTTAAGCCCTCTGGTGCAAGGACTCACTGCTGCAGTCATGTAGACAAGCCCTTTGTGAAGGAGAACCACTGTGTACATGTGGCCAGACTTTAAAACAGGCCATCTAAACCGCTCAGGCACATTTGAATGGATGTAAAAGTTTTGAGCCAGTAATTTTTTGTGGCAGTTTTTGTGGAATCATGCATCTAGGAGGATTTCTGTCTTTTTGTCACTGAAGGCAGAATTTCATTGTATTCCAAACAATTTACAGCTCTTTTCCTTTTTCCTTGACTAAGTTAAAGCAAAAGAACATGTGCAACTTAATCCTTGGAATATTGGTTGAATTTTGTGACAATCATAAAACCACTTCTCACATCAGCACCTGGCGAGGCCACAAAGATCAGACAGCAGCTAGCCTTTTAATCCAGTTGTGGAGACAAGAGGAGAAGGAACTGGGAGTCATACAGGACTCAAACGGAAAAATTATTGGTAAGTGGTGGCAGAAATTTTAACCAATTGTGATGCAGTTCCATTGAATGAAGTGGGAAATTAAGTTTTTCTTCTTGAAAGCAGAATCTTTTCAATACATATGAATTATAGTATATTCTGAACCTTGGCATATGGGATTGTGTATCTGACCAAACTCAAAATACTTATGTGAATGTTTCTGGGGTATAGCCATGCTGGACTAAGGACACAGGCAGACAAGGTTCTTTGGGTAAATCTGAGATCTTTTATTAGACCGAATGAACTGAGTTGGTCTAATAAAAGATATCAGATTTACCCAAAGAACCTTGTCTGCCTATGTGAATGTTTGACTTTTGTTACACAATCTTGCCATTAGGTGGCGTTTTCTGTCTGATGTAGGACTGCTAGTATCTTTAACTGTTCATTCATTTTGCATGCTTCACAGCTTTTAAGTTTTATTCATAGTTTCATAGTTAGTAGGGTTGGAAGGGACCTGAGCAGATCATCAAGTCCAACCCACTGCCATGGCGGGAAAGAGTACTGGGGTCAAACGACCCCAGCAAGGTGATTGTCTAGCCTTGTCTTAAAGACCCCCAGCATAGGAGCCAGCACCACCTCGCCTGGAAGTCGGCTCCAGACCCTAGCCGCCCCGACAGCGAAGTAGCGCCTCCTGATGTCCAATCCGAATTTACACTCTGCCAGCTTGTGCTGTTATTTCTAGTCTCTCCTAGTAGTGCTCAGGGGAACAGGGACTGCCCCAATGCCTGCTGGTCCCCTCTGACCAGCCTGTAACAGGCCACTAGATCCCCCCTCAGCCTTCTCTTGTGGAGGCTGAGCAGGTTCAGGTCCCATAGCCTCTCCCCATAGGGCCTGTTCTACTATCCCCGATCATGCGAGTGGCCCTCCTCTGGACCCTCTCCATGTTATCCACATCCCTCTTGAAGTGCGGC
>NW_017728886.1:39927464-39933087 GCF_001723895.1 Crocodylus porosus
CCTCCTTGGACCTGCTTGAGATGCATCTGTGGATGCATGACAAGGTGCGGTTGGCCTTCCTGACTGCATCCCCACACTGCCAGCCCATGTTCATCTTGGCGTCAGTGATGACTCCAAGATCCTTTTCTGCCTCTGCACTGACGAGAAGGGAGTTCCCCAGCCTGTAGGTACAGTATTCCTTAGCTCTGTATCAGTTGTGTGTCCTAAAAACACTTATGCATCTCTTCGAAGTTTACTGGCAAAGTATTTTTTTCTGATATTGAGACCTTTCTATGAATGACATTTTGTAGTGATAGAAATTATGAAATAAATCAGGAGGAGGAGTGATTTTATTATAACAGAAAGTTACCTAGCTATGCAGTATCTCCTGGGCCAAATTCTGCCCCCTCTTGCACCAATTCAGTGAAATTTTAGTCCAGGTTTACATGGGTGTGCCCTTAATAGCATGGGCCTAGTCCTTTTCTAGAATGAGTGACAAAGGATAAGTGATGTAATAGATTAGTGTGTTTCAATAGAAAGTGATTCTTTTTAACATGAATTATTAAAAGTACTGCAGCATGTGCCCCTTGTTAGGACTTCTCTTATCCTTTTCTATGTTGTAAAATGATTAGATCCAAAGAAACCTTTGGTTACCAGTTTCCAAAAACAGCAAGGAGTGATATCGATGCCTGCCAACTGCCCCAGCATTGCTATCCTGGAAGTCTCTGAGAATATGAGGGCAAAAATTTATTCTTTATTGTATAAAATAGGTAAGTGATATGAGTTGTATTTTTATTTTCCAGTATTTTCCAGTTTTTAATCAATCTGTTTTTTTCCCCCAAGCAATACAACAAACATGCTTTGTTTTTGATAGTTCCACATTCCTTCAGAGCACCACACATAAGGTAACAAGACAGCATGGCAAAAGGTTAGAGAAAATTTAAGATGTTTTTACAGTAGTCCCACTTGGGATACCTCTCTGTGAAACCATGTCACCTACCAGCTCTTTGACCATGTCATGGAAAACTCAAAACCCAGAGTTAACAAGTTTATTTTTATTCCATACCATTCTCTGTATTAAGATGTTTCAGTACTCAATATAACATAATGAAAAGCATGCACTAATAAATGCATGCTACATTTAACCCAGCAGCGTATCTTGTAAATGTGAAATTCATAAAGAGATTTGGGTAAATACAGATAAAAAATCAATTAGTTATTAATTGGACACTTGGTATTCTACATGCACGAAGTAGAGAAAATTCAAAATCCCAATAACTGTATCTCGCCTCCGTCCTCTCTGCACACTTATTTTTAGCAATATTGTGTTGAATGTTGGAATCTTGGTGTTTGCAAGGTTGAGTTTAGGTTTGGTAGAAGAGACATAAAGTCTCTATAATATTAGTTACTCTGGCTAAATAGCTCCATTCCTTCCTTCAGTTGCTTCATCCTGCTTCAAGTAAGGAAGGTCTGAGCCACATTTGTCCTTTGTGGGCAGTGACTTAATTTAACCACAGGAACGCTTTCCTGGCACAATAGATAGCAGGGACAGGCAGGGCAGTATAAGTGCTCTGAAGGTTGTGCATTCAGCAGGGAAATGTTGAAAGAGATTAAGTTGGTTATAGGGAAGGAGTTTGTTTATCACCAGAACCCAGCACAGGTAACTGAAAGGATTAGAAGAGTGACTGGAAGAGTGTGGTAAAGATCCTGTACATGTTAGTAAGATTATTTTTGCATTTAGTGTTGATTTAAACTAGAAGAATTACATGTGGTGAAGTGCTCTATTTTACACAAATGTGTGATGTCATTCATACATAAATGTAATGAATGGGGGTTTTTTTAGGCTTCGAAAATTTGCCTGGTTTGTCTGCTAAGGATTTTGTCACGCTTGCCATCATACGTCGTTATCTTGACTTTAAAGTGAGTATTTAAAATATATATTCCTGTTATCTTTTTCAAATGTTAATAAATGCAGTCCTTGTATAGCAGCAGCATATCTAACTTGCATATAGTGGATATTGATAAATTTTAGTGGAGAGGCTGTCAAAAGAAAGCTTAAGAAGAACAAGGCAGAAAAACATGTCTTTTCACTTAGGCACAAGCACACCCCATGCCTGCACTACGGCACTTTATAATGTGCTGGATTGTGACTTCTGATAAGACTGCTTTCTGTTGCATGATAAAATGTAGCTGCAGGGTATGAATGAGGTATAGCAGCCCTCAGGGGCTGGCCATTATATTCATAGGTTGCTTTAACTTGTGCTTTTTTGTGCCTGGATTAAACTTTTGCTTGGGGACAATCAGTGAAAGCTTTAAGTATTCTGTGGCCAGCAAGTTCAGTTTTATAACTGATTATGTTCAATCCCCAAGATTCATTTATAACTTCTTATTCCATTTGTAATTTGCTTGGCAGGAAGGAGGTTGGATACGTTCAGAGGGTAGGGAGCTAGCGAGACAGCAAGCTTTGCTCTTGTAATGTATGGACTTACAGCTGTTTATTTGCTCTACTACTTTTGAGCTTCCAAGGCACCTCATCCTTTTGTGTAACTTATATGAAAACCCAAGATTGCAAAACCTGGGAGAAGACATTTAGATCAAATAGGCAAAACTTTACGAAAGCATAACTTGGAATAATGATTCTGAAAAATGACCTTGACCAAAAAGGGGAGAAACAAAATAAAACGCAACTAGATTCTATTGGGTAGGTTTAAAAAATAAATATCAGCATTTTAAATACCTGCTGTCTGTTTAATGTAAAGGTTGGGGAAGTCTGGAATGAAGTGCTTGCAGAACTAAAGGAAGAGGAGTTTAGACCAGTGACTCCTGATCAGGAAGCCATGAAAGTTATTTCAGAGGTGACGGAAAGTGTTGGAAAGATGGTTGCCGCTCTTCAGAAGGAAATGCTTGAAAGTCACCAACATCAGGAACTCCAGGAGGAAGAAAGGATTTATACAAAAGTAAACCAGGGAATATTTTAAGAGGCATTTGTAACAGTGTAAATTATTTTGCTGTTGACTTATGAAAATTAGATTCTCTCAATTTACCAAGTTCAAAATCCCACCATAATAGTGTTATTTTAAGGTATTATTTTCAGATAAACAGTTGCATTTAAATTCTGTAATTTAAAAAAGTAGCTTAATTTTAATTCTTTTGTTCTATTTAATTTTGTAAATCATTAGGGATCAATGAGAGAGAAAACAGTTTATGTAGTGCATCCGCACTGGTACAATCAGAAATAATGATTGTACAACTGAAGACATTAGGGATAAATCCTATTTCATCCTTACACACCAAAGTGGCATTTGTGTAGCTACATCACTGCAATTGTTGGCACTTATACACAGTTTGAATTCTGTTTCCACATGTGGTGGGACCAGAATCACCCTGTGAGCCAGCTACGACACTTCCCTACAGAATGGGACCCATGTTCTAGACTTCTGTCTCCCAAAGACATTTTAAACTAGCATCTCCTGCTTGCTAGCTGAGGGCATTTATATACATTTATACACATATATTGAGATCCAGTGCGTTGGAGCAGACACTATTAATCGAGTTCGGTCTGCATGTGAGCTGACGCGCACTGCACTGCATCGCATGCAATTGTATAAGTGGTGAAATGAATGTCGGTGCTGAGAAAACGGCAGCAGTGCATTCTGAATTAAAACGTCTTCAAAATGGCATGCCACCACCATTTTTTTTTTTTTAGCACTGACATGCATTTCGCAACTTATACAACTGCTTGCACCACAGCACCAGGTGTTTTTAAAAGAGGCCAGCGCTGCAGCATGAGCATGTGCTCTAACCATCAAGTCATGGGCTAAGCCTTGTCCAGAGCACTTGCCAGCCTCTCTCTTAAAGCTGCCCCACTGTATTTGCACTTAATACTGGATAAACAGCAGTGACATAATTTCTGCCCCATTGTGGGTAGGTACAGAACTCAGGCCTCCCTCTATGACAGTATCCGTTTAATTGGGCTACCCTCCCTCCTACTTATTCTCCATTTCCTGACCCCACATATCTTCCTATCCATGCTTTCCAGTGGGCCAGCTCCCAGAAGAAAGCTGGAGAGTGTTCTGGGAACTGCTTAGCCCATGTCCTGGTGATTTAGAGCACTGATATACATCTCCTGTTTCCCAGCTTTAAAGCTGTCTGTGAGAGAAGTAGGCCTAAAACCTGGGTCTTCTACCCCCTGGGCAGGTACCTTAACTGCTAGGCTGTTGGGCTAAATTAAGGTGGAGCATTCTTCTGTGTCAAACACCTAGCAGTTGTGGTTTTTTCTCTGTGATTTTTTGGGATCTTCCTAGTGTTATGTGCATGACTAGGTGATTCTGTTCTACTTGGGCAGTCTGTGAAACCATAGTATAGCATTCCAGGTAGGCTCAAAGTGCATATTCAGGGCATAGCCACTTGGGATCTAAACTGTGTAAGTGCCAACAATCATTTGCCCAGCTACATAAGGGGCACATAGATGTGAAATAGGATTTTGCTGTAAGTGAGACCTACAGCTGTCTAGAATCTATTTTCTGGGCATCCTGGGATATAATTCATATCATCTTCCAAACTATGGAGTATTTTTCAGAATTTGGTCCATGTTTTGGAGTTTCCAGGTCCCTTCTCTGGGATCCCTCTCCTCCAGGTCAAGCTTCTCTTCTAAATCATAGGGTCTGTTTTCTTTCTCCTGCAGCTAGTTTCTTTTGCCATCAAAGCTTCCTCTCTCATCTGTACCTTTTATTCCTCTTATGAGTCCTTTTGTCTGAACCTCCTACCAAAAGTTTCTTAGATTTTGCTTTTTAAGACCTAGCACTAATACCTGATCTCTCTTTTCTGCTAAAGCAGAAAGTCTACCCTTTCAAACCTCAGCCCCTTGAGGAGAAGTTGAAGAAAGCACATTCTTCTAAACTTTATGCTAAGGATGATCAAAGTCTTTTTCATTGTCCCTGACCTAGGAGATACAGAAATAAGTCTAATAGCAAGTAGATAATGAATTCCATTCAGTAACTCAGCAATATCATAAAATCGACCAGAATACCTAAATTACTCCACAAACACCACAGATTGTCACATCATTCTGTCTAGACTTGCAGGGGGAACAGTCCTCAAGATTTGAGTTTGGACCCCATTAGTTGTAAAAGAGAATCCCAGCAGTCTAAAGGACTGTGTCTGATGTGCCAAAAATTGTGCTGGAATTTTTCTTACAGAAAAGTATTCTTATAGTTTGTTTCAGTAGATGGTAAGCAGTCTGTGACAATCTGAAGTTAAAGTTTTGAATTAAAATTATTTGAGACATGACATTAAGGTTATCATAAAGGGAAAATTAAGTAAAATTAATTCATTAAAATGGCTCACAGAACACCTTTAATAATAAAATGTTGCTGGGTTTTTGGTTGTAGCTATGTTGGCCTAAGGACATAGGCAAGCAAGGTTCTTTGAGTAGATGTGATATCTTTTATTAGACCAACTGAGTAATTGGAAAAAAGCTCTTGGCAAGCTTTCGGGCAGTCACCCTTCTTCAGGCATAGGGAGTTGCTGATGGTCTGAGTCTTCAAGGAGTCTCAGACTAGCAGTTGTGCTGGAAGGGGAAGGTGTGGGGGAGAGGCAGATCAAGGCCTCTGCAGTGAGAGGCTGGGGCAGGGGCAGGGGCAGG
>NW_017728886.1:39933428-39962148 GCF_001723895.1 Crocodylus porosus
CTCTCCCCCCAGGCAAGTTGCAGCTCCATCCTATGCCATACCCCGCCCCAGCTGGGCAGCACCTGCCCCAGCCCCGCTCCCTCCCTCACTGCAGTGGCCTTGATCTGCCCCCCCACACCCCTTCCCTCCCCTTCCACCACAACAGACTTACCAGCTGCATGCAGCTGTATTGGAAATCAGATCAGTATCAACCGATATGCCTCCTTAAAAACTGGCCATTGGTATCGGCCCCAAAAATGTCTGTTGCTGCACTCCTAATGAATACACATGGGGAGGATTTCTTCCATCTCAGAACTGCAGACTTCTCAAATGCAAGCTGCTGTGGTCCCTTCAACATTTTGTAGTTGGGTAGTGAAAAGGTAGTTTATAACTGAGGTGGCATTGCTAGTCTATGAGGAAGTGAGCCAAACACATTGTTCTCTAATATTCTACTTCTGTCAGGTACTAGAACAGCAGTGATACCATTAAGCAGTTTAGACAAAAGAGGTGTGTTGCATTTAAGTAGTTTAGACAAAAGAGCTATGTTGCATTAGGAATTGTCAGAGGGGAGTCCACAATATCAGGGGAACCCAAAATGAGAAGGTTCTCCAAAATGAGAACACAAAATCAAATGTGCTGTTAGGAATAAGGAAAGCAGGAGAGCCAATGGAAACAAGAATGTGCATTTACATTTCTTCAAACTTCTTTCATGTTGTAGATTCAAGGTATCCATAAGCAAAGAGAAATGGTGAATAAATCTTGGGAAAACTTTTTGACTCGGACATCAAATTATGAGGCTTTAAAGGTAAGAAACTTTTGTGGATTTTATATTGCCCATGTGGTTATAGTCATTGGAAGATTTCAAGCAGAATTGATTACTAGGAAATACAGTTGGATTTACACCAGACTTCAGTAATACTGTGATATTCGTAAAAATACAACAGAAATACCAATCTTTTTTCAGAGAAGACTTAGTGGCCAAACTATGCAGGTCCCTGATTACCCATATCCTAAAATCCCAGGCACAGTATGTGAATTAGGAGCTAGAATTTCTTTAACTTTGTTTTAATTAAATTGCATCAAAATTGAAATATTCCTGTAGAAAGGCAAAACACTAATTGGCCTACTTCCTGTGTCCTGTAATGGTCTTATGTTTTTAAACCAAATTATTTAATTTTCAAACAGATTTTGATTAATCAGATATTATAAATAGTGCATTCACAATATTTCTATTTCATAGATTTCTAGAGTCAGAAGGGACTTGGTAGATCATCGGGTCTGTCCCCCTGCTCCAGGCAGCAAAGAGCGCTGGGGTTAAGTAACCCCAGCCAGATGCCTGTCTAATCTCTTCTTGAACACCTCCAGGGTAGGGAAAGCCCCACTTCCCTTGGAAGCCCATTCCGTATTTTGGCAGCCCTCACCATAAAGAATTTCTTCCGTACGTCCAATCTAAATCTATTCTCTTTCAGTTTGTGGCCATTATTTCTGGTAAACCCGAGGGGTGCCCTGGTAAACAGAGTGTCCCCTATTCCCTGCTGGCTCGCCCTAATGAATTTGTAGGCAGCTACAAGATTACCTTTCAGCCTTCTCTTATGGAGGATGAAGAGATCATGTCCCTCAGTCTGTCTTCATAGGGTATTACCTCAAGACCCTCAACCATACAAGTAGCCCTTCTCTAAACCCTCTCAGGGTTATCCACATCCCTCTTGAAGTGCAGCGCCCAAAACTGGACGCAATACTCCATCTGTGGCCTCACCAATGCCACATAGAGGGGAATTATCACTTCCCTAGACCTGCTCATGATGCACCTGCTGATGCAAGAAAGAGTGCAGTTAGCCTTACTTATTACCTCGTCACACTGGTGACTCATGTTAATTTTTGCATTTTTATTAAAACCATATAGAAATGACCTTCATGTTTTATTTTGCATGTTCTTTGTTAGGCTGCATATGATGAAGTGCTGTTTTGTGATTAAAAATAACTCATCTTTCTAAATATCTTTAGAAAGCAAAAAGACTTCAGGAAAAATCAATAGAAGCTTCTAGATCAAAGTCAAAGTCACAAAATGCAACCACCCACTCAACTGAAATAAAAGGCCTAAATACAACAGTAAGTAAGGTTTCCTTTAATTCACTTAATCTTACAAATTAATAGAAATAAAATAGTGTAATTACTGTAGGCCTTATGTTAGTTGGACAGATGAAGTGTTCCCAGTCCATTTTTTTTTGGTCCGCTATTTCCTGCTTCCCACATTTGCTTTAAATTTCCTGATGATGAGGTCCAAACTTGTGAGATTAAAGCACTGTGTCTGTAGCAGAAAGATGTCTATTACGAATTAGTGTATCTTGATGTCTTTGATACTCCAGGAAAAGGGCACTTATCAGAAGCCTTTTCCATCTGTGTAGCTGTCTCATTCTGAACCTGCAATAAAGATAATAAAGATGTCCTGAAAGCATTATTGAAGGAAGAAATGCTTTGTTCTTTTACTAAATTGTCTACACAGGGCCCTACCCACTGTAGCTGATATGTACCTCTTCAACCTCTGATAATTCACAAGCATCAAAGATGCATAACTGGTCAAAGAAGAGGTAGGAAAGGCCTCCTACAGAAAAAAACCTCAGAGACACTAGGCCTTTATTTACTGAGAAGACCTGCTGAGCACTTAATCTGTTCATTGAAGGCTTCTTTTCCAGTTGTTCATTCCTTCATAAATGGCTCATTAGTTGCACCTGATGAAGTTGACGGTGTACATGCATATGTCCCACAGAAGAGTTTGGCAGTTTTCAGCTTCTTAGGAGAATGACAGAATACCTGGATTTGGACTCTTGACAATCTAGAAGACTTCCTGCTTGATTGTTTTTAACAGAGTTGGAGTTAAAATTCCTATACCAATCAATGAGCACCCCACTGAACCAGCTTTGATTTCTTACTGACCTCAGCTTCTGTGCAGAAGGAAAACAGCACAAATGTAGCAAATCTTAATATAGATATAATTACGTTGTTGTTGCTGTTGTTTAAGGAAATGAGACGGTTTTGGTCAGCTTGAAAGGCAATTATCTCTGCACAGCATTAACCTAATTGTTATCAAGTTTTTTAGGCTTTACAGCAAAGCAGGGCTTCAAGGAGGAATTTAACCATGATAATAAGGGAATGATCAACTTTGTAGATGTTTACAGGGAGCTTTCCCTGCATGTAAGAGGTTAACATGGAAGAAATCATGAAAGTGCTAGGTCAAAAATGTAACAAGTAGGTGATGGAGTCTGGCTTCATGGATAATGCCCTAATCTAAAGCTTCTCAAATTGTGGTCCAGGCACCACCACTGGTCCGGAAGCTCCATTCAAGTGGTCTACAGAAGGTTGTGGAACAATTGAGAATATCTGTACTTGGTCCTGCACTTGATTTATTTTTTCTGACGATGGAGCTCAAAACTGTTTTGATGATGATGCAAAAAAAGTTTAAGTGGTCTGCCAAAACCCTCAGCAGTTTTCAAGTGGTCTGTGAAAAAAAAAGTTTGAGAACCACTGCCCTAATGCAAAGAAATAGCAGTTAGTATCTGGCAGTAATAGGATAGTGAATGAGTGATATCATGGGCATAGCCATGAAGAATCTTGAAAGGGGAGATGAGCAGCTTTATGTTTGATATGATAAAGAAGAGGAAGCCAATGAAAGATAGGGAGATGCAGTCAAACTAACAGGATAGGAAAATGATATTTGTAGCAGAATTCTGCACGGATATGAGTGGGACAAGAATACAGAATGCAAAATGGTAATGGCTCAAGACAAGAAATTTAGCGGTGTGAGTAAATAGGAAAGGTTGTATATTAGAGCTGTTATGCAAAAAGAATCTGCAAGATTTAGATGCATCTCGGAAGAGGATCTAGACAGAAGTATATTGTAAGATATTTGATTATAAACCTTAACAGTAAGCCAGTATTTTCTGGATAATTTGTCCAAAAAATCCTCCCAAAATTCACCAGAAAACTGCGGTACTGGTGAAGCTGAAACTGTTTCAACCTCCGTAGAAAGAAGAAAGTTCAAGAGAAATTAGTCCATTATGCAGAAGTAGTATAGTAAAAAAAGAATGAATTCATCAGTAGAAAGTCATGTTCAACAGCAACACTGCATAGGGATTGTGAACTGCAGGCATGTTTAGCAATCTATGTTATCTAATCATGGAACAGATTTCTCCTCCCTAGCTTGAACATCTTCATTAAGTGGAAAGAGAGGAAGCTAAGATTGTTTTTGTGGATCAACCAGAAATGGCCACTTATGCATAAGAAGCAGTTCACTTCCTGGTTGGTTTTGGAGGGGGGACACATGGACAGACTAAAATTAACTGTGCAATAGTAAGGAATTCCAAATCTCCACTCAGCTTCAGTTCAAGGTAGATTTGCTATTCACAGGCCTTAACCTGTTCTGTGTACAGAGTAGTAATGAGGTAGAAAGCTTGTGGACCTGTTCATATTTGGGTCTTTCACACCCTTCTTCTAGATAATGCTCCATATCATATTCTTTTCCCCAACTTTCTTCAGAAATCCATCTCTCAAAATATAGTTTGTTCCAAACTAACATGACTGGATTCAGGAAAGTGATCCTGTTTTGTCTGCAGGGGCTTATTAGTCCCCTATTTAGTGTGTGCCCTAGTGTACCTTCAGAGAAGGAGAGATCCCATTTTGTTCTGCAGAAATGCAGATGTAAGATACTCCACTCAGCCAAAATAGCAAAGCTTCTGTCATACACAGAAGCCAAACTTGTTGTGCCTAAGGAACATTACTGTTGAAAATGTAAATAATTGCACCTAAGTGGTTGGGTGGAGATTTTTGTGCTTGCCCTCTTGGACTTAGGCACCTAAATGCCACGTGAGCTTCATTTCAGGGACTGAGAGCTTCTTTGATCTAGCCTTCAAATATTGGCAGAACAATAAATCCAAATAACAGAAGATAATGCACAGTATTCCATTCTTCTAATGAAGTCTTGGTTTTCTTTTCCTCTGTACTTGGGATTGAATACAAAGGCTGAACAGCATGATCCATAAAGATACCAACTGAGAAGCCACTCAGTCTATATTATTGATGGAGCAATTTGTGTATTGAGTTTAAAGAGTATTGGAGAGGAGCTAGGAATCCTTCAGACTGCATCTCCAGCTTCTGAGTAATATTGTCAAAAGGCTAGGCCTGTGATGAAACTCTCATTTCATTTTAAAGACTAACATGAATGTCAAACGATTTGTTTTGTTTTCTAGGTTACATCTGGTCGCTTAGTAACTGTAGAAAGTACGCCTTCTCAATTAACTGGAGGGCCACTGGCTGATACAGACCTTTCTCTTGGAAAGATCTCTGTTCGTGGAGGAGCCTTAAAAAAAATCAAAGGAGTTAAAGTGTTGGACCCATTCAAAAAAGATTCAGTATCTATAAAATAAACACTGGCTGGGAGTATTTCAGACAGTGCTTTTTATTTTTTCTTATTCTTACATATAGTATATTTTAGGCAGCCAAACATTTGTAAAATATAATCTATTTGTATTGCTTTGATAAAAATGCCTAGAAAATACTGTGAAATGAATAAGTATAGATTAAAATATGTTTTGTTTTATACACAGTAATGTAAACATCAAGGTGTTTATGAATTAAGAAGTCCATGCAGTATGTTGCAAAGCTATTGATTCTGACCTTTCAAACCATGTGTACCAGAGAGCGTTCATTCTGACCCAGTCGGTACCTGGATGTTTGTCCCTCAGGGTATCCTACACTGATATCTAGGTATGACTTTGAAGACTGTCCTCAGCCAGTCAGGCCACATATGCCACCCTGTTCATATCTATATCAAACTTTACATCATGTACCACAGACGCACATCCTGACGAGTGTGCACATGGTTTGCAGCACCTCGAACCACGTGCAGCGCACACGTGCACATTCACATGTGCACTGCTAATTTGCAGCGCGACAGGTTTTTTGACACTGGGAGATCCCAGTGTCAAAAAAACTCTGCTAAAAAAATGGTGAGGCACATACAACAGCAGCCTTTGCCAGTCAGGATCTGAGCATATGTGACATGCTCTGGCTGCCAGTCAGGATCTGAGCAGCTGGCTCAGCACCACTGCTGCCTTGGGAGGCCCCCCAGGACCCCAAGTGCTGGCCCCAGCCTCACCTACCCCACCCAGGGCAATTTGCTGCACACTGGAGCATGCGTGCAGGGAGCATACCCTCAGCAAACAGCAGTGGCACAAATATGTGCCATTGCTGTTTGTCCCATGGGAAACGCGTGCCCCTGCATGTGCGCATTCATTGTGATGTGCCCCAGTTGTCCATACTCTGTTGTTTAAATGCAAAGCTGATTGATTCCCCTCTAGTAATCAGTCTTGTCTTTCCTTCTGTGCTTGTCTTTATAAAGAAGAAATGAGGTGTAAAAAGACAGGAAACACAAAACAAGAAATTATAGCATTATTGCTGGTAGATTTCCTGTGCTCAACGCCTGCAATACACAGGTAAGTTCCAAACACACTGCAGAAAGTGGGGAGATGAGTGATGAGTGAGGTCAGAGTTGAACTTGTAGCCTGAAGTTCAACAGAGCTTCCAGGGTTGGGTTAGACTACTGTGGAGGATAGACCATTAGGGGTTTAATGTATAGATGGTTGGCAAATATGAAAATAGGAGGGGATTGAAGTCGACCCTACCTATAAGCAGAGACCTGGCTTCAATTTCCCCTCTTGTTATAAAGAATGCACATTCCACATGTTGCAATTACTGACTCCTTTCCTTGGGGTTTATAACAAATACTAGCCAATTGCCCAACATGAATGACAGAGTGTTTCAGGGAGTGTTTACATGGCTCACCTCCCTCCCTGCCACCTGTTCACCCTTTGGGGCTGGCCATGCAAATACTCCCTCCACTGCCACCACCTCCTCCTCCAGCCTCTGGAGCGGCGGCTCCCTCCCCCCTGGCTGCATGGGGGATCAGCGGGCATTGGGGGAGTCACTGTTCCCCCGTGCACTGCCAGGAGTTACCAGGAATAACAGTCACAAGCTGGCAGAGGGAAGGTTTAGGCTAGATATCAGGAAGTGCTACTTCACAGTCAGGGCGGCTAGGGTCTGGAACCAACTTCCAAGAGAGGTGGTCCTGGCTCCTACCCTGGGGGTTTTTAAGGGGAGGTTAGATGAACATCTTGCTGGGGTCGTTTGACCCCAGTATTGTTCCTGCCCTGGCGGAGGGTCAGACTAGATGACCTACTCAGGTCCCTTACGACCCTAGAAACTATGAAACTATGCCTCCACCTCCTCCCCTGGAGCAGCAGGGCTTCCCCCCCACCTCACTGCCTGAGGTGGCGGCAGCGGTGGCTCCCCCCCCAACCCGCCTCTGCCTCTACCTCCTCCCTGCCTGAGACAGCGGTGGCTCCTTCACTGCCTGAGGAGGCAGAGCCTGTGCAGCCAGCTCCTGCTGGCCCTCTCAGCAGCACATGCACAGTTGCCCAAAAGCATTACAGACAGACAGATAGACTAAGCCCTTTATTATATTAGAATATTTAATTCTTGACCGGTCTTGACAGCTATGGTCCTTTGTAAAGAGACCTATCCCATCTCTATGTTCCCTCAAACGAACAACAGCCCTTTCCATCCAAGTAACGTGATCTGACATGGGCAAAAGGGCCCTTCACCCATTATTGGTATTCCCTGTGACCCCATCTGACATTGCAATTTGCTGCCACCCAACTTTGACAGTAAGAAAAAGTTAAGAATTCACTTTGTAAAATGTCAGTAAAAAGAAATGGGGAAAACCTTGACTGGATTCTGTAGATTTTAACTGCCTTCTATAATTCCTAGGAAGAGGGGTGTGTGCATGCACATGCATGTGTGTATGTTCACAGTCCAAAGATTATTCCAAATGGACATTTCTCACTATTCCATATAAAGAAAAATGTAACAGTATAATACTTTACACCAACACCATTTAATCATATTTAATCCTATAAGTACCTACCTATATGCACCTTCCATTAAAGACAACAGCAGTTTCTTGTGCAGAAGGATTGTCAGCATATGTCTAAAATATAACATTGTAAAGCAAGGCAGCTAGCTATGCTTATTTCAGATGATTTTAGCTGAGCCATGCCAGTCTGCAGGGTCTGAGATGTGCTTGCTAGTTGTTGATGCTATCTGGCTTGCTCCATTAATTTTATAAGGGTGTGTGCATGTGTGTGGGGGGGGGGTTCAAATTCACCCTGCAGAAAATGTAGCCATGCTTTATTAAATAAATACTTCTTTGCTTTCTTCATGCGAGAGGCCAATTTTCTAATCTAGATGAAATCTTTGCTATCTTGTGAAATCTGTGTGCAGGATGACAGCAGGCTGCTGCTGCCACTGCTGGCCAGGGCCAGCACTGGGTTCTTCTTGGTGTGGGCTGCACTGGGCAGACTCAGGTGCTGGTGCTGGCTCCAGCCAGCAGTGGCATAATGCTGTCATCCCGCATGCAGATCTGGGGGCCTGCGTCCCCTGGGAAAAGTCCAGCACAGCCCTGCAGCTGTCCCGGGGAGTGTGGACCCCCAGATCATGCGGGATGACAGCAGACTGCCGCAGCTGGCCAGTGATATGAGTTTTGCTTGTCAGCAGTTTGAGGTGCAGTTTCCCAGAAACCCCTGCACCCATCTCCTTGATACTTTGGCAGGCTTCATGCCCTCAGAAGGGGCTACCATCCCGGCAATTTTCATCTGAATCGGGCAATATATAACAAAGTTACAGGCATTTTCATGATTCCCCATTATAATCTATGGGCAAAACATTGAAACAGTGAAACAGTTTAAATCGGGGGCAGGCAATTATTTGGGGCGGAAGGCCACTTAGTAAGTTTTGGCAAGCCATCAAGGGCCACATGACAGGCAGCCAGGGACATATGAAAATTAATTTTCTAAATTTTGGGGGGCCCTGCGGGCCGGATAGAATGGCCTGGCGGGCCATTCTACAAAAGCATTAGACACAGCGGCTTGATTTGCTTACATAGATGTGTAATGGGGCTTACCTTCGCATGTGTAATGGGGCTAAGCCCTGTTGCTGAGAGTATGACTAAACAGTAGAGTTAGAAAGCTGCAGAGCCCCAGATAGTAAATGGCTGGTAACTAATTAGGTAATGGCCTCCTGAGGTGTCCTCAGTTCAAAGAGAGGAGGAGGCAGGGGCTATAAAAGCTCTGCACCAGAGGCAGAGTCTGTCTGACATGGCCAGCAGCTTCCTACTAGGAGTTAAGGGAAGCAGCTCTGGGAACTCCAGACTGGACCAAATTGTGCTCATTAAAGGAATGAAGAAGCCATGTTGGAGACAGAGAACTGTGAGTACATCCCGGAAACCCTGAGTTGGGAGATGCCATCATGACTTGAGTATGAGCTGGGGGAGAGGCCTGGAGAAAAGTACCCCAACTGCAACTGATTTGTTTTGGGCTCGATTTTTGTTGGTTATAGCCGCAAGACATGGGAGTGGATGAAGGGGTAGAAGGAGGCCACCGAGGGTGCCTTGGGAAGACACTAGTCAACAAGGACTATTAGAAGTTAGGGACTCAGCTTGACGGACAAAACCTAATGAACTGAGCGGAGCCTGAGGAGTGCAAGCCTGGTGAATTGAGGGGCTGAGGGCCCAGAGGAGTGGAGTCAAGGAATGAAGGAATCACTGTAGTGGACTTGAGCAGTCTCCTGTATTTAAAATAATATCAAAGGCATGGCAGGAAAGCACAGAGGGGCGTACCCTGATTAACCACAGAGAAGAGGAGATACCACCCCCACTTTTTCACAGTAAAACCTGTTACAGCAGTAGTCACCAACCAGTCGCTTGTGATCTACTGGTCAATCGTGGAGCCTCTGACAGTTGATCTCAGTATGGGAGGGCTGAGTTATAGCTGCTTCAGGAGCAGCGCGATGCCACTTGTGTCCCACCACTGGGCTGAGCCACGCCCCCTGCACACCCAGTGACAGGACATACGCGGTATCGTGCCACTCCTGGAGCAGCTGCAGCGGGGCTTGGAGCGCAAAGCCCAGCATGCAGCAGCAGTCACCTCCGCCCCATGCACAGATTGAGGGGCACGTGCCCCCCAGGCCTCCACTGAGGTGCATGCAGTGGCGGGAGCCCGCCCCATGCACCTGAACAAGCCACCCGGGCTCTGATTCTCCCACCACCCAGCCCAGCCAGGGCCTCACTCACCCCTCCCCTGCCTGTGCTCCATTCCCTCCCCAACTGCAAAGGCCCTAATTTGCCCCCCTCCCGACCCTTCCTTCCCCCACAGACTGACCTGCTGGTGGGTACCGTGCGGTAGATCCTGGGTCATACTTTAATTCAAAAAGTGATCTGGTATTTAAAAAGGTTAGAGACCACTGTGTTACAGTATGCTAGTAAATACAGCAAGATTACTGAAGCAGTCCAGTGGCTTCATTACTAAAAAGGAAATCTTTACCACTACACCTGTACTGCTATTGGCTATTTGAGTTGATCGCTTTCCCCTCTCTGCTCCCTTCTCTCCCACCATCCCCACAAACAATGTGCAGTGAAGCAATTGGGTTTCACCTGCATTTATACTTCCTGGTTGCTGTAATCAGCTGTGGTTGTAGGACTTGCTGCTGTTTCCTCTTAGGATATCTAGCAAATATATGAAAATATATGGCAGGACAGCCTCCTGGCAGACCCTACGAAGAGAGGCTATGGGACCTTAACGTGTTCAGCCTTCACAAGAGAAGGCTGAGAGGGGACCTGGGGGCCATCTATAAAATTACTAGCGGGGACCAGCGGGGAATGGGAGAAACCTTGTTCCCCTGAGCACCTCCTGGAGTAACAAGGAATAACGGTTATAAGTTGTTAGCGAGTAGGTTCAGACTAGACATTAGAAGGCACTACTTCACAGTCAGTGCAGCTAGGATCTGGAACCAACTTCCAAGGGAAGTAGTGCTGGCTCCTACCTTGGGGGTCTTTAAGAGGAGGTTTGACGATTACCTAGCTGGGGTCATTTAAGCCCAGTTTTCTCTCCTACCCAGGGCAGGGGTTCGGACTAGATCTGCAAGGTCCCTTCCGACCCTATATCTATGAATCTATGAAAGAAGAGATGGTAGCTGTGGTGTTCTATCTGTGATGAGATGAGGTAAGCTTAAGTTGTATGGGGGAGAAAGAAGCTGAAAACAAAAAATTATATTGAGCAGGGGGGACAGGTTCTGAAGAGAAGCAGAATGGGACTGAAGGAAGAAAAGCATCAGGAATACAGGAGGGACAGGGAAAAGGTGAGGGTAGTTAAGACTGAAGAAAGCAGATAAAGGGGAGGGCACACATTTTCAAGGAAGACCTGCCTTTTGCTGTCCCAAGGATAACTCTTCCATTTCATTTGTGGCAATGAAAATGCTCCCACTTAGGACAGCACTAAAATAGTTTGTCATGCCAGAAATCCCATTTAATTAAATTGTTCTTTTTAAATGTAAGCGTTCGTCTCACATATGAATAATAGTAAATGCCTTAACATTATTATTACGTGTATTTATTGTTACTGATCCTCAGACTATTTTATTAGGTGTCTGCTCAATACTCTAGCTTATTAATTCAGCCAAGATCACTTTGTAGTGGGACAACAGCAGCATGCTGAAAAAATATTGGGGCCCATTCTACAGGGTTGTGAGCCTCTTCTTTACAAGCTGAAGTCAATGAGAACTGAAGGCAGAGAATTAAGTGTTTTGCAACACACAACATGCATTGCAACTGTTGTTCAGTTCAGTAATTGCATGTAAATGAGAGTGACAGTTTAATACTTGTGCATTTTTACTCTGGTGCAAATGAAGTAGTTAAAACAGCATTTTTTTGTATTTAAGGATGAACACCAATGGGTTGTTGAGTTGTTTATGGTTATGTACACAGGCTAACTTTCTGACAGTTAAGCTGACTTAACTTTTTTAAGCCGGCTTAAGTACCAGCTTACACACATGTGGAGCAGAGTCGATTTAAATGTGGCACAAGATAATATACCACCGAAGTGTCTTATCTTGACTCACATTAGTAAGCTGTATGTGTGTACACTCCAACATGGCTAACTTAAATTGCCTTAGTTAAGTTGCCTTATTTTAGTATGTGTGTAAACACTCTATATGACCAAGCTAGAAACCTTAGCTAAATTTTTTTTTTATCCTCCAAAAATGGCTCTTCATACAGTATGTCATTGGGGAACCATACTATAACATTGCTTTTAAAATAGAGGCTCATATTAATGTATTAGTTCTGCAGGTGCTGGTTTTAAATGCATCATCAGTGATCACTGTATATCTAGCTGAGAAATCAAAATGAGGACGCCATTTAAAATTCTTCTTTTGGTTTACGATAGATACAACAATTTGGAAATATTTTGTTGATTGGATATATTGCAGAATTCAACTGGTTTCTGTTTATTTCTTTTAACTTTAGGATTTCATATTTACTTTCCATGTGTACTGGAAACTTATTGGTACATGCTAATTCTTGGGGATAGCGTAACTCAGGAATATTTGTATAAGGAAAAATTAAGTGTTTTATTTAACAAAGTTTAACATCTAAAAAAAAAATCCAAGGGCACCTTTAGAATATTTGAAGTGCGGTATATAACCTAGCATGTCCAGAGCTTTTTTATTTATTTATTGCTATTTTCAAAAAAAAAAAAAAAGTGTTCAAGTGGACTTTTAAACTTGCATTGTATTCTCTGGTGATCAAAATCAGTTAGTTGTATTATACAGGGATAGATTGTAAACTTGCAGTGTGCCCTAAGGGGTAGCAAAATAGTTCTGCTGCCCATAGAAAAGTCCAAAGAACATATTGGCATCTCAAAGTCGTAATTCATTACTGTTTTCTTTGCTCTGGGGGAGACCAGTAACGTGTTACCTTCTCTTCTGTGCCACTTCATCTCTGGTAGTTACTATCTGGTACAGGAGGGAAAACCTCTCATCTTCCCCACTGTTGCCTATGTATTTTATGCCTTTTTGCATGAGGCTGCTTTCCCACTATGCTGCAATTAAAGTTTGCAAGGGTACACTATATCCCCTTAGTTGCCCACCTAAGTGCACAAGACAGTTTTATACAAAATAAGTAACTGGCCCCTTTGTCTATCAGATGTACTCCATTTGAAAATAACAAGATATACAAATGGACAAAAATGAGAGTACAACTATAACTCAGTCCTGGTTGCATAGAAAAAATATTTTAATTAATCTATAACCTAGACTAAGCAGTGATAAAATACAAACTTTAGAGGCTGCACAAGATTCTACATCACATGTAACCTCTCCCTCTGGGTTAACATTAGTACTTTTTTATTGATCTTAAAAATGAAATGTATAAAATGTGCACGTTGCCATTGCACCCCTTTGTTTAACATATAAAAATATATAGGGTTTCCATTGTCATTAACATCTTAAAAAAGAGAGTTATTTGAAAAGATGAGTCTACAAAAATATAACACCAGTTTAAACAGACAGTTTACCTGAGAGAACAAAAGTATTGACTCAAAATACATAAGCATTCACATTTGCAGTGGGGGAAAAAGGCAACCTTGGTACATTTAAAGAAAAGGGAACATGATGACAAAGTGTCTAAAGTACTCATCAACTTATCAATTATCTTAAGTACTTTGTACAGCAGGAAAGGAAAAAAAACCCTTAACACCCATGAAAGGATCTTATACGCATCCACAGTACATGCTGTGCATTTGTGCTCCTTCAGTTTGATGTCATCTTGCTGAGGTATCTTCATTTTTTTTCTCTCCTTTTAACCTAAATTGATTGGTGAAAGCTGACCCTGCAAAATTAGGAAAGAAAGCTAGTTATTGATAAAGAAATATATTTAGCTATGCTAGGGTAATGTTGTGTCCACTTTGACACACAAATGTAGTTGACCCATTTTCAATCTAAAACCCTGCTGGTATACATTGGAGAAACATTCTACGACAATACATTTATGTTTAGGACCTTAGGACTGGAAGGGACCTCTTGGGCCATTGAGTCCAAAGGACATGCTAGCTCGGAGATTGGTTAATAGGATATAAAACTGGTAGCCTGTAGGCTGTCAATTCAAATCCAGCCCAGAGCCATACTGGCCAGCATTTGTTATGACTGGATGATGCACAGTAGCCAGGTGTCCACATCACCACACCAAGCACTGATTAAATACATCTAAAGTTTCAGGAGGAAGGATAATATTTGAATGGGCTTAATCTGAACCTCACCTCTCATCCTTAAGGTGACCCCTCTGGGTCAGAACTGAAAGAAAATTGCTATGAATCTTGCACTTTTTAAGTAATTTGTTTCCTATATGTGTGCTGTGAGTAAACAGAGGAATTGAGTCTCCAACTCTGGTAGTCTAGCCCCAAGTTTTTGTGAGCACTACATTCATACATGCATTTTTAAAAAAGAACATAAATTTAGGATTACAACATCTTAAGCAAATTTTTTTTTAATGAAAGATGGTCAAAGAACTTGAGGGGGTTATTAGGTCATTTTGGCTAAACAGAAGTAAAGAAACAAATATTTCAATTTTAATAGCTAGCCAATTGCCAGGCTAGTATTGTGCAGTAAATTTACCTGCTGAGGTTCTATGTGAATATGAGGAGAAATACTTGGTAGATGTTAATTGTCTTCGGCCCACTCCATGGGACCTTGAGAGCACACAGTCTACATACATATCCCAGAAGTTCTGGGCCAAATCATTGAAGAGTTCATTATGCTTGGGCTTAGGCGATTCTTTTAAGAACATCATGAAGTCCCAGAGAGCAATGATAGTATCTGCTACCCTCAGTTTCTTCATTTCCATTAGCCCATGAGAGGAGATCTCCCAGCATTGATGGTCAATCTGACCTAGACTTGCAGGAGTTTCTTTCTGATATTCTGGACTGGCATAAACCAAATTCACCATTAATATCCAGCCCAGTTGAAGGTATAACTTTCTTCTATGTAAAAATTCCATGCTCCAACTAGGCACCTGAAAGAAAGTGCAAGAAGCAATAGTAACTTTGCCCTATCTCATGTAGCTTTAAAAAAGGTATCCCTGAGGAATGCTTTCTAAATTGTGTTCATGGGTAACACTTAACATTTTCTTATTGTTTTCAAAGTGCTAAATAAACATTAGCTAATGAATCCTTACAGCATGACTGGAGTAGCTCTGCATGATTACTTCCATTTTACAGATAAGAAAACTGAGGCAGAAAAGTTAAATGACTTTGCATAGGTCTTAGTATTAGAGCTAGTCCTGGAATTTATGAACACTACCACTGCTTCTGCTTCTGCTTCTTTGCTTGGATTACTATGTCATCATATCTACTAGTTTAAGTATTACTAGATGCTTAGCAAATTGTAAGTGTTTTACTTAAAATGACTGCAGTCATATTGCAGTCATCAGGATTACAAACACTTAATTTGCATTGTTGGAATCCCTGTTTTTCACTAACTTCTAATTCACGCTGGTGGTAATGGAGGAGAGAGTGAACAGTTGCACATGTATGGGTGTGTGTACCAAATGAGCTTAGTCAGTGGTAGCTGAAGAATAACAAAACCAACATGGTCTTCTTTCAGCGTTACAGTAATATTCAGGAAATGCTTATTACAAATATTTACAATTTATTTGCATGTGTAAAACCTGGAGAGAATAAGATGAAAGAGAAATTATCTCACAGTCATAATGAAAATCCCAAATGTTATATGCTACCCTATATACACTGTCATTATCAACTGATCCCCTCTGGGAAATAACAACATGCAGTTCCCCAGGAATTATCCATTAGCACAGAAGAGGGTTCAACAGCCCAAATTAAAGCACCTGAACTGATTTTAATTTTTTTTCCTCAGCCCCTCCTATTGTTATACTAAAGAAACTCATAAAAAGAGAAAAATGAATGCAGAAAAGAAAATGAGGAACAAAATGAAAAATATTTAAGCACAGTTCCCCACTTTGGTATTATACATAAATTCAAGACTAAAGATTTATCTGTGGTGGCACTTAAACCGCATTCATCACTGTATCTGAGGTTTTTTGCCAATTCCAGTAGAGAGAACAGCAATAATGGGGGTAGGGGGTGGGGAGGGCGGTAAAAAAGGTGAGGGTGAGGAATACAAATAAGGATTTGGGGCTTTTTTTCATTTACACAGAATTTGTTAAGATCCAACTAAAGTTCTTCCAACCAGAGCAAATTTGGAATCAACAATAAGAACAGTCCCCACATAACTTTTTCAAAGTGCTAACACCACTCACCCTCACTGCAGCTATTTAAAATAGATGCAGCATGTTAGTGTTTGTTCTAATTCTTTTCTAAACTTTTCCTTGTTCTCTGTGTTTTAGAGTTCTGCTGGTTAGATTTGCTTCTGCCTAATGATATTTTACAAAAAGTTTCTCCAAGAAGCATTTACTTTTGGCTGTGTTATGAGAAACACATATTCAGTGAAGCTGTAGTGATGAATGTACACCTGTTCCTCAATTTCCTTTTACTAGTAACAAATGTTGACAGCAGCAACATGTGCTAGTTCAGGGGTGGCCAACCTGCAAGATGTACCACAAGTGGCACGAGAAGCCCCTGTGAGTGGCACATGGCAGACCAAGGACAAGAAAAGCAGTCCAGCAGCAGGAAGCAGAAAGCAGAGCATCAGAGCACCCAGGAGAAGGGGACTGGAGTAGCACTCATGAATGATGCAGGGCTAAGTTGTGGCATGCCTGCCAAAAAAACCACTAGCACCCACTGTGTTAGTTCAAGAGTTATGAAACAGTGCAAAAATCTACCAATTGTAAGGTCACTAGAATTATTTTTTGATCATTTGACTAAAGTAAAACACTAAAACGATAAATGGTCATTGCCGTGCAAACCCTTTAATAGTCCTAGATGTCAACATTGTAGGTTATGAACTAATAATGTCTGCTACTCAGCCCCAGACAAATAATTTCACAAAGGCAATGATTTGAATAATAAAGTGAAAGTTATACTTACAGAGTTTCTAAGGTGCCAGAAAATATTCTAAAAATAGTGATCAGCCACTTGAAGGAGGGAAATAATCCTGAACAAGCTGCTAGAGTAGACAGAAGCTGGTAGTGCTCTAAGGATGCTGGGATTATACTTCACAGAGCCCAGAAAGACACTGACACTGGCAGAAACAGCAGCAGCAACAATAGCAGCATAAACTCCAGCCAGTGTGAAAGGAGGGGAGAAGGGTCTATTGATCTGAAAGTCCCGCCTCTATCTACATCACCTTCTGTGACTCAGTCTTGCCAAAGTCCCACTCCGCTTCTGGGTGTGTGGAAGGGTAAAGTCATAAAGAGTTGGTCAGAGGCGCAGAACTGTAATGAATAACCAATCACTTCTCTTCAAGTATTAATATGTATGAAGATTCCCCACATCCTGAAATTCGGCTTGCCAAGATACTTTCAAAGCTGCTCCTAGAACCCAGCTCTCTGACGTAGATTCTGTCCTGACTGATCTCTTCCCACAGAGTGAGCACAGGACACTTATAGTGTCTCACGTCCTATATATCTGAGCTGATCAGGGGAAAAACCCTTCCTCACCCAACCTCCCACAGTCAGGGTAGCAATATCTTGCCTCACTTCTAAACTGGTCCTTCTTTATTGAGAAATCTAATTCTGCAAAAAAAGATGCACCTCCTTGCTATTTTTTCACGTACAAGCATGCACATACACAAGAAGCAAGACTTCAGATTCATGGAAAATGAAAATAAAACCAGAAAGATTGCATACAGAGATCCCATCCCAGTTTCTAATAGTGAAATCCTTAATTTGGGATTAGGGCAGACAAGGTTCTTTGCGTAAATCTGATATCTTTTATTAGACCAACTCAAATAGTTGGAAAAATTGTTAGCAAGCTTTCAGCTTTAAATACCCTTCATCAGGAATTTAATTTGGAATTATTTTTAAAAGGCTTCCCTGATTTTTTTTTTTTAGTAAATTATACAGCACTTTTAAAGGTCCCTAATCTTTGCCTCAGAGAGGTTAATTGTTTGCAGGTTTCAAAGGGACCATTACAATGTTGGTCTTGTATTTTTGCCACAGTATCTAAATCTGCCCTGCAAAACTGAAACAAGAGACCTGAACTACAGGTATGGGAAAAAGCTCCCCCACACAGCAGGAAGCAAACCATCATGGGTGATTGGTGCTTCTTGACACTGAGGGGACATAATTTGTGAGCGGCAGGGTGGCAAGCAGTGACCACTCTCAGAAGCTGGCGGTGGTAGTGGTGGCGGCACGATGAGCAGTGACCACCCACAGAAGCCAGAAGCAGCCACTCTTAGGGGAGGCATGTGCTCCCCCCGCTCCAGTCGCCTATACATAACTTCTACAGTTGTTTTTACTGATACTCTTTCTCTGTTGCTTATTCAAAATTGTTGGCAGCTGTCTGTTGCAAAGAAAAGCTGATAGAATCATAGGATTGGAAAGGAAGTGTCATCAGATCCAACCTCCTGAACAAATGTAGATATGTGGAGGAAAGAAGTCTGTAGTAACTAATATATTTTTAAAGCCAAACAATTTCTCTTGTAAAGTGGGCAGCATTTGCTACAGGAATTGCTTTGGAGTGTTTTATGTAACAACTTGTGCTGCTATTCACACTGCAGAATAGTCAGAGGTTTGATTCACATGCGCATTTGAAAGTGTCCCTTAGTGGGAAGAGAGGCTTCCTAAACTATAATATTGTACTAGATCCCCTGATGTGAGTCAAGGCTCTGAGCTCATATGACTACTGCAGAATGCGTAACAACGTAGGACACAGAGTGTTCCTAAAAACGTTATAATGGTGTTGTTGTCATAGAAGCAGAGGAGGCCTGTGGCTGGAACTAAGCCCCTTTCTGGTTAAAAACAGGTAGTGTCATGGTACTGAATGAGACCATATGAATAGTGGTTTCTTTGTGAGGCAAATGAACCGCCAGCTTACTTAAAACTGAGCACTTCCCTTTGGATGCCTCAAATGACTTGAAAGATATTCTATTCACTGGGGTTAGTGAAGCACAGAGGTATGGGTTCCTCTTTATTGAGTAAAGAGTTATGGGGTCCTATGCCCTGAATGTCTGTTGTGGGCCAGTAGGCAAGGTTCTTTGGGTAGATATGATATCTTTTATTAGACCAACTAAATAGTTGGGGAAAAGTTCTTTGCAAGCTTTTGGGCACAAAAACCCTTCATTGTGGGCCAGTGTTGCCTAAGTCTTGACAATTCCAAGCAGGTGGGAGTTACTTCTTGCAGAAACACCATCAGGATTCACAGACTAAGCATTCTCTCATCCATCTCCTTTGCAGACCATATCAGCAGGCATTCTTAGGGCCTTGTTAAACCTCAACTTCAGGTGGCTCCTGGAGCTCTTAACTCCTGGATTGTGCACACATTCACACCTGCCATTAGTTTTAAGCACACTTTAGGTGGCTTAAAGTTATGCCACATCAGGCCAGGTTTATTTCTGATCTGTGTTACCTGGCTTGTGTTCCTTTAATGTGTGACCACTCCCCACATATGAGACTCTGCAATTGCAATTCTCCAGCATCCTGGGATGAAGCATCCCTCCCCCACCCTCCTGTTCTGTGCAGATAAACTTTCCACCCCCTGAACTCTACTCTGCAGGGGATGGTTCTGGCCCCAAGACAACTCTCCATCCCACCCCCAGGGGTGTGACCTTACTACCCCAGGCATGCAACTCCATGCAAACAGCCTGCAAAGTACATGCCAGTTAGTCAAGTCACAGGGCATGGACAGGTCCACAAGTGGGATCTAGGGAGGGCAGGCGGGAACAAGGTAGGAGACCAGATCAGGTTCTCAGAGCCAGTGCCCATCACTCAGAAGCCACAGGCCCCCCAGCCCCACTAGTGCCCCTCACTCCCGATCCACAGCCCCCTGTTCCCCCCCCCAGCTCTGCCCCTGAGAGCACAGGCACCAGTCCCAATGCCACTGGGCCAGCCATGCAGCTTCCTGATGCTCCCTCCTGGCCCTCTTCCCCCTTCCTGCTTGAGGGGCATGCATCTGGGGCCCACCCTGCTACAGCCCTGGACCCACCCTGCCCACCACTCAGACACACATACACATACACACACACACATACACACTCCTGCCCCCACAGTCTTACTTGCATCCAGCTGCCAAGCTACTCCCACACCCTGCCTGGCTACATGCAGCCACGTGTACACCATGCCTCTGTTTGCCCTGCCCCCTGCCCCAAACAGCTTCTTGCTGGGTCAAGCTGGGAGCAGAGCAAAATCCCAGACATTTGATCAGATTTAAAAAAAATGCCCAGACTGAAATTAGAGGATCTAAAAAGAAGACATGTCCAGGAAAACCTGGATGTATGGTAGCCCTATTCATGATCCCCCCTCACACTCCAATCCCAAATTATTAAAACATGAGACCTTCTTTAATTTACATCCTCTTTATTTTGTTACTTGTTTTTATTTTATCATTCAGGGGCTGAATTGCTTAATTTCACCACCCTCCCCCCAGCCCCACTTCCTTTCCATCTCCCATTTCACTACCCAACCCCATCCTGTTAATGCTCTGCCTGCCAGCTTCATGTTCCTCTTCTCCTCCCACCTAGAGCAGGGACAGAAGCCTGAACTGGCTCACCAGCACAGTAGTGGAAACTCACATCTGTAGCTCCTAGTCAGGCCCCTGCTTACCAGCCCTCTAGTGGCAAGTCACAGCTGTGCAGGTGGAGAGACAAATAAGGTTTTTAGGTTTAAGGCAGGGGTGGACAAAATACGGCCCGCGGGCCAGATGCGGCCCACCAGGCCATTCTATCCGGCTCATGAGGCCCCTAAATAATTTAGAAATTTAATATATATCTGCCCCTGGCTGCCTGTCGTGGCCCTCAATAGCTTGCCAAAACCCAGTAAGCAGCCCTCTGCCCGAAATAATTGCCCGCCCCTGGTTTAAAGTGTGTCTGCCCCCAACTTGAGCTAGCACTAATACCAATCAACATTTAAGCAGCTCAAAGTGCAACATGTAACAAGGCCTTTAGAATAGATCTAAACTAGGGAGTTTCAACCTTTTTTCATTTGCAGATCCCTTTGGAAATTCCAAATGGAGGTACGTCTTGGCACTGGATTTACAAACCAGTCCTGATACCTTGTTCCTGATATCTTCTCTAAACCAACTACAACTCCATCCATTTGAGAATAAGCAAATTTTATTAATACACAGTGATAGAATGTAAGCAAAGCAAACAAAAAGATTACAGAATACAATACCAATTATTTTCTAGTCCCAGAATTTCACACGCAGAACAGTGTGTCCAGCCAGTGTGTGAGCACCACCTGGTGGTTCTTTGCTTGAATGTCAGGTGTCAGCAGTCTTGGAGGTCAAGGGCCAATGGCAATTTGCTGTTTTCGAAACTCTTCCTTTTGCATTCTTTTTTTCCCTTGATGACTTCATTTCTAGGCATTGTTGATCGGTTTCCCTGTGGTTGTCATACTGTCCACATTCAGTCAAAATTTTATTTCCACAAATCCATCACATCCATACATCTTAGTCTGGTCATTTGCCAGTGTCCTAATTTGGTCATTTCAACCAAAACTGGAAATTCCAGTTTTGCAACTGATGACTGTGACCTGTTCCAATTCTGCAGGTTCCTATCTCACTATGGGTTTTCAAGGAACGCTGTGCTCCATGTTTTCATTTTCCCAGAATTTATGTGCCTGTTTGTGTGCTAGCGTTGGACACAGTGTCTGCCTCAGAGGCCGAGAACATGAAAGTTTACTTTAGAAACCAATTAACCCTTGCTGTTTCCCTGGAGTGTTGTTTTAATGCACTATTTACTCTACCTACAAGCCAGTTTCTGAAAACATTTTCTAAATATCATTTTCTAGCCATCAGTGTGGAGCCCTTTGAGTTGTAAATGTGGGTATTCACATACTTTTGATTGATCATAGCCATCTTTTGTGGACCCCTCAGATAGTCTGCAGACCCCCAGGAGTCCATGAACCACAGGCAGCGGTGACCCGAGCAGGGTGCGGGGTCTGGGGCAAATCATCCCATGCAGGGCCTCATCGCTGCTCCGATCCCACGGGCCCTGGACCTGATGAATCTGCTGCTGCCATTGGCGGTGGCAGGGGGGAGGATAGTGAGTGGCTGGATGCGGAGCCACCGTTTTGCCCAGTTCCATGCCGCCACTGCTCTGCCTGGCTCTGTGGGGCCCCCAGAGCACAGGGCCTGGGGCAGTCACCCCAATTTGCCCTCCCAGAGGCAGCCCTGACCACATGTTGAAAACCACTGGTCTAAACCCATGCAAGACAGTTGCCAGCAGCACTGGTTCCCCTTTTTACCCAATCTAGTGGCTAGAGTACTCACTCTGGATTTTGGAGACTCAGGGTTAACCCACATCTCAAATGAGAGATCAAATTACTAGACTACTCCATCATTTTTTGTGTGAGAGCATTGTGTGTTTCTTTTAAACCAGCTGCATCACAGTCTCTCCTCAAAAGCTTTCTTGAAGAGTTTCAAGAAATAAAGAAATAAAAAAAAAGAAACACTCTGGTACCAAGTCTAACTTAAAAAACTGGTTTTACTTGCACATCCAATCATTATAGTAGACATTTCTAATCAGATATTGTAAAGCACTTTACATGTTAATTACTGTTCATATATAGTAATTCAATAAAACACAGGTATACTGCATGATGACAGCTTTATAGGAGATGTAGAGAATATAGAAAGTAGTTGTTTGGAGCACTGCAAAGGCAAACCTGAGGCTGCCTCCTACGCACAGTCCTGCTCTTTACATTATTACTGGTGAGGGTAGAATTATAACGAGTTCTTGGAAAGAAAGCAGCTCCTCCACAATTGCTCCTAACACCACCCTAGGTTGCTGGTGCCTTCTGGAAGTAGAAAAAGGTCAGCATAAATACCAATGTCTCTTCTTGCAGCACCTGCTTTTTTCTGGGTCTTCCATCCAAGCACTGTGCCAGTCAAACTCTACAACATGCATAAATCTGGCAAGATCCTAGTACAAAATAAGATTGCTGCAACACAGGTGCCCTGCTAAGTATCAGATGCGGTCTGATATATCTAACTCACTAAAACATAGCTGTTTCCTTTTGGAATTTGAGTGTTGCCAAATAGATCAAGATAATAAGTGAACTCAATTCCATTTTCATACCTTATTTTATATGAGCTTGTATAAATTAATAATTTGAGGACATAGAAGATACTGGCTAACTTTGAGTTTCTGCCCCAAAAAACTTCCTGTCTGTAATGGCATGAATTAATAAGAAATATGGGGAAAGTCTATAGAAAGACTAACACTATTAAAATGTCATGTGGCATGAAAGACATGGGCTGTTCTTTTACATGGAACTATAATAATTCTGGGCAGAAAAACAACTTGCACAATACTGAAAATATAAATTCAAACATGCTTTGAAACTGATGATACTCAGCCCTATTTACTAGCAGCTTTTAAAGCATTAATAGAGGGAAAGAAAGTAAAAAGAACCTATTTGGGCTAACAGCTGGAAGGCTGATACAAGGACTCAATATGGTTCTACCATTTGAAGAATTACGCAAAAACACCATTAGATGCAATTACTCCTTGAACTCCTAGAGATTAAAGCATTAGATTGTTGAAACAACCTACTAACCAGAATAACAACATTCAGAAAAATCTCCTTCATAACACTAGGTAAAAGCAAAAGAGAACAGATTATTCTTCAAAGTTATCAATGATGTGTTTATATGTGCTTTCTCTAGATCACACCAAACACTACATTTCTGGATATTCGTGGCCTGGAAATGTTTGCATATGTGTGATTCCAGTTCATTGTGGGCAATTTTTTACTATAAAATTGGGCCAGCTCAATGTACAGTGTTCCGCTGTATGTGATCTGTGTCTGACCTATGCATACTGGTTCTACCATATATAGGTCCATTAAAAGCTTTTATACCTACTATTTACTTAAATCTGTCTGTTCAACTTAGGCTGACCTTCCCATTCAGTCTATAGGCAGAGATAACATAACATAAACAGGCTATGTAATGCTAGCCACAAGCCACATCTTCTTGTTGCATCATCTACATGTTTTAAATTTTATCCTATACTGTTTTTCTGTAACTAGATTACAGTTTACCAAACTGAGGCAATCTCTCCTTTTTGCTGTTTTGTTTATATGGTGTCAAATCTACCTGTACTATGTTTGATCAATTTTAGTTGCTCTTGCCCAAATTTCTTTGCATAGACATTCCAATACTTATCTAAAATCCTGCCACTTATAAATGAAGGGCCAAAGGTATTTAAGAGAAGTTTGAGGTATTTAGGCACCTAACACAAGGTACAGATAGGTGCCTTGTGGTATTTTCAAATGTGACTAAATCACTTATGTGTATTTAGTTCAGTCTGGCCTTTGATCCATTCTGGACAATAAGATTAAGAGAAGGATTTCCATTTACTCCAGTGGAAATTGTCACACAAACTGTTAGCATACCTGTTTTTTTTTAGTTCTAGGACTGGGCAGTACCCATAATGGAACTGAAGAAATTAGATTACTGGGAAATGGATTTTTCTTAGTCAATTAAACCTTTCAAAGTAGTAAATGGAGGTCCTTGAAGGCCAGTGCTGAACATTTATTTCCTTTGTACTACAGTATTATTTGTTTGACAGTCTAACACTTATGGTTTATAACCTATGTTAGGTTTCCCTTTGCATAAAGGTGAATAGTTGTAATCATGCAGAGCGCCATGTTCATGTTCCAACTTCTGTCCTGTTCATGGCATCTCTACTTGGATACTGGGATCAAGTTCCTTTCCATATTGTTTTTTACAAGTGAGGAAGCTTAAAATATGTTTAACTTGGAAGTACTGTTTTCCTTCAAGGTATTTCTATTTCATAGTCACAGAAAGCTCTGAAGATTAAACCCACAGGACCTAATTTTGGGGCCCAGGGGCTGCGTCCAAACAAGTACGGCTGTACGATACGTGGCGCCACAAAAAAGTCTGCAGTGCCACATACCGCATGTTTAGATGTTCTCCATGCTGCAAGGGATATCTGCCTGTGCATGTGCTGTTCCACCTTTTTTCTGTGCATTTTTTGACCCATGGATATCCAGCGCTCAAAAGAACTTGCAGGGAAAAATAGTGGAACAGCACATGCACAGGCAGTGTGCACCGCTCAAAAGCGGACCCAGGCCCCCAGAGCTGCACTGCAGCTGCCAGCCAGGCTCCAAGAAGCAGAATCACCACTGGTGACAGGGTGCACCACCGTTACTTGTCCCTGGAGAATCAAACATCCACACTCATCTGGATGTACCATGGGGAACTTCCCTTGGTTAAGAATTGTCAGGCTGGGTAAAAGACAACTGTAGCTCTTATACTGAGTCTTAAGTTGGTTGCAAATGAAGTTAGGCAAAATAAAATGTTTCTCTTCGAATTCTTCCAACGCTAATTTTCTGCAGCATTGATTTTGAAGTTCTTTACTCTTTTTTTGTTCTTAATGTAATAGTTGAAGTAGCTCCATCTAATGATGAGTTACAACATTACAGTGCATATTCTTGCCCTTGGTTAAATCTACTTTTCTCTGAAATAAAAAATAAATATCCATAAATCTAATTTTAAAATAGTCTGTAATTGCTTTTTCTTTTACTCAAAGTCAAACGTTTTGAATATCTACTCTTTTTTTTAGAATTTCAAAGCATAAGCTATGTTTACTTCCCTGCTTTGTGCTGTGGTGTTCTGAAAGTTTTCAGAAAAGAGGAAACTAGAATATTATGTAATTTGTTTAATTCTACTAGGTTTTAATACAAAGCTATGTTAAAAAAACTTTTTTGATTTAATTTTTTAAAAGTACGCCATTTGTGTTTGCACAGAGTAAAATAAACTTGCTGCCAATTAAAGAAATCTAATACAGAAAGAGATTAAATGCCCAGATAGAAAGGAATTTATAATTTGTTTTTATTAATGACATGATAGAGCTCTTGCACAACCTATTACTCTTTTTATGGGAGAAAGGAGACAAAGCAGTAATAATTAAGATTTGATATAGCATTGCCTTGGCAATTTTCCAGCTTTCAGGGTAGTGAAATAGCATGTGAGGTGGTAAGCAAAGTAGAAAAAACAGGAGGGGAGATGCTACATAATATAAAATACACACATTTATTGCTTTTACATAAATTGCTTTGGCTCGTTTTAAAGAACTAATAGTTATCCGTATGACTGAATTCCCTATGCTTACACATCTGACAATATAAAACATTACGTAAATAGGACTCATTGCAGATAAGGAGTTGAGTCAATGTACTAGTGATAGTCAGAGCATCACTGATTAGCAGTATGTGGCATCAAGAAAAAAATTGTGATTTTTCTACAATCAAGCTTGATGCTTATTATGGCCCCAGTTCCATTACAGAAATTCTAATATAGCACACCCACTCAATGATTTAAAAGCCAATGCAAACAAAGAGAGGAAGATGGTGACAAAATTGGTTAAACCCTGGCAAAAAATAAGTTATTTTTGTAAGATCAAAAAGATATGGGGAAGAGGGTTTGACCAAAGCAGTAAAGTCAAGCAAACCTCAAAAAACTTTGGAGTTTTAAAGGCTTGAGCTATATATAATATTAGCAGTCTTAGCATCTTGCTTTTGGAAGAACCTTTGAAATGACTTGTTTGATCAAATTACTTTATTGGTGGTGGTGTTATGAACTTGTAGTGTGAGAGCAGATTGAATGCTATTATCAGTGAACTTGATCCTATGATTTACTGAGCATCCTTTTAGTATTCATAGACTTAAGTAGCCTCATTTTCCTGTACTTGTCAGTTTCAATTTTGATTAGTATAATGTAGTAAATTTAACCTTACCATTATGGTTTCTCTGGATTAGTCTACAGACAAATGTATTTTGAGAGGAGTTGACTTCTTGTTGGAAGACAATGGGAACAGAGGGTGCTCAGCATAAGGCCCTTCTAATAACCTCTGGAGACAGCATCTTGTAAAACACGTTGACTGATGCTATCAATAGTCGTGATGACTCAATGGCATTAAAACCAAACAGAACTGAATGTGAAAGAGGAGAACAACAAAGTAATGAGAGCATTCAATAATTTGTACTGGAATACAAGTAAAGAACATGGGTTATGGTGCTACATTATTTATAATCATTAGTGAAGGCACTTCTCATATTGTGAAATGTATTTTGTACAATGTGATCTAAAAATGTCTTGCTGTTGCGTTTGCAGAACATTTCCAGGTCCCACGGAAGATTTTTACAAAATACTAACACAGAAATGTGATAGTTATAAGGATTAAAGCTACTTTAAGCCTAGATTACATGTATAGTTGATTGCTAACAACAACAAAAAATGGCAGTAAAAGCAGACAAATGATTATTAATGTAGGGAAAGGCTTTTCAAAGTATTTTTCATTATGTGTAGGTGGAAGGCAGTGGATCAGAAAAATGACTCAATTAATTCTCAGGCTTTCTACATATACTACTAAAAAGTACCTTTTCAATATGATGCTTAAGAAAGAAAAACATTACATATTGTGGTATTCTATTCAATTAGGGTATTTTATTCATCATGTCCATCGAAAGACGTCAAGGAAAGTCATCTAGAAAAATCAAGATTCCTGATGTGTCGTTATCTGTGCAATAACTCAGCTGCAGAATAAAGATAGCTTGTTTTACTTAAGTTCGAGAGAAGAAGCATGGTCTACAGGGGTAAGCAAAATGGTCCTCAAGGGATTTTATCCAGCCCATAGCAGGTCCCTCAGTCCCACCTGGCCCAGGCACAGGAGGCAGCCCGGGCCATGGGACATGGTGCTGGTTTCACCGCCCCAAGCATAAAGCGGGCTGGGGCGTTACAGTACCAGACTCTGCTTCCCAGTAGCCCTGGCAGCCCCCAGCCTCTTTCTGGCTGCCCCTGCCTATGTTCCCACCGCTGCTGGAGCTGGCCCTGCTCCCCGGGCACCCTACTGCCAGGGATGCCAGAAAGAGCAGGCATGCAGGATCTGCATAGAGACTGGCCCAAGACCAAGCAGGGCGCACTCAGGCAGGTGGACAGGATGGGGCTGCAGGCAGGCAAGGAGTGGTGCCTGGGAATGGGCAGGCGGGGGCTGGGATCATGGCCTGGTGACAGTGCAGGGCCATGCTAAGAGTGGATCACGGTTCTGCCCCAGGCCCTGGCCCCATGCTGTCACTGCCCTGCAATCCTGGCCCTTGCCCTGGCCTCGGCCCCACCTGCCAGTCCTGCTCCTAGACACTGCTCCCTGCCTGCCCACAGTCCCATGCTATCCACCCAGCTGAGCACCCTGCTCGCAGAGGTCCTGAGCCAGTCTCCATGAAGACCCCTCCCACCTGCCTGCTCCATCCAGCATCCCTGGATACTGGTCTAGTAGTCTACCACTTAGGTAGTTTTGGTGAGTTGTTGTGGGGGGCAGACTGGGCCACAACAGCTAACCCAAGTTCCTTAAGTGGTCCTCTGTCCCAAATCATTGCCCACCCCAGCTCTATGAGAAGCACTGGACTGGGATTCTGGGAACCTGGATTCTATTCTTTACTTCTCCATTTACTTCTCCATACGTGTTTTTAAAAATCAAATGTTAAATATAAAGTATGGAATAAAATAGTTTAACAACGGCAAGAATGATTTGAGTTACACTGAGTGCAGAAAATATATTTCACTAGCATTTTTTTTTAAATCACTGTTGCAGAAATCTGCTATGGTTCGTTTCTCGGGAGGCGAAAAAAACTCTCAGTCACAGACACACTCCATTAGCAATACAAAAGGTATATATTTGCAAATAGGGTCAGAGAGAGAGA
>NW_017728886.1:39962159-40006748 GCF_001723895.1 Crocodylus porosus
CTAAGATGGCGATTATTCTTATCTAGCCTAAGAAATGTGGGAGCCATGAAAGAAAGTGTGATTTAGTGTAACAAAGAGATAGTAAATTTGCAGAACAAAGAGAGAGTGATACCTTAATACAAAGAGCCCTTAGTAGCTTTTTTTTTTTCCCTTCAATCTCCAACCCCCCCCACCTCTTCCACCAAGGAGACAAGGAGAGCTAGCAGCTGTGCTTTTCTAACAACACTATTGATAATGCATTTTTAATAATATTTCTAACATCACTCTGGATTCATTTGGCAATCAGTAGAAAAAATGAAATTATAGTGAAAAAGTGTAACACATGATGGAAATACAAATGATTTACTTTGCATATATTTTGCATACTTCATTTCCCCACCCTGAAGGCTCCTAAATCAGGAAGAGACAAAAACATATTTTTAGATGGTTAATTGAATTGGAGGAAAACATTTGATGGGGCAGGTTTTTATAACAGACTATGGTTTTATATTTACAATATCAATTCAGACATTGCTCAGTCCACAGTGATCAAATGTTGAAGTCTGATGGTTGTTCAGTGCCTGAGTGAAATGATGCGTTTACAATCTACCTTTTATTACATTTTGTACAGCCGATAACTAAATTATTGACCCTACTATTCAGGAACTGGGAAATGAATCCTTTGCTATTTCCAGGTGTTGCAACACCCTGGAGTTCCTTACTATCTAAACTAGAAAGACTTGAAAGATGCCTGCTAAACTGGGGAGTCTAGAAGAGGGACACTTTTAATATATGCTGTTATACACTCAGTGCTTGTAAGGACTGCTTTTTTTCTGAGAAAAATCAGTTATGTTGAAAATACACCATCGCTGTGTATTGACATATTAGGAAAGACTTAAGACAACACCTCCAAACACCAAAGGCTTCGTTTCCCAGTTGCTACACCTGTTACTCCCATCACAATCCCAGTGCTCGAAAAATGATTTTGCAACTGCTTTTTGTGCCGTCATTTAAAAACCCCAGACTAGTAAAGTGGGAGTCGTGTAACCCTGATAGTCCAGGAAATATGAGTGGGAAGATTATACGCACGTGTGCATGTAGGATGGGTGTGTGTACCAATGTGCATATATGTACGTACGTGCTTATATATACACGTGTAGGGGGCTATCGCAATAAACACGCACAAAAGCGGCCCCATAAAATCTATGCCCGGAGCCGTTTCTTATGGCCGCGAGCGGGGCCAGATGCTACGGTAAGTTTGGGGGCACTAAATGCTTCTCTCCCCACGGGACTGGAGAAGAGGCGGCTGCGCCCCGAGGCCTGTCCGGCCGCTCCCCGCCCCCCGCGGGCTGCACACGGGGCCCGGCCTGGGCCACAGCGCACCAGCCAGGCGGGCCCGGGCTCGGGGGCGGCGCTAACCGGGTCCCGCCCATTTCCGCCGTGACGGAGCCGTGCGAGTCGCTTTCCGCCCCTCCCCTCACGCGGCCCAGGCCCAGGCCCAGGCCCCGGCCCAGGCGCAGCATGGTGCGGGCCGCCCGCGCGCTGCTACGGAAGGTCAGTGCGGGCCGGGCCGCGACCCCGGGGACTGGACGTGAGGGAGCCGCGGGACGGACTCACCTCCAGGCGGGCCTCTGTGACCACGACATGGCGTGAGCCGCTCGAGGCGAAGCGGCCCGCGGGGGGTGGAGCTGGGCGTCCTCTGCCCGCGCGGCTCCGGCAGCACCGAGGCGTCTGGTCCCCAGCCCGGCTCCGCGGGGCTGCCCGAGCCAGGCCACAGAGGGGTCTGGAGCAGTGGGACAACAAGCCAGGATTTCCCCTGCGGTGGAGAAGCGCGGGGGCAGTAAGGAAAGCGAGCTTTCCCCCCAGCCAGCCCCGAGGCTACCTTTTGTTGTGCCTCTGACTTGACCCCACTTGTCTTCCTGCCCAGTGCGGAGCGCTGGATTTGGTGATGTTGCCAAGCCCTGTCCAATCTACGATTCTCCTGTCAGGGGTCCACCCTGCAAGGCCTGGATTTGATGCCGCATGCAGCTGGTGCGAATCAAACCCGCTGTCTGTTGTTAGCCCTGCATGCAGTACCAGGCAGGGATGAAAGCAAAGGCTTCCCTTAGTAGAAAGTGCAGAGATCTCCTGGAGGGAGGGGGACTCCTGAGCTGGTTACTGCCAGGATGATTCTTGTTATTAACCTTTCTGTGGCCAGAGGCCGTGGAAACAGTCTCTGACAAAAGAGCATTCAGTGTATGTTTAAGCAGTGATTAAAAGACTAATGAAAGACTTCGTGTTATTTGTTAGTATGGCAACTTTGTAGATAATCTGAGAGTCCATGTGAAAGGAGGCACTGGTGGAATGGGCTACCCTCATTTCGGTGGAGAAGGAGGGAGAGGCGGTGACGTCTGGTTTGTAGCTAGAGAAAAAATTAACTTGATAACCGTTAAAGCCCGATATCCCAACAAACGGTTTGTGGCTGGAACTGGAGCCAACAGTAGGTAAGGGTGTCACACGTGGTTTGGTGGAAATAGTTTTAATTTGGAGGAAAATGCCCATTATGTGTCTTTAATCCTGGTTTAACTTGTGATAGTGTCAGAGCACTGAAAGGTGATAAAGGAAAAGATTGCGAAGTTGGTGTGCCTGTGGGAATTACAGTCACCACTGATGATGGAGAAGAGATCGGTAAGAACTTTCTATCCTCTTTTTAAAGCATCTATATACAAGATGGGTGCATCTAGCAACTAGCATCTAACAAAAATTTGGCATGCAGCTGGCTACTGTTTCATCTTAAAAGACAAAACAGATTTCTATGCTTAGACAAGTATGTTCAAGAGACAAGAAATACATTGAGGAAACTCCCAATAACTGAGGATCCTTCCAGTAATGTAGCTATTGGTCAATTTGTATCATTGGCTAGAGCAGTGTTTCCCAACCTTTTCCAGCCCAAGGCACACTTGCATTAATAAAAATTTTCTGCGGCACAGCTGTTACAGATTTTCAGATGTTGGTACCATTGTTGGCACCGGAGGGGGTAGGGGGCAAGGAGTCCAGGGTGTAGACAGTCTTTGCTGGTGCTAGATGCCAGTGTTAATGGGACACTTCTGTGCCCTGCATTAGGCAGCCACTGCACCACACTTTCTGGCAAAGATGCCCCTGTTTTACTTGCCTGGGAGACTAGTAGTGTGGCATAGAATCACAGCATCCTAGAGCTGAGGGGCTGGCAGGGACCTAGCCCAAGCCCTGCCTGTGCAAACCATTCCAGAAAAACCCCATATGCAGAAGTTATGTCATCACCTCTGACACAGCAGCAGGGGGACTACAGCAGCCAGTGTTCTGCTGCTGCAGAGGTAGTGAATAAATGCTTGAGACACCCCAGGCAGAAGCCATACCCCACTGCAGAGGAAAGCAAACCCCACCCAGTCTGCACCAGTCTGAACAAAGGGTAAAACTCCTTCCTTCCTACAGTGTTGGTCTGGCCCTAAGCACAGGGGCAAGACCCTCCAGCTAAGATGTTGCAGGGCTGGTGCCAGTAAGAGCATTGGCACAGCTCAGTCTAATCCCCACCCCCAGTGTGGCTTCTGCCAGCACCCAGTGCCTCTGGCCTTACAGAGCCTAACGTACCTCTGTAAGAGCCCTGGGTGGGGGGTGCTCAGTGCTGTATGTGGCCTGCATGGCCTCCCCACCTGCCCCACCCTGCTCCAACTTGGGGCAGCACCAGCCTGACCTGCATGTGCTGTGACCCCTCAGCACCCAGCTTCTTGGCAGGGCCGGGCCTGGCAGCAGCTCCTTCCCCCTCAGGTGATTCCCACTGGTGCCAGGCCTGCCTCCCCATGTGTTCACATTGGAGCCACACAGCAGCACTGTGCCTCCCAACCCCTGCCCTGCGCAGGGGTGCCACCCCCTGCACAGCCCAAGTCTGGATCCAGCTCTTTTGGGTTTGCTCTGCATCCAGGGCACACAAAGGATCTGAATCAGATTCAGATCCTTTGGATTCTTTCCTAGGCCTCTGTGTGCAACGGGGTGCAAGTTCGAAGGAGCTGAGTCTGACTGAACTGAATCTGATTCCGATCCTTCTCGGATGCGGGACAAGGAGCGAATCCAAATCTGATTCAGTTCATTCACATTCAGTTCTTGCAGCACACCAAGGAGCTTTTCATGGCGCACTGGTTGAAAAGCACTGAGCTAGAGTACAAGAAAACAGGAATTAAAGGTTAAAACCAGGTTAGATTTATTCTGAGCCATTGATCTTTGGATAACTTGTTTATGTGCTACAAAACAGGGTTAGAAGGATGAAGGTCCTTGCTGAATTTCTGCATCTTGAGAGCTGTCTCAACTAAAGTTTAAGACTTGCTGGAAATAAGTTGCACAGCAAGCACCTATAATAGATTGTCATTCTCAAATTCAAAATATTTTGATTAATAAATTATTATAGATATGTCTAAAAAAAGGTCTAACATTGACATGTGTAGCTTTTCTTGTTCAAACAACATCCAGCTAACTTCTGCAGTTTTTATAACTTTTGCTATTATATACTTAGGCTAGGCACAGAAGTTGCATGTAAACCAGTTTAAGTGATTGGAAACTGGTTTAAGCCTATAACAGAACAGAAGCACATAAACCACTTTCATAATCACCCAAACTGGTTTAAGGAACTTCTGTCCCAGATCCCTTCCCAGTCCACGTTAACTTGCATTCCTCTAGCATCCCAGGATGTTTTGCAGCCCTGGTCTATCCTGCCTTCTCCATTGAAGCAGGGACTGCTTCACCCCTCTGCTCCTTAGCCTGCTTCCTGCCTTCATCTGTCAGCCCATAGGGGCAGGGGAACGGACTGCCAGATCCCCTTGGCCAGGGTCTACACAAAACATGGGAGGAGGGAAAGCCCCTGTGGTGGGGGCTTTTCAGATCCTGGCAGCCTTCCCCCTCCCCAGGTGCCGATTGCTTCAGCTGCTGCCACAAGAGAGGGAGAAGGAGTCCCCTGGGCTGGGTGCCTGCCCATGTAGCCTAGTGTGAGGGCACCGGGGAGCGCCTGCCTTGGGGAGACTTCCCCCTGCCCCAGCCCAGGGTAGCCCCAGGGAGCCGAGAGGAATTCTTCCCCTCCAAAACCTTGCCTTAATCTCTACTGGTCTCAGGCAACATCAGGAAGAAGAAGGAAATTCTCCTGTTCCTCTGCAGCCAGTTTTGCCTTTGGTGTGAGTCTCAGGCTAACCTAATGCAGGAGAGGAAAGGAATTTCCCTTTGCTTCCTAGACTATCCATGAGACTCCAGCAGCTAAGGCAAGGGGCAGGGACTCCCCAGTGCCCCCATGCTGGACTGCAGGGACAGGCACCTGGCTGGGAGGACTGCTTCTCCCTCCCTCCTGTGGCAGCAGCTGAAGCAATCAGCAGCAGGGAAAGGGAAAGGGGGGATTCTTTTCAGCTTCCCAGGGCTGCCTGGGCTGGGGAACACAGGCTGGGAGAAAACTCCTGAGGAGGAGGCTCCCCCAAGGTGGGTCAGCACCTGGACAGGGGGCTCCTCAACCCCCTGTGGGGAGACAGCAGGGGGTTGGAAGCATGTACCGGGGGGAGCCAGTTGTGGATACTTAGCTGTGCTGGCAATGGCCAGCAGGCTGAGAGAGATAGTCAAGTGCTCCCTGCCTACTGGCCTGGGTCAGTGCAAACCTCCCCCTGCCTTTCCCAATTGGAAACAATGTCAGTTCAGCAGGTTATCAGTTCAACCTATGCAGCTTGGAGGAAGCTGCCAGTTTGAATGGATTCAGCCTCGAGCTTTCTGATTGTCTGTAAAGTAATATTTTGGAAGAGATGGTATTTTAAGCATACAACTGAGTAGCAGGTGTTTCCAAAATACCATACTATTTAAGACTTTTCAAGGGGTGATAGCTTTAAAGTGAAACTTAACCTAGTAGAATTTAGTGCTGAGAATTTGAATTCTTGGTGCATGCCTGTTTTCTGATTTAAAAAAAAAAATACATGTACTGTGACCCTGTACAAGGGGGCTTATATGGAAGCCTTGTAGAATTCCTCTTAGCAGATTTACTTACCAATCAAGATTTGTAACTGTTGCAGAAGAGCTGTATTGTTTTCTGACTGGTGACTTTTTTCAGGAGAACTTAATAAAGCAGGAGACAGATTATTGGTAGCTCGTGGTGGTCTTGGTGGTGAGTTGGTTACGAACTTCCAGCCTTCCAAAGGCCAGAAACGAATTGTTCGTCTTGATCTCAAACTTATAGCAGATGTTGGCTTAGTTGGGTGAGTACTGTGGTTTTTGACCATGTCTGAGAATTAACACTTAGAATCAAAGGAGGTTGCAAAGAAGTTTTTAAATTTAGGGAAAGGGTGACAGTATGGATAAGTCTTACTATTTAATATTTTAAGAATTCATCATTAGGTGTCATACTTGCTTGGTTTGGTTTTTTGGGGGGTTTTTTGATACGAACATCAATTTTACAGTTATAGCGGATTGGTCGTAATGGGTTGAATAGTAGCTAGGCTTAATGCATTGGTTTGAATCCAGGTCTAGCTGTTGTTAGTGACAATGCTAACAAGTGACTCTTCGGGGAGGGGGGCGAGGGTTGTATACAGGTGCAAATGGAATTTGGGCTCTCAGTCCAAGCACTTTGATAGGAGAATTGGAAAGCTTGGGTTTTCATATGTTCTTAGTCTGGTACGTCTTACTGTGACTGATTAAAAGATAACATTTTTTAATTTGTTTCTTAAGGCAAACCCAAGAAGTGTTTTAACACAGTAAAAGTATGCTAGTGCTGTTTATTTACCATAGATCAGTTGTGTTCTATTTTCTGTTTACAATGATTTGTCTGGAAAATTTGAAGGATGTATTTTCTGAAAGGCACTTTTAACTTAAAATAGGCCAGTCCATTTACTTTTGATGCTTGGAAACTTGAGTATAGGATGGTGGTTTTACTTTAGGTTACCTGATGGTATCACACGTGGAAATGTTTCTTTTGTACTTACGTTTTGTAACAGTGGCGGTGCGGGGGGGCGGGTTTCTAATAAAACCTAATTTTAAATCGTATTTTGAGTTGCTAGTTTCCCTTTAAAAGCATAAAAAGAATCAGTGAGTTTTCTGTTCTGTTATCTTGCCCAGATTGAGTCAACCTCAAATATTCTGTTAGTGCTTGTACTTTGATCTTTTTTGAGTTTGTTACTCCTAGTTGTTAATATAATAAAGTGGTTTGCCATTAGATCAGACTAAAAAAATCATGTTGTTTTGAGAGAAGATTGTCAGGGCTGGGTACAGATTGTGATGTAGAAGAGAGGTTGAAATTTTAACTTCAAAGAGATTATATTTTTCCTCTGGAAATATACCACTTTGTGGAAAAAATGGAAAGAGTAATATTTTGACATGTCTCTTGGGGTTCTTCCAACATTGGAAAACATTATTATTATTATTATTATTATTTATTTGCTTTTTAGAATCAAATCCTGTCCTATCCAGATGGTCAGAGCAGCTTAAAATAAACCAGCAACTTGCAGATAGGATTCCCTCAGACAATACCCCAAAACCCAAGAACTCCAGTTTTTCCTGCTCCTTACCACCTCCCCTGTAGTGCCCCCAAATATCTGTACTTAGCCTGACTGTCTGTTCTTAGCCCATGAGTTAGATTTATTTTCTGAGAGGCAAGGATTTCTCAAGGTGATATCTTGTATTGGACCAACTACATAGTTGGTGTAAAGTTAGACAAGCTTTTGAATGTAGACATTCTTCATCAAGCCAGTGATCAGTGACCTGATGCAGAATGCTTTGCATTTGAAAGATTGTCTAATTTTGGATAAACTGTGTAGCTGAGTTGATAAAAGATATGGCCCTAAGAAATCCTTACCTCTCTCAAAATTTCTGGGCCATCATGCTTACAACATCACTCTTGCCCTACTGTTATTTTCTAATTCATTCATTGTTAACAGAATTGTTTAAGTTAGTTTTGACTTCAGGATGCTTATGGATTTTTGTCATCTTCAGATTATGGGCTTAATTACTCCAGTACTCCCTTACTAAAAGCAATAGTAAGTAGCGCAGGTCTAATTGAAGGTGGTATTTGATTTATAGGTTCTTTTTATTGCTGAAGTGTTCATCTGTCAGTGGTTCTACATTGACTTTTCAGGGCTTTTAGCTAGACAGAACATTTTATTTTAAAAAAAAAATAGCAACAGGATGTAGAAATTGGACACACACAAACTTAGAATCCCTCATGCTCTCTTTCTTCCAAATTACATTGGAGAAACTTCCTTTACAGTTATTACATCTAGAATGGACTATTCTCTTATGATTTTCCCCACAGGTGTAAGAAACAGTGGTTAAAAGAATATTCTAATATCATTCCATAATTTAAGTTTACCGTAAACAAGTTCATTTCACAGATTTCAGGAAGTCTTATTTTGTCTGTGCTGTACATAGATTGTAATTGGTTCAAAATTGTAAAAAAAGAAACCATGTAAAATTCTAGTATGGTACATGCAGTAGGCACTGTACCAATAGTTATCATCTCAAAGGGCTTTGCAGTCTAAACAGGATTGACTTTAGATAAGAATTTGAGATCTTTACGTTAGGCATTCAGGAGTACAGAAAAATGATAAAAGTTTGTTTTATTAATTTGATGCATCAGTGCATATATTAAGGTATAATATATAGCGAATAACTATTTATAAATATGAACTTTCCTTCTAGATTTCCAAATGCAGGAAAATCCTCCTTGTTAAGCAAGATTTCTCATGCCAAACCTCAGATTGCAGATTATGCATGTAAGTACAGTCTGTTTCATTGCTTTTTATGTTCGTTAAGAACATACGGTGTTTCTTATGACTTGATTGCACACTTTCAAAAAGAAAAGGGGAGTGTGGGAGGGGAGGTTTCCAAAAGGTAGATGAATACACATGTTGCCTATCGAGGATCAGGAGATTTTAAAGTAATAAAGTGTCATTGAGTTATAGCTTAGGGCATTTCTGTGGTTCTAGGCAGCAATAGAATAACTCGAGGTGGGTGAAGAGGGGCCAGGTAACAGGGGGGACAGGGAAATTAATGGGAGGAATTGGCACAGAATGGAGGCAAGCGTTCACCAAGATGGAATCAGCTATGCTGCTGCTCCAGGAGTTACAGGCTTCCGCTTTGTGGATTGGATCAAGGATCCAGGCAGTGATGTAGGGGGACTCTTGGGTCCTGGTGGCTATGTGCTCAGGAAAAAGAGAGAGCAGAGACAGCCCCCGCCAACAAATTATGAATTTTATATCTTTGCCATGATTGGCACTTAACTTCTTGGCTGCCAGGACTCTAGGGCCCTCTTGCCTCTACCCCCTGGGACCTGGACATCAGCCGAGACCATAGCTGCAGAGGGCACAAATCTTACCAGATATGGCTCTGGTCCTTTCCCCACCCATCAGTGCCCAGGGCAATGAAGAAGCTTGCTATATGGCAACAAACTAAGACACCCACATGTGCTAACTCCTAACTAGAAGCAGCATAGCCCTGTACAGTCAACTCCCTCTTTTTCCATAAGCATTGCATGTGGAAGTAGAGTTGCCACTGGTAAATCATACAGTAAAACAACACTTGTCTTCCATTAAACTCCAGTCCCTCCAAAAGTTGTACTTATTTGTCAGATCATATTGCTGTCAGTTTTGTTGGAGAATTTCCCTTAAGCGGTAGTAAGATGTTTAAGCAAATGCAGTAGTGCCTGCCTGCTGCTGCTTCTCTCTGTCTGCTTACTGCTTATCACATATGAAGGAAACAGGCAGGATAATTTACCATTTAACATCACTTCCATGTGGGATTATAAGACCTTCTTCTGCCAGTCATATGGATGGGATTAATTGGTGGCAAGGGGGCCATTCCCATTATTTCACAACACCCCCCCCACCAAACTACTCAGAGCCTTTAAAAACTAGTTTACTATGTGCATGGTGACTTTACCTGCAAGACTTTACTTAGGGAGGGGGTGGGGGTGAGATGACAGTTTTGTAAATCCAAAAACTGCAGATTGGAATTGAAAGGTAAAAGATAACAAGTCTCATCAGTTTTTGGACCCAGTCTTCATTTTAGTTCCATCTGCCTTTTTAAATGTCAGTTCTATCCAGCTGAGAAAAGACAGTAACAAAAACAAGCAGAATTGTTGAGAGACACTTTACCTCACATTTTGTATTTGTACATCAGTGTCATGTAAGCTCTTTGCAATCCTTAAAAGCTTGGTGGAAGCAATGTGAAAGGCTATAAACACCGTGGTTGCATTTTACCACTGACCTCTCAAAATTGACAGCAGCAAAGGGGAGACGGAAGGAAAAAGGAATAGTCACTATGAAAAGAATGGGGGAAAAGTTGGTGGGTTAAACCTTAAAAAAAGTGGCATTAATTATTAACAATATTTTGGTTCATATTTGAGCCTGCATATCTGTTACTGAGCAGTAAAAATCACTACAATGTCATTTTATCTTTCATTGTACAATAATTAAATTAGAGAAAATGTCACAGGAATAAGAGTAATTGATTCCAATAAATAAGGCATGAAGATTTTGTATTAAAAACTGAATGTAACAAAGTTTTTTTGTTTGTTTTTTGGGTTTTTTTACTTCCTGCTCCAGTTACAACAGTAAAACCTGAGCTTGGAAAGATTATGTATCCAGATTTGAAACAGGTTGGTATAGAAAGTCCCTTTCTAGATGTTATACATAGGGTATAGCTGACTAGTTAAATGTCTGTAGTGCTCCAAACCTATCAGTTCTTCTACTGTAGTGGAACCTAATTCTGCAATATAACCTTAAATTAACCGGGTTGTTTTTTTTTCAATTTTCTTGTGAGAGAAAATTCTTGTAGTTTTTAACTGTGTGAAATTAGGAACTCTTTTATCCTCCCCAATAGAATCCTGATTCTTTCTGTTTACAAAGTGTTAGAATTTACTAATAGTCTAGCATCTAAATCCAGTCAGCTTTCCTGTTCCACCTGCACATCTAAAAAATGAGTGCTTTTAAGTTGCTCAATATTTACTAGGAATATATTACCTACCCAGAATCTGGTGGGGAGGAAAAACCCTAAAAACTCTTCCCTGAGTTTGGGTTTCTTTAGAAAACAGTAGAAATATATGGGTTTGTTTTCAATATAAAACTAATAGTTTCTTTAGTATTTTGCCCTAGAAATGTGAAGTAACGCTTCTTGACATTTTTGTTGAATAAAAATAAAAGGAAAGATACTTTTTTTTTTACCTTGCAGCCTTGTATAATCAGAGGAGAAAAACTTGCTACGTACTACACATCTGAGTATCTGAACACTAGTGCCTTATTTCCCTGTATTAAAATCAGTGTAACATCACTTACATTTGCTATCCTTGTATATTCCTTGTCCTGCAAGGAATTCCCAGTGATCTCAGGAGAATATTCAGGATCTTGCAGGATCAGACCATAGATAATTTGACAATGACATCCAAGGAGTATGTGTGACTCTTGCATCTCCATGTGCTTTTTTTTTTTTTTATAGTAAGATAAGATTTGTCTAAAATATATAGAATGTCTGTTCACACGTTTGGGTTTTGTATGTTAGAGAAATACTAGGAAAGTAGAGAATTTTGATTCTGAGTTGTTTGGTTGCATGAAATGTAAAACTGAAGCAGCTGTAGAGGAAACCACCATCTTACTTCAAGCAAAATATGTTTGTTTATATCTTTTTTTCATATGCTATTAATATTTAAAGGATAGTATTTTTCTGATTGATCTAAAGAAAACCTTTATGCTGTTCCTATGGAACTTGTTAATCTTAAATAGTTGATGAATGTGTGGTGGGAGTTTAACATCATGACTAACCACTTCATTTGTTTGTTTTCTTATGCATTGATTAAAATACTTTAGAAAACTGGGGTAATCGGGCCAACACCCTGCCCAAGATTTTGAAGGTGTGTAGGAATTCAATGCATTCCCCAAATTGGGACTATTTAAATCCGATGGGATCTCAAAGCTGTGAATGGGAGCTAGGGTCTACCGTTTATGTGCACAACTCACAATCAGAATTAATGGTAAAATGTGTCCCTTAATTGAAAGAGAAAATTGGCAACTTCTAAAAAGAGGAGAAATCTGAAATAGCCTAGACCTTTGCAACAGATAATGAATAGTTTTTAACGCTGGAAAAGAGGGGCCTTCTGGAAATCAGTAACCATTACTCTGTGGCATATCTTTCTCCACTGAATACCCAGGGACAGCTTTTATTACCCAAGGCTGTCTATCACTAAATTCAGCAGGAACTTCTCATTTGTTCTGTATTTTTTTCCATTTTTCTAAAACTGATACAGCGCTAATCCCTGTTTCTTTTCACTCACAGATGCTCAGTTGGTCTCTACATTCCTTTATTCCTCCCATAGTTTAAATACATAGGTTATGTAAGTAAAGATACAAATACATAGTTAATGTCTGTACTGGCCAGAGGGTAGCATGATGAATGAGCAGAAGTTTGCTCACCAGCAAAGTGCCTTATTAGAAGGCCAGTCCCATAGTTCTGGGGTTGGGGAGAAGAGTAGGATGCTGAGAGTCCTAGTCTATATTAGCCTTGGGACCTTCTCAACATTCAGCCCTTAGATCAGCCTTTTGGTTTGTATTGCAAGGCATCTGCTATCAGACAGCTGTTCCTACAGGGGAACCCAAAGGAGAATGTTTCCTCTTGCACAGGCAGAAGAAGTTCCACTACAGTAGCTGAATTGTCAAGGACCCCAGTGCATTTTGGTAGGTACCAGCTGTGCAAGCAGGCTGCAGCTGCTGGTAGAAAATCTGGGCACATCTGCCTGTGTTTTCTGGCAGGGTTCCCATGGCAGGAGAATCGTATCGCTTACAGAGTAGATATTGCTCTCCCACCAGAATGAGAGCTCTCCTCATAGGGATCTGTGCGCACTTACAGTGGATATATTTGCAGTTTGGCTGACACAACATACCTTCTGCTGGCAAAACTGCTGTAGCCCAGGCCTCTGGCTAATAAGGGTTGAGTAGTTTTGCAGCCCCTATATTCCTGACTTATGGACTGGCAGATGAATCTTTTTTGCTTCCTCTGCTTGCTTATTCCCTTTCTAGAGCCCGGTGACTAAACCATTTTCCAGATGGTGGGAAGTGGAGGGGTCATTTATCTCCTGTCTATCTAAGACAACAGACAAAAGAGCATCTGGCATGTATTTCTGATGGACCTTGACATGTTCTCAAGCAGCAGTAGTGTGAAAATAACAAGAGTCTTGTCTGCTTTGACACTTAACCAAACAGTTAATTTTAGCTTGAGGAAAAAAATGAGTTTGCCCACAGACCCAGGAGGACAGTTCTGTCTAAATTCACATTTTGAAAAGTATCTCTGTAACTGTAAGGAACATACTTTGTTTTCTAGTCTAGTAGCATTTTAAGTCCAGTCTGGACTAGCGGCCTAATCTTCCTACTTTCTAGAGAGCTTCTCTTCTCTAGTGATAAATGAATTTTGCAAGACCTTGCTGAAATAGTAATACTTCATTTTTTAAGTTGCTGAGAAGTAGCATCAGAAGTGATGTTTCTGCAATTTCTTCATCTAAATCAGACTTATTTTAAATGTGTTGCAAAGGCTTGTAGATATTGCCAGTGAATGAAGAATAAATAGCTGAGAAAGCGTTGTCTCAGAGGTATTTGTGGAATACCTATTTTATTTTTTCTCACGAATATAGATATGTCTGGAGTGTTGACCATTTTAAAAATCTTACTGGGTACTGTTTTCCCTCTGAGTATCTTTATTTTTTGTGTTCCTAGATCTCAGTAGCTGATCTTCCAGGATTGATTGAAGGTGCTCATGTAAACAGAGGAATGGGTCATAAATTTCTCAAGCATGTAGAAAGAACCAAACAACTTCTCTTTGTTGTAAGTAATTATATTAACGTCAATGGCTGCTTGAATTTAGCTTGTGAATCTGTTTAACCATTTCTCTGTATTTAGCCTACTTGCTCTTTTTGGCGCTGGTAAGGATTCACTTAGAGTAAGCATCCAATTTTGCACCCCACGCTTCAAGAAGAATGTGGGAAGAGTCCAGTGGAGAGCAACAAATACTATTAGATACCTGGGAAGTATGATTTATGAGAAAAGGCTGAAAGAGCTAGGATTATTTGGTCTGGAGAAGAGTGCGGGGAGGGGAGGGAGATTTGATAACAGTCTTCAACAGTCTGCCTGAGGGACACTTATGGAGATGATGAAGATACCCTTTTCTCTGTGGCTGTAAGGGATAGAACTAGGAGCAATGATGTTAAAGTGAAGCAGAGGAAATTTAGATTGGGAATTAGAACTTTCTGATTTTGAGGGTGGTCAGTTATTGGAACAGCCTACGTAAAGAGGTTCCAGAATCTCTGTCCCTGGACATTTTCAAGAACTGGTTAGACAGACACTTGGCTAGGATAGTTTGTTTTAGGGATTGTGTTGAGCAGGGTCTGGACTAGGGGACTTTATGAGGTCCCTTTCAGACTTATTTTCTTATCCTTTAAAACTTATGATCCTGCAAGACTAAATGCGATGATTCTCAATCAGGATGCAGCAGTGCCACAGGATGTGCTGTGCAGTATTAGCACTGTTGGATGTGCAAACATGATTCACAGGATAAACCCAGAATCAAATACAAATCTCTAAAATTAAAATTATTTTGACCTGTTGTGGTCTTTCTGAGCTCTTTGCAGCAGGAAAACTGCTCTGTTGTTTTTCTACAGTCAAAAAAACAAGTGGAAAAATAAAACGTAGCATTTTGTGAAGGCACCTTGCATCTAATGAGAGATGCCTTGAGTCTAAAAATGGTTGGGAACCACTGTCTTAATGTAACCAGCTTTCAGGGAAAAATATTGCTGTTCTTATGTTTTATGGTAAACATATAATTTAACATAGTGTGTATTATGGAAATCTAAATAAACTGATGGATATTAATGTAATGAAGGCTATTGCAAGTTTATTAAAGATTGCAGGGGGCTGCACTTAACCCCAGTGACCCAGATGGTCCCTTCTACTCCTATGTTTCTTTTTTGGATTAAGATTCCCATAAAAAAAAGTATTCTTGGGCCTGGGTTTTTTAGACAATGGTAGGACTTGCGGAGAGGGAGTTCCTTTGTAACTTTATCTTTCTTTTTAGGTTGATGTCTCTGGCTTTCAGCTCTCTCTTAAAACTATGTTCAGAACACCTTTTGAAACTATCCTACTTCTTACAAAGGTAATTTCCTATTCCCATAGATAGTAATGGTGCATCCTGCCAAGGAAGAGTACTGGATACTTCTTGTTTGTAATTTTAAAGCTAGGGACAGATATTATGCACAAACCGGTTTAAGTGATCAGAAACTGGTTTAAGCCTGTAACAGAACAGATGTTCAGTGCACATAAACCAGTTTGAGAATAGCTGAAACTGGTTTGAGATAAACCTGGTTGAATGTAGTATCAACTGATTTGGCTCAAACCCATTTATGCAGTGTCTGTCCAAGACCCTTGCTGGTTTAAGATATACCTGACACCCCCAGTATCCCGGCAGGGCTGGCCCCTCCCCTCTGCTCCCTGACTGTAGCTCCAGAGACTGCAGGCTGCTTCCCCCTTCCCCTCACCATTCCTTGCTAAGTAGGAATCCCCCCCTCCCCTCTGCCCTGCTGAGGAGATGTCTGTGTAGTAGCTAGCAGACCACATGCTGGCGACTGTCTGTTGCTGAATCAACAGGTAGCTGGTAATGTCCCTCTGTTGTTTTCTTAACTGGATGATGAACACTGTTATCAATTCCCTGCTGGGCTAATCAGAGCTCCTGCCTGAACTTGGCCATGCCCCCTCAGCTCCATGCTGTGGAAGGAAGGGAGGGGGTACTCTAGCACCCTCGGGCTTCTAGCCTGAGCCACTACAGGTATGTATGTGCCTGCATTTCTGGGATGTCTGTGTGGTTACAGAATTGATTTAGCCTAGCCAGGTTAAACTAACATGCAAAGATTAAATCAATTCAGGCTCAGGCTTTTTGAATGTCTGTCCGTAGCCTAAATGTTTATTAGGTGGCTGCTGGGTTAGAACATACAAATGAAGGCCAGCTAACAAGTAGCTGGGTTTTTTTGGACTGATTTAATCCTTTTTGCCAGCAACTCTAAAAGGTTTGGAGCTATTCAGGTCTGCTTTACACCAGTGTGTTTCAACCCATGATTCACAAAAATATGTGAAAGGGTTGCAAACAAACTTTAAAAATGTGAGAAAAAAGTGGGAAATCATTGCTTTTCCCTTGCAGGCTGGCAGAGTTCTAGCCTGCAAGGGGCTGCTTTTGAGGACCTCTGTAACCTACACATCCACCCCCTGCCCCCCACACTGCAGGGCTGGAGCCTGGGTCTGGAGGGTAGTGGGCCAGAAATGAAGGCTGTTGAGTTGGGACTGGCCAGTGATGCTTACAAATGGGTCTTGCTACAAAAAAGGTTGAGAATCACTGCTTTAGACACAGTTGCTTCCTTACTTTCTATTATATGAAGAGATGCTGTGAAGTCAAGCTGAAATTAAAAAGAAATTGTATCTTTTCAGTCACATACATGACTGTTAGTTTTCTGAGGAATGGAAATGAGTATGCTACTAAATCCTAGGCTTCAGGTCCTTTGGGTCACAAAATTTGTCCCAAGAGCCTGTTCAGTCTTCAGCTTTGCAGAAACCATTCCCTGCTGGGGACTAGTTCTGAATCTCATGCCTTATGCTGTTATGAGTTTTCATCATCACGTGTGATTTTTAAATGATATATTTAAAGATGATGTTGCACTTGTACTGATTTTTTTTCTTTCCCAAATCCTGTAACTTGTTTTCTGCGTTAGCTTATGCTAATGTACATTTCCTTGCTGTGTGATTTGCATTTTTATTATCTTTGGTATGAGGCACAGAAGAGGGTCTTGTACATTTTTAAATTTAAGAATATGGAAGATAGCCAAAACTTTCCCTTCTTTTAAAAAGTTGTTGTAGACTTTGCTGAAAGTTTTCAGAACTGTAACAAAATAGGAATAAATGTTTTGTATGTGTCCTAATGCAGATATGAATAAAAAGAACAAAGCTGTCCATCATCATTATGAGAAATGAGTCAGAATTGTATATGGTGCATACCTACAGTGAACGCATGTAAACAAGGTGAGCGTGTCTACACGAGCAATTAATGTGACTGAATATACTCCAGCTCAATTTGAGCCTGAGTAAACTAATTTGAATGTCACTGTCTTACACATGCATTTAAGCACAGTAATTTACTACACTGCCAGATAGTCTCATCAGTTACAAGTAGTATCTGGCAGCACAGCAAATTAGTCTGCTACACCCTAATTGTCACACCTGTGTAGACAGTGACACTTTACTTCACAGCAAGTTAATCTGCTGCACAGTAAAGGGTCTCATGTAGACATGCCCATTGAGTTTCAGTGAACATCTGGTTCTTTTATCGAACTACTCATGTGCTTCAGGTCAATGTACTAAAGTAAATTTCACTGTCTGGTCAGTAGTGTGATGGCCTTTCAGTTGATTGGGCGGGAGAAAAGAAAACTAAAAAGTACTTTTAAGTGAAAAAAAAATCTTACAAATGCAAATTAACCTTTACTTTAAGGAGCTAGAGTTATACAATGAGAAACTTCAGACAAAGCGTGCTATTCTTGCTGTGAATAAAATGGACTTGCCTAATGCACAGGATAACCTGCATGAACTTATGAAACAGTTACAGAAGCCTCAAGGTAAACTAAACTAATATACTGCAGCTTTTTTTTTTAAGTGACCCACTATATATTGTAAACAAGTTGATTGTAAGTATTTTCAGAAGTGTCTGCTACTTGATGATAAGCTGAGTAGTAAAATAGGCAAAAAGAGTCTTCATTTTTCTGTAATATTTAAATCAATTTAATTAATGTTGCTCAGTTTACACCTTTGTTAGTTAACAACTTCTGATGACAAGGAGATTATTTAAATAGCACAAATGAAAGTGTATTTTATTAGGTGCTGACTTATTAATTTTATACAAACAAAAAATAAGTGTCCTTACCAACTTTCTTTCCTTTTGCTTTCCCTTTGGGATCACAGAACAGCAGAATACACTGGTATTTCTCAAACCAAGTGACCAAGAAACAAATGTAGATTGGGGAGGGAGATGGGTGTTGGAAAGCAGAAGACCCAGAAATTTGGAGAGGTTTTTTTGTCCTGAGATTCTCTAGAAACTAATGCAAACCAGTCCCTCATCAGTCCTTGGAAGGTGTCAATTAGACAAAACAGTAACTCTGAAAAAGATTTCTTCTTTTAAAGAGAGAATGGTGCCCACTAGCTCTTAAACTAATACCTTCCCCTCTCTTATATATATATTGCACAGTAACAACATTAAGAAGTTCTTCTTTTTTGCCTGCCTTTAGACATTTCTGGGATGTCTGGTTAGAACCTGAGTACAAGTGTTCAGAAGCAACATGTAAACTAGAAAACCTTACACAATTCAATAAATGCTGTCAGTATACTGATACAACTGCAGTATGTGCTGAATCCATATACAATTTTGATTGTCTAGTACATAAAAAAACCTGTGTAAGCACAAGTAAACCTCACATACCACAAAAATGTGTATTTTATTCACTGAACATACATTTATAAGTGACAACAGTTGTATGGAAACAAATACGTTCATATAGATGTATGGTGGAATCCTTATGTGAGCTCCACAGACAGGAAAAGTCATTAGCTTCTCTGTCTGTTTAGGAAGAGTAAAAGGAACCAAAATGCTCAGTTTTTTTGAAAGAGAAACCCCCCCTGCACAGATGGTTCCAAAGGATCTGCTTGAAATCCCAGTTACATATGAGACATTATGTAGTCAGGGTTGGGTTACCCTGGTGTGGAGATTTGGGCAGCTACTTATAAGCTTGCTGTGTCTTGGGCCTTCATGGGTAATAGGCTGCAGTGGGATGACAACTTCCTAGCAGATCAACCTTGAATTGGGAGAGCACAAGGGTGGCTTCTGACTTTCTTAGTCCCCCTGTGTACTCTGTGCTTAGAAGCAAAGATCAGAATCATATCCTGAGGGGAAAAAAACATACTTTTAATGCAAAGAAAAACATACTTTTAACTGCAGTTACTAGAACTTGTGTTCTAGGGCATTCCTGTCTGTCTTAAATTTGGTATGTTTTAAAATAAATGTTTTACATGTATATATTGCAGTTGCAGGGCCATGTCTATATGTTCATTAATGTGTTTTATGTAATGTGCATTAGATCTAGTACTAGATCCATTGTGAGATACGAGAAGAATGCACATTAGCCTATTTTAATAAACGTTAGCTAAAGAGCACGTTTTTTTGTGATGCTTTAATGTGCAGTAAGATACAGGCAGTCCTTGGAGTTACGACACAGTTGGTTCCTGAACACCGTGTTCCAAGTCAAAATGTTGCGACTCTAAACTGATTTTCCCATAGGAACAATGTTATAAATGTGGGATTGGTTCCTGAACCAAGCCCAATACCGTATTTTCACCAAAAATAACCCAGAATTTTGTACTCAATCAATTATAGATGAGTAGTATAGCTACATTAGTGTGTTTATATTGTAAAAAGCAATCGTATTGATTTAGAAGGACTTCTTTGAGGTGACTTTGCTGGACTTTTTGAAGGGTTCTTGGCTGGAGTCTTCTCAGGAGTCTTGGCTTCAGATTTTTCTGAGGTCTTGTCTGCTTTCTTAAAGAAAGTGTCCAAAGAAGTTTGGACAGATGTTCTCCAGGGAGATTGGAGACGCAGCGAACTTGCTCTTTGGTGTGGCATGGCATCAGATCAAGCATCGTAAAGTTGAAACTGATGTCAGAAAGTCAAAACCGTGTCAATTTATAAATGTCATAAGTGCTGTTCGTTGTAACTTAAAACGTCTTAAGTTGAGGACTGCCTGTAGGCTAGTGTTAATTAAAGCACACATGTAGACATGCCCCCTTGTGAACAGCTTTATGCCCATTTAACCTAAAATATCCATCTAAAGTGCAGTCAGTGACGATTTTTGCTTTATAGTGTAAAAAAATACTGCGTACTAACCATAAGTGTGTTGGGGTTTGTTTTTTTTAAGACTTTTTCCACTTGCTGCAGAAAGAGATGATTCCACAAAGCACTATAGAGTTTAAAGATATAATCGCCATCTCAACATTTACTGGAGAAGGAATTGAAGAACTGAAAACCTGTATAAGAAACTCACTAGATGAAGAAAGAGAGAAAGAGAATGAAGAATATCACAAAAAAAAACTTGACATTTTGCAGGCTTTGGAAGTATAGCAGATAATTAAATGCTGGAATTCATTCTTTGGTGGATGTTGGCTTAATTTTTGGACTTCTGATTAGATGCCAAATCTATATGTTGGCAAGAGTGTACTCGGCTGTCATGAAATGGAACTTGACTTCATTGTTCCCTGAACCCATGCCAGTATGGTTTGAACTCTTACCCTGTCATAAAAGCAAACCTGAAAAGTTTAACCTGGCACATATATTGTGAGGAATACATTTAATTTTAAAACATTTCCTAACGTTGTGAAGATTTAAACAATATAGTGCGGTAATATATAGTGAATTTTCTTCAAAACAATTGCATAATTCTTCATACACATGGTCTTGTTTTTTTCTTAATCATGATGAATACTTACAAGCTTTTTGCACACTCAAGCTTTGAAGGAGAATTCTTAAAATAAAGGCATTGCTTGGCCCCCATTGCTCTATCTGCAGAAGCAGCTGGGGTCTCCAGGCTCTCTCTCCCTCTGGCTTCCCCTACCCTGCTCAGGGGATGTGGCACTGCAGCATGGCACAGCCTGTGGTGCTGTGGGAGCCTATGGTCTGGGGTGCCCAAGAGGTGCGGCGTAGTGGAAGATCCCTTGGCCAGGGAGCTGAGTTAAGATGGAGTGCCTGCACACACAGTGCAGCGGGGAAGAGTAAGAGAGGAACCGCAGGAGTATGCAGTGCAGTGGCAGGAGGGGGAGGTGGCGCAGGAATGTGCAGTGCACCCAGGGGTTGGGGTCCACAGGAGCATGCAGTGCAAGAGATTGGGGAGCTGCTAGGTTGCATGCAGTGCAGTGGGAGTCGTACTGTGCATTCCCGAGGACCCAGAGCCCTGCTGGTACAGCCTGTGGCTACTTAAAAGTTGGAAAACCTGGGTCTAGAGTGTTTGGCTGCTGGGTAGAGCAGAGGTAGGCAGTGAGTTGCACCCTGGTTCTATGCTGGTTGCAGCCTTTACAGTTGGGCTTCACAAGCTTTTCTGAATTTTGCCAAGTAGATGATAAAAATCCTAGCACTGTCTGAGGAAAAGAGTAGAAACATGATAATATGCTGCAATAACCTAGGAGATGGTTGCTCTGGTTTCATATTTCCTGGGGACTCCTGGTTCTCTGGGGGGAAGTTCAGCATGAGGACATGAGCAATTCCTCAGTGCACAGAGCATGAAGTGTAGGATCTGTTCTCCATCCTTTGCACAGAAATTAGTTTGTATTATTTGGGTGCCTTTTATGAACTGATGAAAATGTGATGAAGTGTAACAGGCTAAAGTTGCTACATGGAAGAGGAAGACATGCTAAAGGACTTGAATTTTCCATTTCTGTTCATATCTGGCTGTTGCTGCTCTCTGCTCAAAGCAGTAATATGTTCTGTAAGATCTAGGCTAATCTTTGTTTTTCAGATGGATAATAAGACAAAGTAAAATGCCCAGGGTCATGTTCAGTCTTTAATCAAAACTTCCAGATGCTGCTTATACTAAGGTGTGAGAGAGGATTACATCTGAGCAATGAGTAAAATTCCTTTTCTTGAACAGAACTATACTTTTCTCAAGAGTAGTTGTTTCAGATTTAGCATAAGGAACGCACTAAGTGCTAGTTAAAAAACAACTAAAAGGTCTTCATTGTACATTTTCAAAGTTCCACTATAAAGCAGCTGCAAAGCAAAATCAATATTGGATACATCAGACTAGTATAATAAAAAGAAGTATGCAGCTAAAATCCTCCCTCTAAATTTTTTTAAAAGCAATTACTGGGAAGGAAGCAGCGACTAGTCATTGTTACCCAATTCTTTTATCTTTTATATGGATGAAGTTCTTGTTTCTTTCTGATTACCTTTTTTGTTGTCAATATTGGGGGTAATAGATGCTCTCAACAGGAATTGAGCACAATGAGTCAAAGACTCAGCACTTTCTTCATTGCAAGAGAATATTTTACAGGGGGGCCTCATCATGCTCACTAGTTTGCATTCTGCAAAATGTGGGAAACAATGACTGCTTGAAGCTATATTTCAAGAAATCTTAATGTACATTTGTAGTTTCAAAGCCTTTATCATCAAAATGGAACAAAATCCAGCTGTTTATTGCATTAAATAACTGGAGAAAGAAGTTGCCTGGATTATAATTAGCCATTGGACATTGATTATGTGGGTGGGCCAATCTGCTGTTTTGTATCTTGCATTCTAATTAAAGGGACCTCTACTGTAAAAACTACTTAGTGCAGTAAAGTCCACATTTTACTGAACCCACTGTGGGAAGGAAAATCCTTTTGCTTTCATTTCAGATCTTGAAATGTTTGGGTTTTTTTAAGTCTTTCTGCTAAACTTTCCTTTCCCTGCCAGCTTGGTTGCCACCCTTACAGACAGCAGGACTCCTTTGTAGCTTAACAAGTGCCCTTACGGAAATTGAGGTAAGAGTTATACATCATTTTTTGCAATTCAGATTTTTGAAGTGAGGTTTAAAACTGCCTCTCTAGCCAGTTGGCATGGGCCTTTTGGAAATGTGTGGTAAAAGAAAACCAACAGGCTCTGACTGATATGGGGAACTTCTTATAGCAGGACAGAGCTCTCAGGAGAGAATGCCCAGGTGAGAAAATAGAGAGAAATGCATTGGAGAAACAAGGCCCACTTCAATCCCTGCCTCATGAGTGGCTTGTATTGTGCTTTCAAATGATTTCGGAGGCAGTCCAAGACTTTAGCATCCGTTTCCTGCATTTTTATTTCCCTACCCTCCCTTTATTCTCTACTATAAAACACAGGCACAAACTATTGACCCTTCAGGATTTTTATTGTAAGGTTTAAAATGCTCTTTGGTGTTGCTGTTGTGGAAAAGAATTTGAAAATATCACCCCTTTAAAATCTCAGGTATAACGGGGAAAGAAAAGAATAACTTGATCTCTAATGGTAGGAGAGCTGGGTTTTTGCATTTTTTTTTTTTTTCTTTTTAACTGCTGGTACTGGAAAAGAAACCTGGCTGAGATACTCAAATCTGTATGCATAAGAGGTGGCTTCTCCTAGTTTAACGCATGATTTATGAACAACAAAAAGCCTAAATCACTCTTAACAATCCGTGCCTGCTAACAAAGCAGAAGGCAAGGCGGGCTGCCACCTTAGACAATAACTGGTTCAGAAAGTCATCAGCTTTCATAGGCAACAACCTACTTCATCAGAAGATAATTTTAGTCCTTTATCACATTACGCAACAGTGGGATGGCAGGAATAGGCTGTAGGAGCAGATTCTCAAGGATGTTGCCTGGGAAATGCTGGCAAGAAGGCATTCTGGGAGTTGTAGTCTTTGACAACACAAAGTTAAACACCTTGGGAGAAGCAGGACTACAATCCCAGCATTCTTTGGGAAAAGCCATGACCTCAGGAAAGACTGGGAAAGAAGCAGCAACACCAGCAGCTCCTCACTGTTTGCAAATAAAGTGGTGTGTTCGTGGAAGGTGGTATGTATAATTAGTAATCGTGCTTTCAGGTCATTTACTTGTGTTGCAGCCTTTTCTGTTGGAGATCAGGTGAATTCCGCTGTGTATAGGTAATGGAAAAGGGGGTTGTGTGTGCCCGGGGAGTGAAGCAGCAGAGCAGTGAAAACAGTGTATTTCTACACATCTAAAGAGTGAGATGAAAGCTTAGCTATCTAGATTACCAGGGGGAACCAGGATCTCTCCTTGGCACTGGGTATTTATGTGGAAATGTAATAAAATATGTATTGATGCCTCTTAATACAACCAGGCTGAGATTGTTCTGATCATTATTTCTTCCTGATTCACATTCTAACCCACACGGCGCTGCCATTTCCAGGGCTGGTTGTAGGCTGTTAACCACAGTTTCCTCATACCTTCATTGCTCATAACAGTGGGTGTCTGCATTGTTGTTTCTACACTTTGAAATACACTCTTTCCTAATCTGGGCTCTCAGCCCTGCTTTATTATGAGTTCTAGGTTTCTTATCCTAGCTGGTACATATTTTAGTTTTTGCTGCATTTTTACCTATACACCCATTTACATCTTAGATCATTTGGTAAATTAAATGGACTTGGCTCTGTCTATTGAAAATGGTTAACCTACTGAATAACAATGTGCCCTTTAGGCCTATGTCTCTGTATCTGTGATCCATTTAACTTTACAGTTCTTTAGCGGAATCAGAACCCGTGGTAGAAGTGATAGGGCAGGCAAGGTTTTTCGGGTAGATGTGATTTCTTTTATTAGACCAACTAGATGTGTGAAATTTCCCCCTACGAGAAACCTTACATTCTTTGCATTCTCCTATGCCTGAGGAAGAGTGAGTGGGTGCGTGCCCAAAAGCTTGCAAATAAAGAATTTTTTTTGCAACTATCTAGTTGGTCTAATAAAAGATATCACCTCTACCACGAGCTCTGATTCCTTTTGCCTGTAGACAAACATGGCTGCAACCTGTATCCCTGAAAGACAGAAAGAAGAGTTCTGTAGTGGTGAATTTGACTGGCTTTTGCAAGCCTCATATAGTGGGGGTTTGGGTTGGCAGGTTATTTTTTGCTTCTCCACTTTCTAGCGTTGTGGCTGAATGCACATTGAGTACATAAAGTTATTCAGCACCCAAAGGTCATGCAGAGGGTGACTGAATATTGGAGATAGAGCTGGTTGCATACTCCTCACTAAATAATACATCTTAAAAATGGTGTTTGGCACTAAATACATTCTTGGTTTGTTTTGTTTGTTTTGCCTTTTACCATCATTCGCTCCACTGGATAGATGTCCAAATAACATTGACCTTTTTTAACTAAATATATCAAATAATTTTACCAAATATTTGGCAAGCTCTGTTGAGGGGCTTTTTCCCCCACTATGGATCTTTAAAATATAAGGCCGGAGAAAATCTGATTTTGGAGTGCTCTTAGCTTAGAGCAGTGGTCCTCAACCAGGGTGCGAGGGATGCAGTGAAATGCTTTGAAGGTTGTCGCAGGAAGTGTGAGGAAATAAGGGAAGTGAAAGCAGATAAGCAGACAAGGACAGGCTCAGTCTGTACCTGCCTGGCCCCTCTGAAAGGAGGCAAGCACTGAAATAAAATTAGTTTTTGAAATACGGTGATTCTCAATTCACAAAATTATGGAGGGGTGCCTTGAGTCTAAAAAGGTTGCACATCACTGGCTTAGAGATTTGTGAGTCAGATACTAAAGAAGGGGGGATGTAAAGGCGTCTAACATCACAGCAAGTAGTGTGCACGGCTATCCAGACACATGAAGAAAATAGTTGTCTTTGCTACAGCTTAAAACTAGTTCCTAAGCAGCTGGGATCTTTAGTTGTTCAGGATCAGTGTTGTTCAGTCCAACGGTGACTGCCTCGACTACTTAATATGGTACAAGCTAGTGTGTCTTTCTCTCCCTTGTGGAGTCTTTATTTATTTATTTATTTATTTTTAGTCTAGCAGCTAAAACAAATATGACCCTTGAACCATTTCTTGATTTTTGTGTCTGGGGCAGGATGGAAACATGTTCATATAGGAGGGCTTTCAATTCTGAATTCGGCTTTCTTTTTTGCTTAAATAAAACCTAAGATTGAACAACAGAAGTGCACGTTAACAGACTTTTTAAATTAAAATATATCTATATATTTATATCTATATATGCATCCTCTATCATAGACTTCCATCACACCTTTTTTTTAAACCGCCTTAAGAAACCTGCACACCCGTTACAATAACCGCAGTCACCCCCCTGCGCCCACCCGCACCCACCCTCTGCCCTTCCCTAACGCAAACAGTCCCTTAGTCTAAACCCCAATTTGGGGTTTCCCTTCTCAGTTCATTCTCTGTCTTTGTCAATGTCGTTGTCACTTCCGCTGCCGCTGATCCTGTTGTTGTCCTCCTCGCTGTCTCCAGCCCAGTTGTGTCATTGTCCCCTTCATTTTCCCTGTCCACTTCCCTTCCTGGGAGGACTCTGAACAGCCTGTGCCATGTGTCCCTTTTCTAGGTGAAGTTGGCTGCATCCTCTCCATCCTCTTCCACTACATTCTGGTAGTAGGAGTGGAGTTTGATCTGAAACATTTTAATGCAGTCCTTTTGCTCAAGCTTAGTGTGACTGTACATCAGGAGGTTCCTGCATTGCCACAGGGTGCTCCTAATGCAGGATACAAAGTGGTCGAAGTGGGTTGTCTGGGACCCCTGATGTTTAGTCAGGTGCCCGTACAGCACCTCCTCCCTTGTCATCAGCCTGAATCCTGTCACTTCCTCAAGGAGCTGGCTTACCTTTTCCCACGCTCCCTTGGCACAGGGGCAGAGCCAAAAGAGGTGGTCGATGGCCTCATTCTTGCCTTGGCAGCTTGTGGTTTAGCAGGAGGCTGTTTGTGAGCGTGCAGTCAGTTGGGTTCAGGAGCTATGGTAAAAGTTGTTAGTTTAGGGAGACCGAACATAAAAGTAATATTAAATGTACATAAAGCATATGTTTATAGATACCATTACCATATTCATTTTTTCATGAAAAAAATCCTTAGGTTAACAGCATGACATGGCCACAAACACTTGCAGTTTTGATGTTTTCTCCAGTAGAACAATAGTTCTTCAGTTGTGATCTGCAGAGTTGTTCTGAGAATTAAAATATGCAGGACCAGGGCACTGAGTGTAGTGGTAAAAAAGGGGTCCAGAAAAAGCTATTTCTTTTCAAGTGCAGTCTTTAAATGAAAACATTGGAGAACTGAAGAACAGAACAGTGGCATAATCTACATTCTAGCTGATGGTTTCTACATGCTGCCCCAATGCATCTTGTTTCTATGGATGTGTTATTCTTATTTATTTCAAGGGCATTTTAACACAAAACCTAAAAGAAAGAACAGTTCCCTTTTCTCTTCCCAAGCATTAACTCAGAGAAATGTCATGGATTTGGAAAAGTAAAATCCCTCAAATAATGACAAAATTGTTCTTTTAAGTTGTTTGTTGTCTACAGCAATTTTTGCTTCTGCATGATCACATTCAGCCTGGTCGCCAAGAGTTAATTTGAAACATCCTTTATCCTATGTTCCTGGTGATTAAACTTAAAGGATCTGAACAGCTCTGGCGATATCTGAGAGTTTCCGTAGCAGTACAGGTTTCTTACATTGACATGCCTCAGTATCAGGGTGGGAACTGAATAGTCCTTGCACCTAGGGGGAATTAAGTCAAGGTGGAATGGTCCTGGAGAGAGAATCTCTGGGAACAGGGGAACGTTTAGGCTATTTGGGGGTTTGGTTTGGTTTTATATACAAATATAGGCAAATTACAGGACAGTAATGAGCTTAGCCTGTTACTGCTGTGTTTGATGTAGAATAGGAACTCCCCTTATTCCACTTCAGTGGCTTCTGAATTATTCTATTAATGCTATAAGTGGAATTGCATGAAATTAAACATAAAATTGACTTTTTCTCATGATATTCTCTTTTCTAGATCCAATAGAACTTTTCTGCTAAGAGTTGTCAGATTTTCTCTCATTTGGGTATACTGTTGGTGAGTATCTATTATTTCTTCTTATGAAGGTAACTAACCTGTTAAGTAGTATCAGCAATTCAAGCCACATCCAACCTAACAGTACTTTCTGGATAGAATAAACGTCTACTGTATGTGATCCAAGATGACTACTGTACTGAACAGAATGGAGGAGTGTAATGGTACCTGGAGAAAGAAAGAAAGTTATTTCCTTATCTCAGATTGGTTTGACTATACTATGAAGAGGGGAAAAGAGTTAAAAACAGATGCATGGACTGTTTTCCCAGGCTAGAACTGTAGGGTTGTGTGGATAACAGACCTTTTCAGTTTGGCTTGCTGAACTGAAAAATTAAACTACAGTTTATTAATACATGCATTTACATTATGTTGTGGGGGGGAGGGGTTCTATTTCTCATTTAAATGAAAAATGAAATATTTTCCTTTTGGCTTGAACAGTGTGTGTTTGACTCGTAACAAAAATGTTTCATTTTTATTTTGGACATTTTTAACAAACAGCTGGAAATGGAGGGGTAGCCTTAGGCAGAAAGCACACTTTTACACATGCTCTGGGGGTGGGGTGGGGGTGGCTTTCATTAGAGTGGCTCCAAGAGCCTCTCTGATTAAAGCACGATAGCGGCTCATGTATCAACATCCCTGATCTTCAAACTGGTGGTAGGGATGCTTGAACTAAAGCTCATCCCAGGCCCCTGCTCCAGTCGACATTCCTGTGCTTCAGAATGGTATGGGGGCTTGAGCTTTAGTTCAAGAACTCCCATCGCCATTTTGAAGCACAGGGATGCTGACATACAAGATGCTGTGGTGCTCAATTTAATCGAGTCTGCTCTGATGCACTGGCGTTGGAGCAGCCTCCACACTCTTGTACAAGCACCCAAAATGAGGATTCTCCAACTCCAGTGCTGAATGATGCTGTGCAATAGACTGCTCTCTGTCTTCAGTTTTAATTGTTCTACATTGTATAAAATATTTAGTGGCCCAGAGAGATAAGTACAGAGTGTGAATCTGACCCCAGGGTAAAAGCATTTGCCTGAGTGGTCAGATGCATCAACTCCAGACTGTGCTTCAGTATATTTTCAAGTAGTTTATATAAAGTGGAACAGCATCAACAGGAGATACTGTGGTGCTGTACCCATATAGCCTGGTAGTTGGTATACACCACCAGTGGAAGATACGGGTTCATGTTCTCTGAGGCACAGAGGATCTCCAACCTCTGAGGGTAAATGCCAGTCAGGTGAAAAAAAAATCAGCCAAACTATTTGATACATTCAGGTTAAATTTCTACAGTTTTGGCAGTTAATTTATTTGCTTAGTCCTGTGCTTTGATCCCCCGATTGGGGCCTAGGGCTGGGACCTGCCCCAGACCAGCATAGTTCCCGGCTTCCACTCTTTAATCGTGGGGCAGGGACTGGGACTGTGGTCACAGAACTGGGTAGGAAGCAGCCTGGAGAGCTTGTTTCCCACCCAGCTCCGCAGTCGTGGAACTGGACAGGGAACAGGCTCCCTAGCCCCTCCCAGCAGGGAGCTGCCAGTGCCAGCTTCATGCTCGCAGGGCCAGCACTGGGAGATAAGAATGTTCCCCTGCCCCAGAATAAGGGTCTCCCAGCACCAAGGAGCCAGCTCTGGGAGATAAGGATCTCCCAGCTCCCCACCCCCTAATCATGATCTCGGAGTAGGGGGGCTTGGAGCTCCATGCTGCTGGGGCAGGGGGATGTAGTTGCTGCCCAGGCTGTGGTGGCAGAGCCTGCCCCACCAGCAAGCACCTTCTAGGGGGCAGGGAGCAATTTCCTGCCCCCCTGGTGGCTGGCCAACTGGGAGAAGATTTGCTCCTAGTCAGGCATCTATCTACATGAGTGCTACTGCACAAATAGTAATTGCATGTAATTTTGCTACTTGCATTGGCAAAAAAAATCATGTTTTGTAACTGGAATCATAGAGAAGTAGGGCAGAAAGGGACCTCTGTAGGTTATCTAATCCAACCTCCTCATCAGTCCGTGTCTTTCTCAATATTTTGTGTAACAAAGCTTGTCACCTGCCTGACTGCCATAGCAGAAGCACTCACAGCAACACTGCAAATACCTTCATCAATCATCTCATACAAGACATGAGAAGACCTGCCCAGTTTAAGTTCTTCATTTTTTGGTGTGCAAGAGTAACAAGTAATTGCATTCAATTTTCTTTGGACTCAAAACCTCTCCCTTCCCTCCCCCCTCCCCCCCCCCTTTTTTTTTAAAGAAAATTTAGATGTAGATTATAGTAAACAAGTGGATAGAATTTTAACAACTCAAGTAATGACAAGCATTTTGTTATTAGGATCTCAAGAATTAATATTATTTTTGTGCCCCCAGACAGGTGTGCAAAAAGTGCTTAAAAAGAATAGATATAATTTTCAGAGGAGCTGAAATGACTTTGGAATCTACTTATTGACTGACAGTGAGAAGCCTTCTGGAGTATGCTGATTTTGGTTATCTTGGAGCATCTATCTTGAAATACCTTAAGCAGGCATGTTGTCACTATGTCTCTTGGGCCTTATTGAGGACTGCTTTCTGCCAGAGGGCTTCCTATAATGGGATACTTTATTAGGGTGTTGAACAAGGTTGCAAGTAGGAAACTGGATCAGAAGCACAAGCAGGTACACAGATTAATGAATCGCCCTGCAACAAGGGTGTAGGACTCACACTGTTTTGCTTTTCCAACTCCTTTGTTTAATAAAATGGTTTATTAAAGAATTGTGGTGGTTCTATGAGCCATGGGATGCATATTGTCAACCCCTGCCTTGAAGTGTATGGCACTTTCTGGAAAGGATCTCAAGTTGTGTACCTATCAACTGGTAAACTCAAAATGTCTTAATCATTCTTTAACAGAACTTCAAAAAAAGTTGCAAATGTTGTCCTGGGCTGCTGCTGCTTGGAGTGAGGATTGAGGAAGAAATGTTAGTACTTGCTGACTTTAAAACTAATTGAAAATAGTGCATTAGGGTTTGATTCTCTGTGGTCTTGGACCTTGAGTTAGTGCTTCAGCCTGTACATAATGTGTGCACTTAAAAAAACAAACAAACAACGTTATGCTTGCTTTTTACTCGTGCTGTTCTAAAGTAAGGGATGACTCAACATGCAAAACCATATTGAATTAGGCACTGAAGTTTTCTCTTGTGCTCTGTTTTGAAAGCACTCTTGTCCTTGAACCTTTTTTCTCTCTCAGGGAGTGTCATGGGATGCCGGGATGTCCATGCAGCCACAGTGCTGGCCTTCCTCAGTGGAACAGCTTCCGTAGCAGGACTCCTTGCTGCAGTTTTACTCCCAAACTGGAGACAAATGAGACTGTACACGTTCAACAAGAATGAGAAGAATGTGACTGTGTACACTGGACTCTGGATCAAGTGTGCACGCTTTGATGGGAGCAGGGACTGTGTGATATATGACCCACAGTGGTACACAGCAGTTGATCAGCTAGATTTGCGGGTGCTACAGTTTGCCCTGCCGCTTAGCATGTTCACTGCAGTTTCAGCTCTCTTTCTGTGTTTGGTTGGCATGTGTAACACAGCCTTTGTAACCAGTGTGCCAAACATCAAACTGGCTAAATGCCTTGTCAATAGTGCAGGCTGCCACCTTGTGGCCGGTCTCTTGTTCCTGCTTGCCTGTGCCATGTGCCTCACACCATCCATTTGGGTCATTTTTTATAACAACTACCTGAACAAAATATATGAGCCAGTTTTCACTTTTGATATCTCAGTGTTTATTGCCATTGCCAGTGCAGGTGGCCTGTTTTTCACCTCAGTTCTGTTATTCCTGTGGTACTGTGCATGCAAAAGCTTACCTTCCCCTTTCTGGCAGCCCCTCTATTCCCATACACCCAGCATGCACAGCTATGCCTCTCAACCCTACTCAGCGCGATCTCGGCTGTCTGCCATTGAGATTGACATTCCCGTTGTGACCCACACTTCTTAAATGAAAGATTGTTTTGCAAGTCAGACATTCATGCTCCCTCAAACCTTGGGAATTGCAGACTTGATTCTTCACTGTCTTGCACTGTGTTTTTAGATGCTTATACCTGGACAAAGGAGGGATAACATGCTACTATTCAAGAATCAAGGCAGTAGAGAATCAGGTCCATGATATTAAAAGCCTGTTTACTTTTTACCATTTCTGACCAGTCCCTTCCCTAAATTTACTACTGACAAAACTGACTGCTGCTAGTGCTGTACCAACTTGTTATTTACCCTGTCTTCTTTTATATAGGCCTCCTTGCATATCTAATTTTCCTCCTCCCAATTCAGACCAAAGGGCTTTCTGGACCTCTTTGCTGATACAATCTACCACGAGGCCCTGATTCTGTAACAAGGACCATGCTGACTATACCCTTGCATCCATGCACTGCCCATCAGAAGACAGGGCTCCAGCTTGGCACTTCTCATTGCTGGCTCAGGGAATAAAATTACACATTTTAAACAACATGATCTGCTACTTGGAGCAGAAGGGTGGTTAGGAAAAGGGCCATAAAGTCTCACACGTGTATGTGTTCTGGGATGTGATCTCCAAAAAACAGCATTTGACAAACTAATTCAATTTAGTGGCAGTGTTTGGGGGGTTTTTTCCATTATGTGTACACAAAAACCACCTGCTTATGAACCTAAACTGTGGAATTTGTGTCAAATTACCCTTTAATTTCAAAGGAGAACTTGATTTTAAAAAATCAGTTCAACTAAGAGTTGCATGTCCTTTGACCTGGGATTACTCTTTAGGCATAAGAGGTGGTGATTTTTTTTTCCTTGCTCCTTTTCAGGGAATTCTCGTTCTGCATGGATTTTGGTAAATTGTTAGCCTTGTAAGGTATTTCTTGTTTATGATATAATTTAAACACCACTTGTAAGTAAGCATACTGTTTAGAAACTTGAATATTGTATTTTAAAGCCATCATTAAGCAGAACAAGCCTAAAATGAGAACTGTTTTAAAGCATCATTCTATTCTGGGAAAGAATGTCATCCAGATTCCAAAGTGCAGTGCGTAAAATGCAAACATATTTGTGGACTGTTCAGTACTGTTTTGTTGTGCTGCACTGTACATATGCTATCACCAAGCCTCTTTGAGAAATGGGCTATAACCCTGGGGAGATATTCATCATGTTAGATGTCTTATGTATATATTAATGGAAATGAACTTACGTACTTGCAAAAGTGATGTTAATGGAGAGCTTTAAGCAGTGGTGGTTGGGTTTTTCAGGCTGTCGCTTATTGTTTTACATATAAAGCCTTCACCTCTTCAGCCTTACTCCTCAGCTCTTCCCTGTTCAACTATTTTTGAATGAGCATTGTTTTCTAGGCTGCCTTTTTCTTGCCAACTCACATTTGAAGACGTGCACTGTCATCAGAAAGCTTCCATCTTCCCTACGGTAAGATCCCCAATCGCTTACGAGCATCATACACAGCACAATAGGCCATGATTTTCAGAGGCAACCAGTAATTATTGGTTCCCAACTTAAGAAGCCTTAGAGGGATTTGATTTTTCTTAAAGAGCTGAACTTTTCCCACTCCCTAAACAAGAGTTTCTCAAAATTGGACATCCCCATTCACTTTTAAAAATCTTGACCCTACACTACACAATAATGTGCAGACATTTTTGATGGATTCAGATTATGTTTAAGTTGCGGTTCCAGTTTGAAAAGTGGCAGTGTGTTAGTGGCACCAAAATGTTCAGTGAGTGCTTGTTTCATCATGTTCTTAGTAAGTTTGCTCTGTTGACAAATTTAAAAGAAAAAGAGGCTCCTTATTTTTTATCCCACAAATTCTTTCTGGAATCTGGGAGCCACACTGGGATCTTTCCTTCTTCATGTGGTAGTTATAGACTGTGCAAGACAAGCTGTGCCCTTGTGTGAATTTTATTTCTGATGATAGTACATGGAGGTGACACTGCCTTAATTCTTTGACTTAAGGCTTGGTTTGCAGGGCAGAGAATTAGAAAATAGATTGCGCCCTTAACTGCAATGCAGTAGATGGCAACACACTCACACTCTCTCACTCTCTCTTTCTCTCTCTCCCCCCACCCCATATGATCATTTTTCAAGGAGGAGCAATGTTTGATGTCATATTCATTATTCTGCTACAGACAGTGTTGCCATTTGCTTCAGCTGTGCATGCTGCTATCAGCTTGGTTTGGGCATTAAAGCAAAGGAGATGCTGGCCACGGGCCCCTTTCCCCCCTCTTCCTGCATTTAGTATACCTTACTCTGAGTTCTCCAGTAAATATTCCACAGCCCTGGCCAGTGTCTCTTCTGTTTTTTGGAGCCTGAACTTGCAATATGTGAAGCATTTTGGAGAGATGCTGAATGTCTTCAACTTTCATTAACTTTAAAAGGTGTTGCACATGCTTTGGAAGTAGTCAGCACCTTCCAAGTGAGAGATGTCAAGGGAAAAGAAGAAAATCTTATGGAAGATTGTCAGTTGAAAGGAATGCATCTGGTGATTTGATCTATATATTTATATTTTTACATTGGAACTTTTCTGTTTTTGCCAACTGTTTTGCATTGTGCACTAAATTCCTTACTAGTATTAGTTGCTGCTAAACTGATATAATGTAGCTCTGAAAATTGTACATTTCAAAAAAATCTGAGATGGGCCTGAGCCATGGAACTTGTGGATCCCAGTGTTTCATGAATTCAGATTTAGGGTTTTGGTCAAGGCTATCTATTAAAAATATTATGTTGCTTGTTTAGTTGTTAAAAGCACAGCACAGTTCTCTAATAAAAGTTGTTAACGTGAGCTAAAGATTTTGTCTTAAGTAAGAATGACTCGAGTGCTGTGCTGTATTTCTCTTTGTTTATGAAAATCTGTATTTTTCCAGATAGAATTCCATTCTGAGTTTCAGTAATGTTTAATTGGAATGTGGATTCTTTTTATGTAAAACAGAAAATATGTATTTTTAATAAAGTGCTAAACAGATATGGCTTATTTTAGGTGTTTTGTATTTTTCTTGTTTGTGTATAATATTAAAGCCATGTACTTGACCTTTCCCTAGTCATTTTAAAAATCTATGAAAATATCTGCACACTTTATTTTTCTATAAATTCATTATGTTTGTTGTTGGTTCACTTACCGACTAAAATGGTAGAGACTTTTAAAAAAATTTTAAAGTGATACTGACTAGGAATTTAAAGGACTAATTCCCAGGATTTTTCTTTGTGAGTTTTTTTTATTTATTTATATTTTTTGAATATTTCTTGATCTTGGGGACATTTTTTCTCCCACTATGATGTCAAAGGGCATGCTTTGATTAAAGTCTCTCCAAAGCTAATCAAGATTGATGGGGAAACATAGAAGTGGACAGCAACCTCAGCAGCAGTGACCACAATGCAAATGTTGGGGAGGTCAACTAGGAGCCATGCCATGCCCTTCTTGACCTGCTGCTCACAAACAGGAAAATATGATGAGGAATGTAGTAATGGTTGGCAACTTGGAATAATCAACCATGAGAGGATTGAGTTCAGGATCCTAAGGAAAGGAAGGATGGAGAGCAGCAGAATGTACTTCAAAAAAAGCAAACTTTGACTCACTCAGAGAACTGATGAGCAGGATCCCAAGGGAAGCCAGTCTGGGGGGGAAAAGGAGTCCAAGAGAACTGGTTGTACTTTAAAGAAACCTTACTGAGGGCACAGGAATGAACCATTCTGATGTGCAAGAAGACTAGCAAGTATGGCAGAAGACCAGCTTGGCTTAGCAGGACATCTTTAGTAAGCTAAAACACAAAAAGGAAGTTTATAAGAAATGGAAACTTGGACAAACTTAAGGGGGAGTATAAGAGTATTGCTCTGGCATGCAGGGATGCAATAAGAAAAGCTTTTCAACTGTTTAGGGAAGCTGGACATGTACAAGTCCATGGGGTCGGACGCAATATACTCAAGGGTGCAGAAGAAATTGGCCGGTGTGATTGCAGAGCCGCTGGCCGTTATCTCTAAAAACTTGTGGTGATCAAGAGAGGTAATGGATGATTAGAAAAGAGCAAATATAGTGACTATTTAAAGAAGAGAAGAAGGAGGATCTTGGGAACTATAGACTGGTCAGCCTCATCCGAGTCCTTGGAAAAATCATGGTGCAGGTCCTCAAGGAATCTATTTCTAAGCACTTAGAAGAGAAGGTGATTAGGAACAGTCCGCATAGATTCACCAAGAGCAAGTCATGCCTGACCAACCTGATTGCCTTCTTTGATGAGGCTCTGTGGATGTGGGGAGAGCAGTGGACATGCTATACCTTGATTTTAGCAAGGCTTTTGATGCAGTCCCCCACAGCATTCTCACAAGCAAGCTAAGGAAGTCCAGGCTGGATGAGGAGACTGTAAGGTAGATAGAAAACTGGATGGATTAGCAGGCTCAGAGGGTAGTAACCAGTGGGTCAGTGTCAATGAATAATTAGCACTTGGTCTCAAATGGAGTACTCCTGTGATTGGTCCCAAGGCTGGTTTTGCTCAATGTTTTCATCAACTATCTGGAAGATCGGATGAGTGCACCTTCAGCAAGCTTGCAGATGACCAAATTAAGGCAGAGGGGCATGAGTCACTGGAGATGGAGGGTTAAGTAGAAAGGTATTGAGTGCTACAGCAGGGTTGTTATCAATTTTGCTATTTGAAAGAAGAAAACTCTTCCCAGTAGATAACTGGCTTACATTCTGACTTCGGTTGGAATCCAGAAACCATTAACTATGGGTATCTTTTTAGATATCTAGATTTCTCTGATGAGCTACTCTGTGTCTTAATTCAGGGATACATCTCCTCATGTGTTGCGTTATCTCTGTTATTAAAGGGGAATACAACTTTTGCTATAGTATTTTTTTTCAAAAACAGAATTAGCCATTCATTTATCTATTCAGAGATTAAGAGGTTGTCTTTACCACAAAATATGTGCAGTCTTATGACAACAATTAGATAAAGTTATCAAAATAACTTGAACATGAAACAACTTATCAAGGGGCTGTTTGAGCTACCATTCAAAACATCTCAAAGACTTTTTTTTTCTCTTTTTCCCTTAAAGAACATTTTATCAAACACTTATTACTTCTGAAATCATGTTCAAACTTGAATCCTATTGTTCTTTAGAGAGGAAGTTAACAAGTGTTTTTGTGATAAATACTGAAAATATAAAGAAATGAACAAAAATTAAAACAAAAATGTACATCTTCAATAAGAAATTCAGTGCATTTTCAGTTTCGTGATTTTCATTCACTTTTTACTTTTTCAGTAAGCAAAGAGAAGTAAAAAGACTGGAATAGAAAAACTAAAGATAAAACTATGATTTTGATGATAATGTTTAAAAACCTCTAAAAAAATTTGGTTGCTCTTACATCAGTTAATGCTATACTATCAATTTCCGAATAGGGCTCTGTGAAATGGCACTTCCATTTCGCCTTGAGTTTCGACGGAACAGCGTTCCATTTTGAATTTCATTTTGAGTCAAAATAGTTGTTCTGTTCCATTCAAACAGAAAAGCTGTTTCAACTCTGGTTTGATGTTTTGCTGGGCTGCCTCCCCATTCCCAGGGCTAGATTACATCAGGAGTGGCTAGCACGATCTGGTGCAGGGGAATGGGGAAGCAGCCTAGCTGGGCTGCCTCACCACCCCCAGCATGATCTAGGGCTATATCGTGCTGGGGGCAGCTGGCGCAATCTAGCATGGGGGATGGGGAAGCAGCCCAGCTACGCTGCCTCTTGCCCCTGGCACAATCTAGCACTGAGGGATGGGGCTCTAGCATGGGGGATGGGGAATCAACCCAGCTGGGCTGACTTCCTGTTCCCTGCCTGACGTTGCGCTGAGGACTTTCAAAATGTTTTGACTAGCCTCATTTTGTTTCAAGGGATGGCCTTTGTTTCATTCCAATTTTGCTGTTTTGACCTCAAAACTGATCGAAACAGTTTTGAAACGAAACGGCCGGCAAAATTTCTCGCAGCCCTATTTCCTAATTCTGTCTGGTGCATCAGTCCTAGTTACCTAATAGTCAAGGTGCTCCCTGAAGCATCATATGATTACTTTCAAAAAAGATACTGTCCTAACCATGGGGACACAGGAGATGTCGGGCTTCTGAAAACTACAAATCCTGATGGTGGAAATGCAAGCTGCCTACTATGCACTCCTAAGGGAATTTTCTGTGACCTTCCTTTAGAGCTATTGATGTGAATGTTGGACAAAATAGTTTTGGACCTAATGCAAATAGAATTGCATCCCTTTCTAGCATCATGTGGAGCTGAGCCCTCATTCCTACTATCAACTACCAGAGGACCTTTGGCTTAACCAAAAGGAAAATGCATTAAAAAAGAGGTCTCATCACACCATTCAGAGAACCCCAGTGGTCTCATCACACAATTCACCATTCAAGAATCCCAGTGTTGCAGGTTTTGTTTATTCATTACATTCTTGTTCAGCATAAATGCTCCAAAATGCCATCAACTGTGCTTCCTTCAGCTTCCCAAGAAGAAGAGGATCCTCATAACAGTTTTTCCCTAGAAACATTTCATTTTGTTCTAAGCGCTGTTTATTAAGAATACAGCATGGCATGCAGAATTCTTGTCTTCTCTCTCAACTGTCTTTACTATGCAAAGAAATTTCCTGGGTCCTAATTTCTCTTACTAACCCATCAGTACTTATCTCTTACAAAATACATGCTCAAGTGATATATTCTCACTTAGAGGACCCAGAATTAGTATAAGAGTCCCCCAGTTTCTGTACTGCCTCTCACAGACGCCACCCACCACAGGCCTATGCTGAATCTGCTTCAATACTATAGAAGCAGAAGTGGAATGTTTTAAGTTTGTGCAGGCTAGCTGCCAAAGACAAAACTGTATACACCCTCTCTGCTGGTAGTGAAACACTGTTTCTAGAGCTGTTTTTTCAGCTGCCTTGCATTTTATTATGATTTATAGCGGTGATTCTCAAAGAAGGTACTGCAACACCCTTAGGTTTGAGATTTTTTTCAAGGGTGTTCCAGGGTTCTGTACAATATTAGCAGTAGGTATATAAACACTCGCATGTGATCCACAAAATAAACCCTGAGATTTAAAACAGGAATGCATGTCAAATGACCTGTTGTGGCATTTCTGATTTCTGTACAACAGAAGAATTACTCTATTGTTTTTCCATAGTAAAAAAAAAAAAAGTGAAAGCTAAGAGCTGGCATTTTTCAAGGGGTGCCTTGAGTCTTAAAAAGTGAGAACCACTGCCTGACTGTCTTTAGAGACAGCATGTGAGAATGCGTAAGTGAAAGAAAAAGGACAAGAGTATTTTTTCCCTTTGCTTATTTCTGAACGGGACTGTTGCATGTTTTTCCTCATTAAATCTTTTCCCCCCTCTACTTTAGTTGTTAGTATATGTAAACCAAGTGGTTGTTTTTCCTTAACAGTTAAATTATTATGTGAGGCTTAAGGTAATTGTTTTACTTGCTGACAAGCTTATTCACAGCCAGACCACCTTAGTTCTGAGTGGGTACTGCACCCGAGGGCCTCCTTCCCGTTATCTTATTCTGAGCTATTACTTTTTAGTGCCTAGCCTAATTCAGGTAGTTGCTTTTGTTCCTTGATCTTCTAAACTTTGTGTGGGCTTGTCAGGGAGGTTAGTCTATTCCTTAGTTTTGGGGTTTGCCATTTCAGTTCATCCTTCATACCTGCTTCACTAGTTTCTATGCTCATCTAAGGCCATGTCACCATGGTACATCTGGCATCCCCAGTAGCAATACATTGCATGACTCCAGGTGGAAGGCTTACATTGCGGTATAGGAAACAGTCCAACACAGGTACAGCTGTGTGGTGCAGCAGGCAAATTAATTAGTTTGGTGCAGACTAATAGACACTATTAGCCTGCACTCACCAGTGTTAAGTAGCCAATCCAAAGCACACCACTTCCATTTAGGAGGAAGCCTGCTCACAGCTTGGCAGCATTTTGAAGGTATTCCTACCAGGTATAGTATGTATTACATCTATATGTAGATGTAATCTCAGTTACTTTACTGTAGATCTAATTTTGTATCACCTTCTACTACAGAAGGGGACAGATTCTTGTTTCATTTTCTTTCACATGCACATCTCTTTCCTTCCACAGCCCCAATTCTAATGTAACTTCTTATCAAAAGTAATGACTCTGCTCTCCTCAAAATGTAAATGGTCTGTATGGACAGAAGGAGGCTATGCAAGCCTGCATCTCAGGGCTTTCCCCTGGAATTTGCCTACCAGGGCATAGCTTGTTCCCCCTACCCACTCTTTTCCACACTGGGGGAAGGAGTCAGGGTATGTTCTCTTAACTTATGGAGTGTAGTAGTCTCTGTTGGTCCCTCTCCTCACAGCATAGTTTGTCTTGTTGTATTCAGTTGTATTGAGCTTCTCCAGAGGTCAAAGCAGACATTAGAGGATCCCAGCTGGACCCTGTGTTGCAGTCAAGAACAGGATTTGAACCTAGTGCAGTTAAGGATTGACATAACACCTCATTTTTACAGCCTTCACTGGACATAGATCCAGTGCCCAGAGTGATCAGCTGGGTGCACGTTAGAGTCTTGCAGTGATTTCTTTCTCTCTCCTGGAGCACTTGCCAGGAACTCTGTTTCATTCTTATATTCTTCAGCTGTATAGCTTCAAGGCATTCCTCCTTGATACTTGTTTGATTAAAGTCCAAACAAAGCAGGTAGAGAGGGACCATCATATTGTAATTGCTAACTACTCAGATCTTCTGTTGGGTTGTCCAGTTGTGAAGCTTTTGATGAGTCCAGAGCTTATACTTCGATCAAATGGCATGGGTCTTGATTGATTGAATGGGATACCTTAGGACATCAATCACAGGACCCTGTTTTGGGTAGTTGTTTTAACAGTGGCGCAGAACCCAAAATATTCTGAACTGGTGATGGTCTCTGGAGACATTTGCAAAACCCCAACCAGATATTGAATGCCTGTTCTGAGAAATATACTGTAATCAAGGGAGGGTGTGTCAACAAGAAGGATAGTCACATAGGAATATGCAGTTATTTATGAATGGTTTTCCATAATAAAACATTGGGTACATTTGCAACTAGTACAGGAGATTAAATCAATTGGGATTGCTTCATTTCGCATGGTCCCAGTCACAATCTTGTATTCTTGTGCAAGATGCACTCTTATTTTAATTTGATCATTTGAATTTCATGTGTGGGTCCAGCCACGCTTTCACACTCATCACCTGCACCTCATCCCCTTGCTCATTTGTTCTGATCCTTTCAATCTGCAGAGTTGGAATACTTCAGATTCTCTGCAGAGGAACTTCCACATGATTGGGTGGATTGGGGAGCAGGCAGCTCATCACCACTGTTCAAACTCTAGCTGTTGGCCTATGCCACATCTGCATATATGGATGTGAAGGGAAACACGGGGCTGTTTAGTAACAAGACTAAACAGCACATTGTTTTCTCTTAAAAATAAAACTCTCCATGGATCAGATAACCTGCTTTTTATCAAGTCTGCCATCTAGTGTTTACAAAGGAGTCTAAACTAAAGCAAGGAACTGAAACACAAATGTAAGGTGCGTATGTTAACTTGATTGTTAATGCTTGTCCTGCCCAAGTATCTGGCCATCATTGAATTCACAAAGTCCTAAGTCATTGAAAAATCATACTCCAGGTGCTGACTAGTAGAGTGAGGTCACTACCTCACCGCTAGTATTGCTGTTCATTTTCAAGGCAACAGTTCTGTTTCAGGTAGGGTTTGTAGAACTATATTGCTAATGCTGAAAGAAAGAATCATGTTAACTGAGACAAACTTTTCTTTTTCTTTTCTTCAAAAGTGTGTGATATGGGCTACTGCTATGGTGGGGATTCTGGGTTAAATGATCCAGTGATGTGCTCTGTGTTGCAAATCCCATATTCCTATTTAAAGAGGCAGAATTTTATTTTGCAAATAAGAGAAAACAGATGCTAATTGTTTTTCTGCTTACTGCATGCATCTGTACAAGGAACTTGTATAAAAAGCTGAGGGCAGAGGCAGATAACTGAACATACAATATTTCTTGGCTGGCAAAACTGCTACTAATGCCAAAAAAAAAAGAACAAACCAGAACTTTGTTCTGAAAGCTTTAAAATCCTAATTTAGTATTAGACATTGCCTGCGCAAGTCCACAGTTTTTAAATAAGAATCAGTCAGCCTTGTCTGCTGTTTGTCCTTTGGAAGCAAAGATGACCACATCCAGTAGGGAAGGCACAGGGGTGGGGGGAGAAGAGAGAATGGCAGAGGCAAAGAAAAAGGGATTGAGAAAAGAGAGGGGAAAAAGAGAGAAGGAGGGGTGGAGGCTAGGTCGTGTGGGCACTCGGGTGACTTATAAGACCAATATTTGCCCTGAACAATCTGCTGTAGCAGGGGCAGGGGAGTGACAAGAAATGAACATGAGAGGTTCTTGTTTCCTGACCAAGCACTTCCTCACTGCCTCTGCCATGCACCGCTGCTCAAAGGCCAGTGCTCCACTCTGGACTGATGACCTCCAGGATGAACGATCATGAGCAATTTGCTCCCGTGACAACAGGTCAATGCCAAAACTCTTTAGGGCTATCTTTAGGGTGTCCTTGTACCACGATGTGTTTGATGTGCCGAGAAAACATGCTCCATTTTAACAGCTCGTTGTAGAAGATTTAATTTGGCAGGCGAGTTTTAGGCATTCTTGAAAGGTGGCTGGCCCATCTTAGCTGCACCAGTTTGGATACTGGGAGAGCTGATCTGAGGACCTCAGTGCCCAGAATCTTGTCCTGCCACTTGATCTTTAGTATCTTTTGCAGGCAGCACAGGTGGAAGCGATTTAGTTTCTTGGCATGACACTGGTAGACAGTTCAGGTTTCACAGGCATAAGGGTGGGTCGGGAGAACGCTGGCTTTGTAAACCTTCCGCGGTGTCAACGTTCCAGTGCCTCTGCGGTCCCAGACCGACTTACGGAGTCTGCCGAAGGGCACGCTGGCTTTTGCTAGCCTCACGTTGACTTTGTCGTCGATGTGGACAGCACAGGAGAACATGCTGCCTAGATAGGCAAACTTGTTGACCGTTGACAGTTGTTGGCCGTTAACTGAGATGTGTGGTTCCTGGAGTGTTGTGCCAAGTGCAGTATGAAAACAACACTTCAGTTGTCTTCGTGTTGACAGTGAGTCAAAAGCTGTTGCAGACTGATGGGAATAGGTCCATGGACCATTACATGTGAGCCTATGCATAACACACAGTTGTCAGTGAAGAGGAAGTCATGAAGCGTGGCTGTCTGAACTTAGGTGCTCGCTTGGAGCCTGCGCAGGTTCAAGATGTCTCCATCAATCAAAATGGTATCTGATCCCCAGCCCTGTCTAGCATTTAACCATGTATGCTGAATGTATATCAGAAAATCCTTTGCCAACATTTCTTTGAAAAATTGGGGAGTCCTAAATGGTAACAGTCATTAATATGCTGCCAAATTCAACTTAAACATGAGGTTGACATTTGGCTTGTCATTTTAGGTTATATTATCTTAACCATATATCTCGCCACAAAATACTGTAATTTGATCAAGGGTTGAAATTCAGTACAATGAAACCATTATGCACAACAATGCACTTAGCAGTGGTAACTGACCTGCAACATTTTTTTTTGAAGTACTATGCATATTTTTCAGATTCCTTAGGAAATCCTGACCCTGCTTTGTACATGTGACCGGAGTATTAGCAATTGAGGTCAACACTGTTTCCAAGCACATCTTGCTGCTGAGGCATAAGAATCAATTGTTTTTACCTGCCTATTAGGATCACAGAGCTAAACGTATTTTTATTCATGAGATTCTAGCTAACTTATTGTGAACATAATGGGCAAATGTCATTCTTGGTTTAACTTCAGTAATTACATGAGTGATAAATTTGACCCAATGCATACAGAAAAAATGTAAAATAAATACAATGCATTATAGAAACTCTTCCTCACAGTGCAAAATCTTGATCCTGCAAACACATGCTTTGTTGGGCATTTAGAGAATTGGAGTTTAACTGGTATGGTTCAAAATATCCAGTTTATCCACATCAAATTTATTTGGATAACCATTAATTACACAGTATTATATCTACATTCCTAATGGAAAGATGGTGGTTTGGTTAAGGCAGTGGAACTGGTCTCAGAAGAGTAAAGCTTGGGTCTGTTCTTTGTTTAGCACAAACCCTTTATACATGTTACAGGTATTGCACAATTAACCAGTTAATTGTACAATTACTTTAAGACCAGCTACACGTGCAAAGTAGCTATCAAATGACGAAATGCTCAAAACAGCTATTAAGTTTGACCTCGAAATGTGTACTAACTTTATAGCTGGCTGCTATCAAGTTTAATTTGCATGTGTAGCAGGGTCCCTCCCCTGCAGCCAGGAGCGCTGCCAACTGACAGCATTCCCCGCTGCAGGGGTACGCCTTTCCCAGCATGAAAACCCCAAGCCCTGGGGATCGTAGTGCTATGATCCCCAAAGCTGGCAGAGAAGGAGAGGGAAAAAATCTCCTGCCCACACAGGGCTCTTGTCCACATCCTCACCTGCAGCAGGGACTGGGAGTTCCACAACTGACATATGGCACAGTTGGGCATGAGAGCTGCAGGGTCTCTTGGCCCTGGCTGCATGTGGCCCCATGGTTGAGAGCCCCCTCAACAATGGGGACTTCCAGCCATGGAAGCCCACTTCTTGCTAGTGCCAGGGGAGCCCAGGATTGGGTTCCCCTTGCACAAACCACATGGTGCAATTGGCTCTGATGCGCAATCCCACAATCATGTCTCCTGTCTTGCACATGTAGCATGGCAGGAGGTACAACTGTGTGGATCACGCATTGGATCCAATCATGCCTTTATCTGTATGTATAGAGGTGACCACAGACTTTCTACATGACCTAGGCAAATCATATAAACTCTCTGCTGCACTTCCAGTATCCATACAATGAGATTATTAATAATGTCCTTCCTCACAAGGCGGTGTTAGTTATTTTTCAAAGCTGAATTTATTCTTAAAGATGACTAT
>NW_017728886.1:40006848-40015169 GCF_001723895.1 Crocodylus porosus
ACCCCGGTGCTCTTTCCTGCCAAGGCAGGGGGTCGGACTAGATGATCTACCTAGGTCCCTTCCGACTCTAGCTACTATGATACTATGATACTATGTTGGATCTCAAAGCACAGGCTGAATATGCAGAATTGACCATTAAAGCATTATTTTATACTGGCAATCATTTATCATTGCTTTTTCAAATACAAAACCGAAAATTTTTTAGAAGTTCTGATGAAAGTTCTGAGGGCTTTTGTTTGATCTCCTCCTCTTATTTTTTTTCTCACTGCCTCCTGCTAATTCTAAACCAGGTTTCTGAAGAAGGGATAATTTTTTTTCACATCTTTATTACATTCTATTAGGATTTATAGCTGCTGAAGGACTAGTTGCCCAATCAAGAGCAAAAAAAAAGGTGATTCATTATTATAGGTATAACTATTCTAAGAAAAATGGAGCAGCTCTTCATAAATTATATTGAGTCTCCCACAAAGTTAAATCAGAAGAGACAGATAGTTATAACACTACCAAAAAATTCTTAAGTAGTTATCTTATTTCAAGTTTTCCATGTTTGTCACAGCTTTTGTTCCACTTGAAAGATGTTAGAACTAATGCATTAGATGAAAAAACAGTCTCCACATTGCAATCTGAGCTGTTTTATGTGAAGGCATTCTTAACGACACAAAACTATCTGAAACATAGCATCTAAGAGTTAGCTGGATGACTCTGGTTCTGCTTCAGCCAGAACTCAGTACGCAGAACTGAAGCTTCAACCGCGCTACGCAAGATTCTGAAGAATCGGCAAATTCTAAGAACATCTCAAATGATTCAAGATCCATTTTTTTGATGCTTATAAAAACTTGCATGGATTATACTTCTAAGCAAAACATTATGTTAAAGTTAGCTTGAGGATTTTTAGAGCTTCTTCCCTCCTGTAAGCAAATCCTAGTCAGTCTCTATGTATGTTTCTTGGTGTTTCTTTAACTACTTTCCTTACTTGCTTGTGACGATAAAAATGTGTATCGCCTCTTCATCCGCATCTCACTCATGGTTGAGAAGAATGGTTCTGGTCATAGCAAATCTCTCTTTGTTCCACGTTTGTACAGCACCTAGTACAAATGTGTTCTGGCCCAGTGTAAGGAACTACAGCTTTCAGGAGCTGGAACTCCATGAAGGCCAGCTGCTACGGAGGAGTATTAAAGCAGGGTGGAGGTACAAAAAAGAGTTAAAGTTCTGAGAGCAGAGTGCAAAGGGAGATGCTGGTGCATAGGGAAAACCCCAGAGCCTGTATCTTTCTTTCCAGGGTCTGAGGAAAGACCACAAGTTTGTGTTTGGTTTTGTTTGCTGTTGGCACACTGGTTTGATTTGTTGCTTTTCTTTTCCTCTGGGGACAAGACCATCTCCTGTAAAATCAACTGGCTGAGAGAACAACCTGGACATGGTGCTGACTGACCTCAATAAGGAAGTTGGGCACGTGACCTGCTTACATCCACAAATATAAATGATACTAAAATTGCAAACTCTTGAGCATTCTAAAATCTGGATTTAGGCCCCAGTAAAATGTGACTTTGAAAAAAAGTAAGATTGAGGTTTTTGCTTGCTTGCTGTTTTTGAAGCCTGTTCAGTATACTTCCTGTTCTCAAGCCTCAGCTGGGAACCATAAGTACTAGAACTCTTATCTTAAAGTGAGACTTCTTACCTTGTGATTGGGGCACTAAGAAAAATATAAAATACTGTTGTGCTAAAGTCACAAAAGTTGACAGCATTCTTTTCATTGCCTTTTCTTCTCCAACCCTAGCTAGAAAAAATTCTGCTTTCTTACAGATAAGGAGCCCTGAGCCCCAGTTCTGCTCTTTCATTCTTACTACCTCTGGTCAGGAAGTTGTGTTATGGCTGTAACTCAGATATGACTCAAAAGTTAGTGCTATCTCTCTTTCTTCTGTCTATGATCTTGATAAAACATGTAAGAACAATACCAAAAGGAGTAAGTTCAGATACTCGTTTCCTTGAAATAAATTTGTTGAGACAATATTGTTGCTATTGTGATTTCTATTGCTATTATTATACCATGCTTCCAGCACATCCATTGGTGCTTCAGTTCCACCCATTTCTGTGCCTCAGCCAGGTTACAGTTTTAAATATTTTCATCAGATTCACCTTTCCCATAGTATATAGTAACTGCTCCTCCACTCAGATCATCCCATGGCATCATCTACCACGTTACTTATCATGGTTCAAATTTGAAGGAACTGTCTGAGGAGATAGAAAAGTAGACATAAGAAAGTGGACACCTAGCACCAAGCTCTGTTATCTTGATACCAGACGGAAAGCACAAAGCAACAGGAAATAAAGTTGATGCTAATGAACACCAGATCTTACCCTCAGCAACACACATCCTCACCAGCAACGAAATACTCGAGGATCGCCTGCATCACTAAGACCTGGCTAGATAACAGTGAGATGTGTGTTACTCTGTTCTCCTAGGATACTTGGCACATCATAGACCCAAACACGACAAGAAGACAGGTTGCAGTGCATTCATCTTTGCAACAAACATGAAAACCCAAGAAATTTTGCCTCAGGTAAGGCAACTTGAATTTCTTTCATCTGGAAATTTAAACCAGAGTCAAAGCAATCACAGATTTCATGCTCATTTACAGACTGCCACCCACATAGGGATTTATAAAGGAGCTTGCCAATACCTTGTAGTTGACAGTGGTGAAATATTCCAGACTGGGAGATTTCAACTGGCATATTAACAAAACTGAAGATGCAAAAGCTCCCAAATGCATTTCCCCACATGTCTCTTTGGAAATTTCACAGCTGGTCTGTGATCTAAGCTATGTGACATCCCAGACCTCCTCTTCAGTCTCAATGCCAAGATCAAAGATGTTACAAGGCCTCCTCTCCAGTAGACTGTGTTAACTCAGTGGTCAGAATCTTCCCATTCTCACAAGAACAAAAAAGATCACAGTCTGATTTGACCAATAAGATTCATGTTTGCAGAGCCTTCTGATGAGCAGCCTCCATCCACAGGACAGGAATCTGAAGAAAGACCTACTGAATCACTATTACTGAACTCAACCATTGTTATGTTGGGCCCCTGGATCTTCCATCACCCATACAAATCTCCTTAAATTGCTGACACTGTGTGTTGGATGAAGAAAGAGAAACACAGATTCAAGTGCCACTGGCAGAAAACCAAAGCGGATTGAGACAGGATTAAATATGATCTCCAAACCTAAGCTAGGGCTGTTTTATGAGGCCTAGAAAACCTTCCTGTGCAGTTCTACTGAAACAGCCAATTCTATTCCAGAGTGTAGTACTGCTTTCTCAATTCCAGCTGCCTACAACCTGCATGGAACTAAGGCACAACATGCTGCAAAGAATGAAAATCCTCCATTTCTGAAAAGATCATGCACATCTGAGTAAGCATTTCAAGGCCACTGATCTGCTCCACGCATACTTATCTGCTAGGAAGCCTATGTTCCTAGGGCCCAGTACATCCAGCAGCGAACACAGGGGAGGAGGGCGGCACAAAAATACTTGCCACTGCAGCTGGTCATGCCACTGCCAGGGGCAGCATGGTAGCATGTGCTGCTGCTATCCAGGGCACAGAGCTGCTGTATTATGCCATTGAGTGCATAAGATGCTCTGGACCCTAAAGGAGTATAACCTTAAGTATGTCCAGCTCGGGTATTTTTATGAGCGAGTTTCACTCGGGATCAAACCTCTAATTCAGTGCTTCTCAACTGTGTTTGACCCAGGGCACCTCTGGAGAGATTTGAGGCAGCTCTTGGAAAATGCCAGCTTTTAAGATTTCATTCCTTTTTGACTAAAGAAAAATAACAGAGCTGTTTTTCTGTTGCAAAGACCTCAGAAAGGCCACAGCTATGGATGTCTATTGGAAATCTCTGGGTTTATTTTGTGCCCCGTTTGCACACCTAACGGCACTACCAGCACATGACCCCATGGCACCCCTGAAGGGACTTGAAGGCGCCCCCCAACAGCCGTTGCTCTCATTCCCAACTCGTGTCACGGAGGCTGAGTGAGGACCACTGGGCAGGTGCACCGCAGAGGGCGGTGCCTGGACCCCACCGTGTGGTTTAGCCAGGCCCCCCGCTGCGCGCTCACTTCTGGGAGTGAGAGGCCTGGGGGGCAGCAGAGCAGGGGACACAGAGCAATGCTGCGGAGAAGGAAGGAACAGCCCAGCCCTGCACCCCGCTGCCGCCCCTCGCTGAGACCGCTCCTGGGCCGCCAGGGGGCGCCAAGAGCCGGGAGGCAGCCGGGCTCCCACGGCGCAGGCGCAGGCTTCCCCGGCGGGCGTCGCTAGGGGCGCTGCGGCCGCCCCGGCACAGCCCGATTGCCGGCTCCCAGTGCGCGTGTGCAGACGGCGGTTGGCGCCGGGGGGGCGGGGCAGGCGGCGGGATGGAGGCGCTGCGGCTTTGGGCTCTGTGGCTGCCGGGCCTGGCCCTGATGCGGATCCGCAAGGCGACCACGGCCACCCTGGCTCCTCCGGTGCCCGGCACAGGTAAGGACGTAGGAGCCGCCGGGCCCGGGGCGGCTGTCGCCACACCTGCGTGACGTCAGGCTCACGAGGCGAGCCGCGTCTAACGCCATCGCATGGTGGTGTTGGGGGGGTTCCTGGCCGAGGGGCCCCTCCGCAGCCCGCACCTGCAGGGCGGGTTTGGGGTCAGGCCACTTCCCCTCCGCCGCCGCCAGCTTAGGGCTGAGCCATGTCTCCCCCGGGTTCCAGTCGTGCCGTGACCCCGTTTCCTCTCTCTCCCCCCCCCCGGCCCAGTCAGAGCTGGGCTGGCCCCGGTCTCCCCACATGGCCAGATCCTCCCCACCCTGCCCGGTGTACCCAGCCTGCACCTGGACTGAGCGCCATCCCTCTGGCCCCAGGGAGGAAAAGGCTGGGCACCATGGAACTAAACTGCCGTCAGTCCAATGCACCACAAAGCTAGGAAGAACATTTTGCATTTGAAAGCTTGTCTAAATATCCTAGCTATGCTGTAGGTCCAGTAAAGGATATCTTTGCCTTTCCCATTAAAAAATGCATTTTAAATCATAAAACCCCTTGCTGCTTTTCTACATGTACAGGTTTTACTGTTTTAACTGCTTGGGGCAAGGCAGCTCTTTCACTTCGTAGCTGTGCTTGCTCAGCGCAAAAAAGGAGTCGGGTTGGGAACCAGGGCTCCTTGGCACTATGAAAATACGAAGCATGTTCCTTTCTCTTACCCCTATATCTCACCCAAAGACAAGACCAGTGAAGCTTGTGAAGTACTGGAGAAATGCTGTCAATTCAAGCTGTTTATATCAACAGTATTTAAAAAAAAATTTCTAGGGAGTCCAGTGACATTTGAATTTCCTTACTGATATTTGTTGCTACTTGCATTGATTGGCTGAAAGACCAGTGCAAATGGGGAATACTGTTTCAGCAATCACAAGTAGTAAAAATGAACGTGAGCCAGGTGGTATAAACTTAAAGTGAGCAAACTAAAATGATGCAAAAAGGAGTAGGTATTACTGTTTTGCAGGTTGTTCAGTTATAATAAATAATGTTACAACTTGATGCTGTAACAATATTATGTAAATATTTTTTTAGTCAGCTGTGACCCAAGTTAGAGACAATTCTAGTTTGTTTTTTTTCCTGTTGTTGTAAACAATAGGTTGCTCAGTAGCTGTTGAAAACTGCTGCTTTGTAAGAAATGGTGGGCAACTGATGCACAGTTTGGTTATGTGCTTTCATGTATGACACGCTGAGTTTCGTATGAGTGCTCTTTATCATTATAAATCTAAGGTAGTATTAATTGATTACGTTACTTAGGCCCCAGTCCTGTAAAGAATGCCCTTAGTTTATTGCTGTATCTTATAAAACAGGAAGGCTGATGGGGAAATCACCCAAGTTTCTTGCACCATTTTTGTTTTGCTTATTTTTACATAGTTATATCTAGTGAATGCTTGATTGCTTCATTTTACTGTGAATGACTGTTGGTTATGGAAAAAGTTTATCTATTTAAAATAAATTATTACCAATCTTTATGATTGGCTACCGAATGAATCAGCTTTTTGAACTTCATGGGGATGAATTTTTAAGTGTAATTTTAGGCTTTTAAATCTTCCTTTAACAATTTCTGTTGTGTTTCTTGCCGACCAGCTTGGTCTCCCATCTTCAGAAAATATTGTTTTGGTCCTCTTGTCCCATTCCCCATTTGACTGAGAGAATCCCATTCATAGGTTTTGTGTTTCTGAACTTATTCTTAAAAAAGAATACTTAAGACTTCTTATGGAAAGAGGCAAATTTATAAACAAAAATCAAGGTTAAGTTTTGCTAAGTTTCTGCTTCTAAAGCTGCAGAACTCAGAATTTCATCTAAATGGAAGTAAAGCTTTAGAATTGCTGAGAGAGAGAGGTGGCCTCAACGTCCAGTGAATAATTCTTCCATATTGGTTTGGAGAAAGTAATTCTTTCAAAGAGATTTCTTTTCAAATTAAAGCTAAGCATGCACTTAACCCCCTTCTCCCCTCCTCAAAAAGTGTGGAGATAGATGAGTGTTTTAGGGGGTTTTTTTTAGCTTTTATTTCTGTAAAATTGTAACAAATGTTGATTTAAAATACATTCTGTGTTTTACGTGAGATGGTATATACAGTAATTGAAATGTTTTCAAGGTGTGCTGATAGTATTTGACACTTGTAAAAATTGCTATATCATACTAATATTTTCTTTTTTCTTAGCATGCTCTTATTTCTCCAACAAATCCTGTGAAGAATGTCTAAGAAATGTTTCGGTAAGTTTTAGCATCCTTTTTGGAAAGAAACTGGTGGTGATTATGTGTAGCAAGATAGTATCGAAATGTCATATTTACAATAAAATAGTGACTACGCAGCATGGGCTAAAAGAGAGTGAAAAGGAATGTGTAAAACAATACGATTTTTAGAAAGGGTTCTCTGTTTATGCAGCTAATGGAAATTAGGAATTATTTAAAGTGTGAATCTATTCAAAGATATTGGATGAGTGGTGCTGAAGTCATGATGGTTCAGAAACATGAAAGAAATATGTTTTCAAATGGTAGCTATTCAAAGATACCATTCATAACAACTGACATAGGGGATTTGATTTAAATCAGATTGATTTAAACCATGATTTAAATCACTGGTTGGGAAGCCTTGATTTATTCATTCATTATTATCTGCAAAAAGTGAATTCTTGTTGTTTGATATAATCTAAATACATATTATTCACAACTCGGATAGATGTAGGTTTCATTTCTAGAAGGTATACCCTGTACATTTTAAAGCAATGATTTATTTTGATATTTTTTCAGATTAATTTTACAGCTACGTCAGAGAACAGAAATATGACATTTACACTGTTTTATTTAACTAAAACAAGCTTATATATTTTGGATATTTTTCTACAACAACAAACGTATAATTATTTTTTACAAAACAAGCAATATGTATTTTTGAATTTTTAACTATTTTAGTTATGTGAAATGTGTTTTTAACAAAAATCAAACAGATTATTTCAGCCAGATCAACATGAGAAACTTAAAATACTGGGTTAACTCAGGCTTTGTCTTCCTTTTCCTATTTAGAATCATAGAAAGTTAGGTTTGGAAGGGACCTCAAAGGTCGTATAGTCCAACCCCTAGCTCACAGCAGGGCCATCCCCAACTACGTCATCCCAGTCAAAGCTTTGTCTATCCAGGTTTTGAAACCTCCCAAGGCTGGAGCTTCTACCAGCTCTCTGGGTAACCTGTTTCAATGTTTTACTATCCTCCTCATGAGAAAATTCTTCTTAATATCTAACCTAAACTTCCCTTGCTGCAACTTGAGACCATTTTTCCTAGTTCTGCCATCTCTTCTCAAGACTAAATAAGCTGAGTTCCCTCAGTCTTTCTTCAGAAGTCTTGTCCCAGGTCCCTCACTGTTTTTGTCGCCCTCTGTTAGGTTCTCTCCCATTTGTCCACATCCTTTTTGTAGTGGGGGGGGAGCAAAGCTGAATATAGTACTCCGGATGTGGCCTCATCAGTACTGAATACAGAAGATTAATCACTTCCTGTGTGACCTGCTGGCAGCACACCTACCAATGCAGCCCTGTATGCCATTAACCTTCTTGGCAACAAGGGCATACTGCTGCCTCATATTCAGCTTATGGTTCACTGTAACCCCCAGGTCCTTTCTGCAAAGTTGCTGCCCAGCCAGTTAGCCCCAGCCTGTAGTGGGGATGGGATTGTTCCATCCTAGGTGCAGGACTTTGCACTTGTCCATGTTGAACCTCATGAGATTCCTTTTGGCCCAATCCTCCAGTTTGTCTAGGTCGCTCTGAATCCTAGTCCT
>NW_017728886.1:40015269-40024223 GCF_001723895.1 Crocodylus porosus
TGATATAATCTAAATACATATTATTCACAACTCGGATAGATGTAGGTTTCATTTCTAGAAGGTATACCCTGTACATTTTAAAGCAATGATTTATTTTGATATTTTTTCAGATTAATTTTACAGCTACGTCAGAGAACAGAAATATGACATTTACACTGTTTTATTTAACTAAAACAAGCTTATATATTTTGGATATTTTTCTACAACAACAAACGTATAATTATTTTTTACAAAACAAGCAATATGTATTTTTGAATTTTTAACTATTTTAGTTATGTGAAATGTGTTTTTAACAAAAATCAAACAGATTATTTCAGCCAGATCAACATGAGAAACTTAAAATACTGGGTTAACTCAGGCTTTGTCTTCCTTTTCCTATTTAGAATCATAGAAAGTTAGGTTTGGAAGGGACCTCAAAGGTCGTATAGTCCAACCCCTAGCTCACAGCAGGGCCATCCCCAACTACGTCATCCCAGTCAAAGCTTTGTCTATCCAGGTTTTGAAACCTCCCAAGGCTGGAGCTTCTACCAGCTCTCTGGGTAACCTGTTTCAATGTTTTACTATCCTCCTCATGAGAAAATTCTTCTTAATATCTAACCTAAACTTCCCTTGCTGCAACTTGAGACCATTTTTCCTAGTTCTGCCATCTCTTCTCAAGACTAAATAAGCTGAGTTCCCTCAGTCTTTCTTCAGAAGTCTTGTCCCAGGTCCCTCACTGTTTTTGTCGCCCTCTGTTAGGTTCTCTCCCATTTGTCCACATCCTTTTTGTAGTGGGGGGGGAGCAAAGCTGAATATAGTACTCCGGATGTGGCCTCATCAGTACTGAATACAGAAGATTAATCACTTCCTGTGTGACCTGCTGGCAGCACACCTACCAATGCAGCCCTGTATGCCATTAACCTTCTTGGCAACAAGGGCATACTGCTGCCTCATATTCAGCTTATGGTTCACTGTAACCCCCAGGTCCTTTCTGCAAAGTTGCTGCCCAGCCAGTTAGCCCCAGCCTGTAGTGGGGATGGGATTGTTCCATCCTAGGTGCAGGACTTTGCACTTGTCCATGTTGAACCTCATGAGATTCCTTTTGGCCCAATCCTCCAGTTTGTCTAGGTCGCTCTGAATCCTAGTCCTATTTGCCAGCATATCTGCTACTCCCCCCGCTTGATGTCGTCTGCAGACTTGCTAAGGTTGTACTCTATGCCATCTTCCAGGTCACTGATGAAGACATTGAACAAAACCAGCCCCAGAACTGACCCTTGGGGCACTCCGTTTGATACCTGTTGCTAACTAGACATTGAGTCATTGTTTACTACTCTCTGAGCCTGATGTTCCAGCCAGTTTTCTGTCCGGCTTGTAAGGAAAAGTGAAACCAGAAATGCCCACCGTGGCACTTCCAGTTTCACTGAGCCCTGTCACAGGCTAGCTGGACACTGTGAGTATATCAGTTTAGTTGTAGACTGACTGAGCGCTGCAGCTTTATTAGCCACTGGACTTTTTGGTTCAGGATCGAGGAGGTGATGTTTGGAAAGGAAAGAAATGACAAGTTTCACTTACAAAAAGGAATGAATTTTACTCATGACAACAAAACATATAGTTTGCATATATAATAATTAATAAAAAGGTTAAGCTAATAGACAGACAACATAACAATACAGATTAAAATCAACAGTGATAATAAAAAAGATAAAGAAATTAACCAAGAGTTCCCACTTGGTTAGTAACTTATCAATAGTCCCTTGGTTAGAAGATGCACATCAAGTTGAATCAGCAAAGTTAGATGTCTCTGAACTGGGCTGTCCGAAGGAAAACCGGTGGAAGCCCCTCAGTCAGGATCTGGTGGTTTTTGCTCTCACGGGGAGTAGGAGAGGTCCGTGAGGGTACGGGACAGCAATGACCCTTCTGTTCCATCCTTCCCAAGGGTTACTATGATGTGTGTTCTTTTATATTCTGATTATGCTAATTTTTTAGTTATATAGCCATTCATAATAGTACATATTATAGCTGTTATTCTATGGGGTTAAAAGATGTTAGAAATTATTATAATAAGTTGCTGCCCAAGCTTGGGTTTATCCAATAAGCAAATTGCAACACAGCATCTTCAAGTTTGAAATTAACATTACCTCGCCTAAATCCAGCCCCTTCAGAACTCTCTGACTATGCTTTTTTGAGATGTTCTTTCTTGAAATGTGGATAAGCTAGGCAGTTGAATCCAGTTTTTATCATCATCAAGGCTAAATTCTGAGCCAGAAAGAACTATTAGGTCAGCTAATTTCACAGCTATAGTTTTGTCTTTGGGGCCTAGTCAGTTTCACAAACAGTTACAAGTTGCATTTGCGGGTTACAAAAATACAAGCTTCAGATTAGACAAAAGTTCCAAATGCCTCCAAGAAGCACATATTTATTGCTTATTCATTTCTTTGGTTTTGGCCATCACAGTCCCCAGGGCAAAGCAGCCTGCGCTGCTGAGCTCCCATGGCCCGGGGACATAACAGGCTGTGTAGGGCCTGCCTCCCTGTCCTGCAGGGCCTGTGGGAGGGGTGGATGGATGCCCCAGACACAGCGGGAGAAGTGGCAGCTGGGGCCGCTCAATTAACCAGCATATTTTGTTATCTGCCATCACCCATTCCCAGAGCTTTTACTGTATTTCTTGAATGGTTTACCCTTAGCCCTGAAATTTATTGTAGTTGATGTTATGGATGGATGATTGCTGGATGCCCATGTCATAGCCAGCTCCTCTTCTTCAGCAGTTAAGGATTGATCCTGGTACCGCATACTGAGAATATTGGCAAGAAAATGAGCTGGAGGTAGTGCTTGATACCTTCATTTTTTAAATACTATTTCTCTTTTTAAGGTCTCACTTTGTTCCTTCCAAATTTCAACAGCATCAGCAATAAAAGCGATTTCCTTGCACTTTAAGGCTACAGAAATAGGTTGCAGGATAGTCAGTATACGTTCTACATTTCTCTTTAGCCCACTGTTGAGAACTTTGGCTGACAGTTTCATCTATTTTTGCCACAATTTTGCTCACAAATTGCTGTCAGATTAGGCCAGTTCTCAATACACTGCTCAAAACAGTCCACTACTGAATTCCACTGCACATCTTTTGGGAGTGTTAGTTTGGTTCCTCCTGCTTTCTTCAGAGCAGCTACTACAAAGTGGTTATTACAGAAGTATTTTGCAATTTCAACAACATTGGCTTTTATATCTGGAGCACTGAAGTCTTTGGCTAAGAGGTGCAGCAAACCTTAGGGCTGTCTTCTCTTCTAGATTTCTTCTCTTTGATACATTTTTAGCATTGTCTATGACAGCTGTGTTCTACACATTTGAATTGTTTTCGCAGTTTGTTATAGCTTTTACTGCTGCTGCTTGTAAGTATTCTGCTGTGTGTGCATTTCCTGATGTATCAATTGATTCTGTAAGTAGACAGTCCCTTCTTTTTGCTGTCAAACAAGCACATATTACTGGATCATTGTGGACATCGCTTCACCTATCAAGACTCAGGTTAACAATTTCCTCCTCTAGACTTTTTGCACACTCTTCAATTTCTTTCTCATACACTTCATCTAGCATTATTGTCTCAAATACTATATAATTAGAAGTTACAATCCCTATTCCATGATATCTTTGATCTTTAACATATCTTAAATTTAAACTATATATGGGTTTTTTTTAAAGCATCTTAAAAATAAAAAAAATTATTAAATAAAAAACCTGTTTATTTTTTAAAAGATGATTAAATAAATATGATTTAAATTTTTATTTTTTTTTAAAATTGATTTTTATTCACCTTGAAAACTGAGTGCCAGGATAGATCAGTCATTTTTGGCCTCTCTTTAATAAAACTAATAATCCTCTGGGTTTTTTTTTTCCTGTACCACTATAGAAGTTTGTCTAGTGCTCAAAATGACAAATTTTAAAGCAAGATGAAATATGCTAGTTTTTACTGTGTTGGTAGTTGCTTACTGTGTGCTACTACATTCTACTACCTACCTAAGTGAGCACAACAATAAATAAAGGTGCTCATCATCTTTAAAACATGAGAAAGTAGTTATGAATTGCCAAAGATGAGCTAGTGAATGCTGATGAATTCGTTATCACTGACTTGCCTCTACGGACAGCTTTCATAGCATAGCTGTAGGTTGTAAGCACTAACAAACTGGCATGTTGATAGGTGTATTTCTGATGATACTTGCACACAACTTTCATCAACACCAATGAGTTATGCATTCACACTGAGAAGGGAATAAATCCTTGGGGGAAGGGTGCTGAAGACAGCAGGAAAAATATAGGCATGCTATATTCAGAATATGTCAAACCATTGACCACACAGGTTTGCTTCATAAGTTTTAAGTGTGAAATTTCTTCCTAGCCTATGTCTTTTAACATGTATCTAGAAATGCCTGCTATTAAAATGTTTAGGTTTATTTCTGCACTGGTTCAATTGAGTAGTAAAGGGATTCTGAATTGGAATTAGTGTTATTTTCCTAGATAAAAGCTAAGATGAATTGGAATGAAGGAGAGGGTATGTTAGTACCTTAACAGAGTTGTAATTATAGCAAACTCAGGAAATTCAGACTTCTGATTCAATTTTAAAATAAAATTCAAATGTTCAAAGCATGGGTGGCCCCAAGCTTCCCTGCACCCTTTGTGTATGGCTTGGGGCAGACCAGAGAAGGGACATGTAGCACAGTGGCAGGTAGGGCAGGGGGTAGGAAACAGAGCAGCGAATCATGCAGGAATCACAGAGCAGGGATCAGCAGATTGGGAAGGGGACTGCAGTGGCACTCAGGGAGGGTGTAGAGCTACTTTGCACACCTGCCAAAAAGGTTGGCTTCCACTGCTTTAAGGAGGAAATATACAGTTAGGGCAACAAAGTAACTGCTTTGTCCAGGTAGCATATAGCCCAGATGAAACAGTTTTAAAAAAAATGTTGTTGTTGTTTTTTTCTTTGTTTATGATATTGCAAAACTAAATGAAAACAATTTGTAACTGTGCTTTTCCATTACTTAATAAGGGTCAATGATCTGTTTGTTTGTGTTCGTTGAGAATGTCGTTGGTTTGTTGCTGGGATTATTAGAACATCCTCCTGCTATATTTACCCTTAAATAGTTAAACTTGTACTAAACTATCAGTTGAATAGGATGAGGTTCTTATTTACCAAGCATCCGTTTTGAAACTAGTAAAATTTTAAATATACACACTAAGAAAAATCCAGATCACCTGTTGCCATATGATAAGTATATTAATCTTATTTTCTTTTCCTCTTGAGGTCCAAATTCACCAGATAATGCTCTAGCTACTTTACCCTATCATGGAGTAACACAAAGCAGTCCACATCCTGGCTATCTTCTTGACTTCTTTGTTCTTCTGGTTGTGCATATTACGTCTTCCATTTCTGCTTTCTACTACCCCCTTTCTGTTGTACACAACCCGGTAGTATTCCCTGTCTGTCCTTCCTATTTAATGCATCTAATGTAGTGGATAGTTGCTAAATGTTTTTGAAAAATAAACATCATTTTTGGTGTTACTCATCCTCATGGTAAGTTCCCTTTCCAGCAGAGGAGGGTGAATGTTTCGAGGCAGAGATGTTCGTGATTCACTGCCCTTGTTCAGAGTGGCTGTGTTCTACCAGTAATTTCAGTTAGAATGAGGCTACAGACTTTGCTAAGTAATGACGTCCTCTTGCAGATTGACCATCATCTTGATTGTTTCCAGTGGTAAAAAAAAAAAAAGACAAAGTTTCCCTCAGGAAAGGTAGTGCCCTCCATTTTGTCAGGAATAAATTCTCTTAACAGCTGGTTGGCTTGCTGTGTTTTTGGGATCAAATGGGAGGTTGTGACCATTTTGAAAGAATACATTTTTGTTAATGGTAGCCTGTACCTCATGTCTATAGAGAACAGTAAAAGAGCAGATAATTGGGGAAATCTCTGTAGCTGATTTCTACATTATCTGAAGAAGTCACTTTTAAATGGTTTTGAATTATAGTAAAAAACCCCCAAAAAAACCTGCATACTAATTCAATATATTATATGTACGTTATGTAGTATAATATAAATATTTTTTCTACATTATGCATAACATGTTATAAGGCTGCTGCACAGGATTTCATTGAGTTTTAGCTGTATGTTTGGTTTGAAGGTTTTCAGGATTTAGATTACTTTAATCTTTAAATTATTTTGGGCAAAACCTCAATACAGGCTACTAAATTTTATCTAAAAAACAACTGTTCACTGAAATTATTAAAAGTGTGCTGTACTCAGAGTAAGTGCTGCAGTTCTATGAAGAAGAGATCATATTATCTCCATAAAACTAAATGGTATTGGGGGGGGTCTTCATTTAGAATGAGCTATATGGTGAGTAGGTATAATATTCCTGTGTTGGGTTGTTTTTTTTTTTTCCTCCCCAGTGCCTTTGGTGTTACACACACAACACTTGTATGGACTACCCTGTAAGGAGTATTCTTCCATCCTCTTCGCTGTGTCATCTCTCAGCTGCTCGGTGGGGAGTTTGCTGGTGTAGGTATAATTTCACTTTTATTAAGGATATGTGATAACAAATCATTCTTTAATATTAATATATTCTTATTATAGTCTGAAATTATATTGACTAACAAACAGCTTTATTGATTCAGATGTCTCATACAAAGAATATCATTTTAAATAGTATGTATTAACAAATCCAATATATAAATACATAAACACAAAGGAGGCAGAAGAGCTGATTGGGTCTTGAAACTGGAAGATTTATAACCGTAAAAACAATTAGAACCTGGATCAGCCTTTCCATAAGAGTAATGGGAGCAAAAGAAAACTTCCCTTATAATGCGAAGCTTCACGAGCTTTATGGAAGTTTCTGTAATATGAAGGGACTGGCTTCGGTAATTTAGTAGATCTCTTCATGGCCTATGTTCACAACCTTTTTATACTCTAGGCTTCCCTCAGAAAATGCCAGCTCTTAGCTTTCACTCTTTTTTTTTTTTTTTTTCAGCTGTGGAAAAAGAATAGAACAATTCTTCTGTTACAATGACTACAGTATCAGAATGGTTTTGGTACTTTAGGTTCCCATTTGGAATCTATAGTATAGATTCCTATTTGGAATTTATAATATACCGTCTCTGGGTTTATCTTGCATATCGTGTTAGATGTGCAAACACCTACACAACTGTCTGATGTTCACTGTTGGTTTCTTATACAAAATGGTGTACTGGAAAGACATGTTACTTCTTTTATATTTTTTTACTATGGAAGATGTTTGTAATTATTGTAATTAATGTAATTATCTGCATTTTTAGATTAGCTGTAGTTTAAACACAAGATGAAAACTTCATGGTGGCACACCTTTTTCAGCAAAAAAAAAAAAAAAAGAACAAAAAAACAACTGCCAAAAGACACATTTCCCTGGGAGTCTTTTACAAAATTCCCCACTGCAGTATGCCCTATGGATATAGGATCTCATTGAGTTTGTCCCCTTCAGACACAGCAGGAAACTAATTGCCCCGTGAGCAGGATACTGTTATTTCTCTCTGTCGGAAATTAAATGAAGCAGCACCACTTATTTTCAGCAACACTGAACCAAAAATGAACGTGAACATTGCAAGTGAAATACATTTTCATGTTCAGCTGCATAATGGTGGAAAGATGGAGAACAAATTGGTTCCAGATAAAACTATCTGGAACCTGACGTGCTGATAAATTATTGGCCAATGGTGAAGAAAGGAGGTAGTGAAAGAAATATCAGTTTGAAATAATTTGTACTTTTTCCATGAATAATAAGCAAATAAAATAGGTGGGAGAGACAGAAAGCTGCAGCTGTATATTGGTAGTATTCTGTTTTATTAAGTTGAAAAAAATTTCTGCGTAGTTGGTTTAACGCACAATTTGGCTCTTTGGTAGTTGCAGTTTGGCTCACAGGAAGTTGCAAGATAGTGCCTGGTATGTTTTATGACACACTTTGTTCAGTTTCTGAATTGTGTGAGAAAATATTTTGGAGCATCATAAGGATAAGGAATATAATATAGTTGCGTAGTATTTCAACTCAGTATCTGACTTGGAAATCGAAGGGAAAGTGGAAATATTGAAAGGTGAAAGGTTTTTCCAATGCTGAAAAATCAGTAAGTTCTCTATAGAAGTTAACTCAAATATTTAAAATATAACTATCTGTTACAAGAATAAGCATGAATGAAAGCTATAATCTTTAGTCCCTTGGATATATTCCCTAGGATATTTGTGTATGTAGTCCAAGATGAAAAAAACTGTTAAAATTGAGCTGAAGTTTAGAGCCCATAATGATAAATTAATGGTAATAAGGATTACATGGGTATTGTAGCTATCCAAAGCCAAAAATTATAAAACAGGGTGGCTAGCCTGTGGCATGCATTCTACACAAGTGTCACGGGCAGCCTGTGTTGGGCATCTGGCAGATTGGGGAGGGGACAGGCAGCACAGCAGCAGATGGAACAGGATGCAGAAAGATCAGGCAGTGGAAAGGGATTAAGCCAGTAGAGAAGGGCTGGAGACAGGAACTAGGGGACCGAGAATCCCACAGGTGAGCAGGAGCTAGAGCTTGAGTTACCAGAATCCAGAGGCGGAATCTAAGGCACAGGCCAAGTCAGAGTCCTTGGGTCAGGGACCAAGTCTCCTAAGCCAGAGTCCAGTGGCAGAGCTAAGTAGTAGGGCTGCACAAAACAGCATAGTTTCGTTTTGGGTTCCATTTCAACATTTTGAAGGGACAGTTTTTCGTTCAGAGTTTTGTTTCGAAACCACTGTTCCATTTCGTTTTCTCAAGTGTTTTACTGTTTCAACACTTGACGTTTCACCCATAGGCTATAATGGGGAAGCATGAAACTGCCTATAACTTTTTGTCATTTCTTACCTGATTTGGATGAAACTTTCAGGGATGGTAACCCTTGCTGAGGCCTTGAAGTTTCAAGGAGATAGGTGCAGGGGTTTCTGGAAAAC
>NW_017728886.1:40024563-40039199 GCF_001723895.1 Crocodylus porosus
GATAGCTGGCCTGCAGTCTGCTGCAACAGGTGGACTGACATGAGGAGATTGCTATCCTCAGCAGCTGAACCAGAGGCAGTAACAGTGGCCCTCTGGTTCATCACCTGGGATGGGGCAGCCATTTAGAGCTTCAGACTGGTTTGGCCAATTAGGCAATTAGTCCTGCCTGGGCTGCCTGTTAGGGCCCTTGACACTTGGAGAGAGTGCAGGACAAATTTGTGGCAATCCTGTCCAAAAGGTTGCTTCCCCCTTCTCCTCCACAAGAAGAGTTAAGGTTACACTTGTAAGAAATTTAAAATATACCGAGGTACAGAACTTTACAGTTAAATAATTCAGGCAACCTCACTTACGCTCTCCATAGTCACTGTGCAGCATCGTCACTAATTAGGGCTTTTTAGTTGTTTTATTGTTGTGTGAAACTGATTTTTGTAGACACATGTTAGATCTGACTTGTATCCAAGTTTTTTCCCCCTTGTATAGTGTTACAGCAGGGCAAAGTTCAGGTGTTTTGGCTACATTAATGGCCATAACATAACATTACTGCCTCTCTTCAGCACGCACAAATCTTTCGCCTTTTACTTGTGTAGTAAAACTAGAGGAAACCAAAAGAAAATTAAAGACAGTGCTATCATGGGATCTTCATAATGATTCATAGGTACAAATATTAATCTTGACTTTACTATTTTTTTAAAATAAAGTGATTTAGTTGTTGGACCAGACTACCCTGCCTTCAGCAGGGGACTGGACTAGATGATCTTGTGACCTATCAAGGGAAGTGGTGGATTCTCCATCTGTTGATATCTTTAAGTCAAGACTACATGCCTTAGGCTAAAGTAGGCCTGTGACAAACACAAGTTACTGAGGTCAAACAGGAACCTCAGTGCATGGAAGACTATCTCTATAGCATCCCCCAGACTATATTTCTTCAAGTCCCACCTTGTTGTTTTCTTTTTGTGATGCCTACAAATAGCTCAGCCATGGTTTGGCAGCTAGTGAGCTGTGATCACTATGTTGACTGGTGTTGTTTTATTGTATCCATGTTCTACCCTGACTGGTATAACTGTTAGTCATGCCTGCAGAGCAGCATTCACTTTGGCATCTTGCTGTCTGTTATATATTGACTGAGAGTTCTTGTCCTTCATGGAAGTGTTTCCACGTGGGCAAAGCAAGTTGGTCATGGACACATGCTTTGTCACCACAGGTCTGCAGCTTTTAGCCAAACTTCATGGTATAGACTAGATATAGGAGAGGGAGAGGAGCACTTTTCTTATTCTGGTGTATTGCTAATAGTGGTAGAGTTCTTATTTGAAACTACAAAATACTGATCATTAACTAAGGTCTGCTGATGCTGGAGAGAATGTGGTGCTCAGAATCACAAGGTGAGATTTGAAAATCACTAAAATTTTTAGTCAGGGAAGAAAAAAGTTGTTATCGAGAAGCTAGAGAAATAATACTGTCTTCTCACACATAACCTGCACCTTTTCCCATAAGCCAGCTGAGAAAAATTGGGGTGTGCTTTATATGGGAGAAAAAAGGGCTCTCTACTTGTCCAGAAATTTGGCAGAGGGGGCAGATTGTTGGCAGTTTTAATTGCTGCCCACTGACTATGGGAGGTATTGCAGTTAAGGCTGCCACCACTCTCTCCCTGTATTCCACCTGCTTCATCACATTTCTAGACCTGTGGGGAGACTCCTATCCCCAACTGCATGTTGAATTGGGATGGCATACAGGGTTGATCCACAACCAGACCTGACACTCCAGGTCTAACCCAACACATGGCTCTAGAACTAGTGTGTGGTCCTGGACTTGACATGCAGCCCCAGAGCCAGTGCGTGGGGTCAGACCCAACACACAGCACTGGTGTGCCAGATCAGGCTCCACTGGTCCATGTGGCCCCCAACCGCAGAGACCCCAGATCTCTAGCACTTACCCATACTTCATGGTAAGATTTTTTTTTATTATTATTCCTTCTTGAGGGCTTTCAAAAATAGGTTGTGTGTTATTTCGGGGGAAGGAGGGTGTTATATGCAAGAAAACATGGTAAATGTTAAAGTTTTATAAATTGTTTAAATGTTCACTTTACAGTAAACTTTGAGGCCCTTATCATCGCCATAGCTGTAATAGCAGGACTCATCCTAGTGTCCATAATTGCTTGCTGCTGTTACTGCTGCTACTGCAGAAAGTCTTCTCGGGGGTAAGTTGTTTTTTTTTCCCCTCCCCCATTAACTTCGGTTATTGTGACAATTCATAATCCCTAATAGTCTGAGTACAACTCAGTCTGGAAGATTTAAAAAAAGGGAAAAAAGAGAGAGGAAAAAAAAAGTCTTCTGTATCCTTCCGATAATAACATAACAAGGAAAAGGTTAGTAGTTATATTAATACGTTATATTAATTTGGTTCTTACCCAGATTTTTTTCCAAAGACTTAAGTGAAATTTAAATATTTTTAAAACTTTAATATTTATTTCATCAAAAGATGTCATATCTATTAGATAAACTCCAGACTGATATTCTTTTGTTTAGCTGTGCATTAACATTTTGATTTAGTATTATTCATTTGCAATTGGGGAAACAAATTCATGGTATAGCTGCTTCAGTATCTGAAGATTGATAGCGTTGCAACATCCTTCATTTATTTTAAATGACTGTCATCTGAAGTTTAAAATGTAAGTTAATTGGGGGGAAAAAACAGCCCAAAAACAGGCTACCAACACAGGAGAATGCTTGGTTTTGCAGGAAACCATCTTGTGGTTCTTAACTGGGGTTATGCAAGATCCTTTTGTGGGTGTAGCACAGGCACCACCACTGTGGTGGCATGAGGAAACTGCCCCAGGCACCTCAGATTTGTCTAAAGGAGGCAGGAGCACCCAGTCCTGCCATAGCCCCATGGTCCTCCTGGAAACAGAGGCATGTGGAGCAGGTGGACCTGGGATCAGGACCTTCAGAGGGTTCAATGAGGCCAGGTGCTTCTGCTGGCTTTAGGCTTATCTGGTTCTGCACAAGGTGTGCAGGGCAGTTATACCTGGCTGTGGTGGTGATGGCAAGACCCTGGCTGAGAACCACTTGTGTAAACTGAAGCAGCACAATAGTGATTCTCAGCAGGGGTAACTCAAATCTGAAAATGCTGAGAACCACTAACTTACATCATTCCAAATACTAGAATTGGCCTTTATATTATACAACAAAAGTCTGCGCCCTGGTAATCATTCTTTGATATAGGTACGCATCCAGATGAATGTCTTGAAACTTAAAGTAGTATGAATTACAGTACACTTCTATGAAATGCAAGCTTTGATTAATAATTAAAAGCTTTGGCAGAACTTAAATGTTTTAAGCTTTAAATCCAAAGTACAATTTTACAAGTACATTTTGATATTTAAATGTATAAAGTCCTAGGATCACATTTAAGACCATCTTACTTAATATAGAGCGTTAAGTATTTAGTTACAAGTAGTATGACAGTGCAGTGGAAGTAGAATTGCTCATGTTGACACATTAAATATTTTTCTTAGAAACCACAGTATTCAGTATCTGTTTTTGCAGATAATACTTGGTTCTTTTTTTAAAAGGTGCAAGTGAAATGTCTTTGAATAAGAAATAAATATTTAGAGTCTAGAGGTAATGCAACAAGTAACCTGTCAGTGTCAGCTCTTGCCACAGCAAAAATGGGCCAGCATGAAGAACAAAATCATATCATTGGGCAGCATTGTTCATAGCATTTAATATTCAGACATTTGATTCTGCTCCAAAGTCTTAGCAGGCAGGCGGTAGAATCTCTTAAGAAATCACCTATTCAAGGAGGTGGTATTTTCTTTTCTTCAAGGCTGTTTCTTGGCTAGTCTAGCTGTAAAACAATACCTTTAGGAAAAAAGATTGTGAGAATGCCTAACCAACGTGGTTTCAAGCAGATGTCCCTAGGATTCAGTAAGGAAGCTAAACTGTTTTAATCCTATTTACATGTCCTTGCTTTTTTTTAAAAAAAAAAAAACCCCGAATTTATATTCATAATGGGAAAACCCAGAAAGCAGTGTTTATTGGGACTTCACAACTGTTTGTGAATCTTTGAAACTGAGGGTAAAAGAGCAGTCAACCTGTCAGGTCTGTTCCTATCCCTAGAGCTATCAAGAGAAAAAAGGGACCTACTTCCTACACGTGCAGCAGATTCCATGGTTTTGTACACCAGATAATTCATGTGCATTGCTTTGGTTTCAACTGTTTTGAGCTGTTAGTGAATTTGTGCTGTTGCATAATTTTCGTGGTGCTAGTTCCCAACCTAGTGAAATATGGTCTGTTTCTACTTCCAGGAAGTAGATCTGAATTATGTAGTTTTCTTTTGTGTTTGCAGAGCACACCTGTATGTTCTGCCTGGTGGAAACTGAATTACCACACTGAAAGTGTCGGTGTAGGACTTCAGCATTTTTGGTCTGTACTGCCAGGCACTGGGACTTTAAACTTTTTGGAGAAAGAAGACTTTATGTGCCCTGCATCTGTGTCCCTTGGCTCCAGAGGACCTTACCTTAGAGCATAAAGATCTCTGGGGATTGCTTTTTCAGTATCTCAAGTGAGGTCTTATTTTGAGGAGGTGTCAGTGCTGCTCTATAGTGCCAATCCAAACTAAGGTGGGGAAAGAATATGATGAGCTTTCAGTGCCATGGAATTTGACAGGCTTAAAAGATAGAGGAGCACCATCAGCTTGAATCCAGAAAGCACCTTAGGAACTCTAATCCCTATTCTACTGGTGTTTCTCAAGCTCTTTTCCTAGTGCAGATACCTAGAACTCCTAGGATCTCGTACTTTTTCAGTTGATGGACCTGTCTGGCACTTGCTGCGCTTGCAGTCTAGCTCTCTTCATGGTTTTCTTCAATTGTAAAGATTCACTAAACGCATGCCACATGTCAAATGAACTTGGTCAGTCTGCTAAATTACTTCTGAAGTGCCATGTGTAGTTCTAGATTAGTTGACTTATGAGGGGTTTGATGTAGAAAACTTCCTTCAAGCCACTTCCTTCAAAGTGGTTTGAAGTAGAAAAAAAAGAATGCTTTTTAGTAATAATAGTAGAAGTGATAGTAGTAAATAATACCAGGTATGGTGGTCTTAGAGTGAGATTTAGAAGCTTTTTGGTTTTTATATATTTTGGAGTGAAATTGTCAAGTGAGTTGCTTATGTTGTTTCTGCCAGTATCTTTGATAAAACAGTTTTGCAAAACAGGTTTGAGGTTTTTGTTGTATGATAGATTTCGGATACCTACCATAGCTGTTCCAAATACAGAATACTTAAATGGGAAAAAAAATTGTCATGAAAGCGACTGTATTAGATAGAACCAAACTGTCCCACTTGCCATTAAAGATTACTTTTTGCTTCTTTTTTTCTCTTCTGTTAATGTGACAGGCCCACACAAACAGTAGAGTGGAAAATTAGACTCAAACTTATATTAACAAGTACATAATTCCCTGTAATCAAATTTAGTATTCGTGAGTGTTGTTTGCAGGAATAGTAGGTGTAAACATTTGTTGAACTTGTGATTTGCAATTTGAATGCCCCTAAATGAACAGCTAAATTCAGACTGCCACATTTGGTGTCTGTGTACGTCTCACCTCCATTAACACATTGTGTGACATGGTATAATTACTCTGTCTTAGCCACTGGGTGTCACTGTTGCTTCACTTAAATGCTGCTGAATGTGCATGTATCTGGTACTGTCTCCAATTCTCAACCAGCAGATGTTTGATATGACTATTTACAAAGTTTATCACATCTCCAAATGGTATGTTCAGTTTTGTGAGATAAATAACACCTGGAGAAATATGGTGAAAGCACCCATTCACTAAATCTAGAGCTCAGAAGAGTTGCAATTGATTATGTCAGAGGTGAAGAGGAGAAAAATAAGATCCTTTGGAATTTGCTTCAAATATGAGATCTGGAAAACGTTTATTTGATAACTTAGTAAAAATATTCAAGTGTTGCAAAAACAAAAATACTTTAGATTGACAAATTCGTTGCATTTTTCCTTTTAGTCCCACAGAACAGACTATAAGTCTAGCACAGCTGCAGTCTGTAAATTAGAGCAGACTAAAGCCTTTTCTTGAAGCTAGTTTAAGAAATTGCCAACACACTGATTTTCAAGCATTGAAAAAATTGTCTTCCCTTCTCTGACCTTCTTTTTTCTAATAGACCAAGTGAAGAGGAAGAAAGATTAGCCAGAGATCGAGAAGAGAGACGATTGCAATCTCTCCAACGGTAAGTTTTGAAAATGTAATGAGTAACCACACACTTCTTGCTAATATAATTATTATTCAGGTAGTAACCTTAGCTAGAAGGGACTGCAGTGTACACTGATAAGACTATAAATCGTCATTTCTGAAGCTAGATTTCAAAGGCTGGATAGAAGCATTGTTACCATTTGGCTAATTTGGTGCATCTGTTCCCAGTTGAAGGCACCATAAAATGGCAAACCAGTCATAAAAATGTTCTGCAAATTATTTAGAACATCTTTATGGCTGGCATCCATGTTATCTTAAATTGTGTGCATGTGTAGCACTCTTGCCACTTATGCTGCATATTTATCGTGGCATATTATAACTCATGGAGGGGGTTTACGACAACCATTTCCTGATTTTTGTTTCAGCTGTGCAAACTTTATACAAATGCAGGGAGCTGAAATAGTTATTTAAAAAACAAATTCCTTGTTTCCTTGTCTGAACTCTTTTTTTTTATTCCTGGCTCATCTAAGTCTAAATCTGCCCCTTCTCCCCCACAAATTGAAGAGCAGATGCATCAGTTTAATCACTGCTTAATTTAAATGACTGCCCTTGGGGAAGTGGGAGGTAGCTGAAGTGCTACCCCTTCTAGGGAGTTTAAATCCTGTGCCCAGCAGCTTGGGTTAATTGGCAATCAGCTGATTGCCTGCCCAGGCAGCTCTGAGTAAACTGGACCTGGGACTGTCCAGGGTTGGAACCAGCAATTGGCTCATTGTTGATTCCGGTCCCCAGAAGGCTCCAGGTCTGGAGCTGGACTTGGAGCTGACCATCACCTGAATATTGTCCCTGCCTGTGGGGCTGAAGGCACCTGACTGTTAATTTGCAAGTACAGGGGTCCCTCTGGGCTCCCCCTGCACTGGCAAGTAGTAATGGTATAACTGGGATCTGATCTCTGGTGCCAAAATTGCATAGTCTGCCATGAACATGTGGCATGACGGGAGGTGCAGTTCTGGGATCAGGGTCAGATTCCCGTCGCACCATTAAATTAACATGTGCGCCAGGGTCCCTAACATGCTAATAACCTTGCCAAGGTAGTATTTGTGTACATCTTTTTCTTGTACCAGGTTAAATTCATAGTTTAATTTCATAGCTTTTATACACCGTCATAAAATATTGGTTGCTATGGGAACATGAACTTCTGAATACCTGGTTTTATTTTTAACTGTACACTTAGCATGTCCTTTACATTCATGTTTAATTTGGGAAAGTAAGTTTTGTATGGCTTGGTTAGTTTTTGAAAATCATGCCCTACTATTCAGAATAGGGAAGGGAAGGAGTAGAATTTAGGCATTTTGCAAGTCGTCTTAGGATCAAAGAAATTGTGTTTTCAAGTTAACTGAGTAATATATTTTTAGACCTGACTGTGCAACTAATATTACATAACGTTTTTAAGAGTTGATGTTCACTTAAAGCTGCAGACCTAGTATATACTTCATGTGTTTGTTGCAATTTAAATGCTCCATGATTTGGCTGTTGAAGAGCTTCATCCTTGTAAATCATACTCTTTGGGCAAGCCTGATCTAGCTGACCTCAGGAACTTGGGAGTTGTGAGAGGGGAGGCAATGGGAGCAAATGGGCAGTAGGCATGTGATCTAGTCAGCTGCATGCCCTGGTTCGTTGCTACACTTGCTGGCTGTGTTGTTTAAAGGTGTCACAGTACTGCAGATCATCTTGGGTCCTGAGAAAGTGAGTTCTTCTTTTACAAATCTCTGTAATACCTCAACCTCAAGACTTCTTTTGTACGCCTTAAATGTGACCCCTTTTTTATTTCTAATGCTGGCTGCTATAGACCTCTGGCTCATGGAGGGAAAGACTGGGAAGATATGATTAATAGGAGGCATAAGCATTGTCAGAACTGGAGAAAACCTGAACTACCAGTGGTAGTGTTGATCAGATTTTTTTCTGAGGGAGTGGGATTGGTGGTGGGGGAAGCAGTGTTGAAAACTTCTTGAAAGTGGAAAATCTCTTCTTGTAGATTAGCTAGAAAGATTGTGCTGTGCAGCCGTATTCCTTCCATGCTGCCTGACAGCAGTTTTGAAAACAGAGCTGTCTCTGAAAAGGCAGAGAAAATGTGAGATGCCATGAAAAGTAATCATGGGGATTTGATGTGGTTTGACCCTAAGTGCTAGAATTCCAGTGTCTTCCAGTCCTCCAGAAGAAAAAATCCAGAATACCTAACGGCTGGCAGTGGAACAAAGTACCATGAGATAGGCATGTAGTGTTCTGGCTTGGTAAGTTGAAAAAGTCAGTGCGTGTATTACACACTGATTCAGAGGCAAGTAGATAATAGCTGCATGGATGCTGATATTGCAGAATGGGCAGTCTGTTCACAAAACCATAAAATAAAATTAAGCAAACCTTAGGCAGGAAGTAAAGTGCCATCTACAGGGCTGCTTAGTGCCAGGTTGCAGCTCCCCAGTCAGTGTTGGAAGATGAAAGGGAGAGGAGAGGGAAACAAAGTGTATCTGCTAACTTCACTGTGAAAACTTTTGTGGTTTGATAAACGCATAAGATTACCCATTTTGAGCCCAAAACAAATGCACTAAAGTACAAAGTACTGGTATGACGAAGTTGTCTTTAGTCACCAAACATTTGATACCTTGTCAAAAGGCCATGTGATTCTTTTAGCTCAGTCTGTCAAGGTCACTGAAAAAATGTTCAAACTGCCTTTGAAAATTTAAGTACAAAAATCCTTTGCTATTGTTCTAGCCCATTATGTTTAGGGTATTTAGATTTTTTGTTGCTGTTCTTTCTGGATCTAAATGCTGCACTTAGAAACGCTGTGTTACAAATTCTAGTCCATTATTTTTGTTAAATAACTTATAAAGGAAAACCTTCAGAAATACAAAATGTTGTAGTAATTATTTTATGGGCATTAAGATTATTGTGTGGAATCTGTAATGGAGGAGAAGGGAAGAAAAGCCTATTTCAGACACTTGTGATGTCATGGCAACCCTGAACACTGATTGTGATATTGCTCACCTGACCACCTGTCAGGTAATGAATTGAAAATAGTACTTTAAACTGGCTCCCCTCTCTGCTTCCAAAGAGTCCATGATGAATGGCTGCTGCTTCTTACTAAGAACTTTGACAAGCAGTCACTCAAGACTCATTTCCATCACTGCCACTATTTAACATCATTAGATAGTCTTCAAGAAATGTTGGAAGTTGACTGGGACTGTGATGTCAACAACATGGAAAGGATGGGTAATTCTGTTCTTTTTTCCCTGCCCAGACACTGCTGTGTCCTAGCTATTTCAGTGTGTGAGGAAGTTTTAAGCCTAGCTGAAACCCAGCTGGCAGAAACTGTTCAGTTTAGCATCTTTCCTGCATTCAGTGGAACCTTATGAGAAACAGGGGAGTGCTATCATCCCAACTTGTACCAAAGGCATATGTTGTCTTGCAGCTGAGTGCACTCTGTTTATATCATTCTGGAGTTACTGTTCATACTGGACTCTAGCAGCAACAGTTCCCCATGGCATTTTTAAGTCCCAACATATCGAAATGAAGTTATATTTTCCTTGTGGACAGTCACCAACTGTCAGAACTTCTGTATTTGTCTCTGGTCTACAATATTAATGCTTTTTCTCATTCTCTGAAATAGGGATGCTGTTGTTGATCTTTAATGATCTTCTGAGGGTATGTGTACTCTGTAGTTCAGAGACAGGCTAAGTCTGGCCTGCAGGCTGGATCCAGCCGGCAGCAGACTCCATTTCCCAACAGTCCTTGTCTGTGTGGCTGGGGCTGACTTCCCTGGAGACTGTAGCAGTAGCTGTGCTGCTATAGCATGGGGCTGGGTTTTCTGTGGAGTGGTGCTGGCAGGGCGTAGATCTGCTCTGGGGCTGGGCTGGGATCTTGCAGCAGTGACAACATGGTCTGGAGCTGGGACAGAGCTGCAGTCTGCAGCCTGCATGCTTCGGGCAGGGGTGTGCAGACAGCGTATTGCAGCTCTGCCCCCGGCTCCTTGTAGTGGTGACAGTGTGGTCAGGTGCCAGGACAACTGTGATCTGCTGCCTCTGCGCCTCTACCTGGAGCATGCAGGCTGCAGATCACAGCTCTGCCCCAGCTCTAGACAATAGTGTCACCACTGCAAGATCCCAGCCTGACCCTGGAGCAGCTCCCCACCCTGCTGGGACTGGTCTCCATGGAAACTCCAGCCCTGCACTGTCACAGTGTGGCTGCTGCTGGGGGCTCCATGGAAACTGGCCCCAACTACACTGGGCAGGAGCAGCTGGGAAATGGAGTCCACCTGCTGGCCAGATCTGCAGTTTTACACACTACTACTGTAGTTGCTTCTCATCAGGGTAGATTAGCCTATAATGCGCTCCATGCTGTTGCTAATTGATGCCAGTACCAAGCTAGTTAACTTCCAAGTAGCTTAGTTATTGCTTCATTGAAGTCGAATTATATGTACCCTAAATGATTATAATTGGATCCTGATGCTGGATTTGGCATAGATATCTTGCAGATCACCACTGCTGCTGAAATGCACTAGAAGACCTACAGTTTCCAGGTACACTGATTTAGCTCATATAGTGATTTTGATGAAGGGAGAATGTAGAGTCTTGAAGCTTTTGACTGTCAAAAGCTCTTTCTAGAAGTAACTATGGAAAGAACGTATTTTCCCCTATAAAAAAAAAATGGCCTTACTGTGAAAATTCCCAGGGAATTTGGAAATATGACTTAGTCACATATTGACTACACACACAAAAAAATTCAGTAGCAGAGTCATTGTTTTGCATCGGTATACTTGAAAGTGAGATGATAAACTAGCCGTTGATTTACAGGTTCAGCTACATGTTTCACATGCGAAATATGCCGGAGCTGCTTGTAGACTGTTTTTGTATTTTTTTCCTCATTTCTTACTGTGTATTGAGATGGTGTATTTCAAATTTCCGGATACTTATATTGCATCTGTATTTCTGGCAGCCTCCTCTCAGGTGCTTTCATCAAAACCATTAGCACTCAGGTCAGATTTCAGTGCATCTTTGTAAGGGCCCAGGCACATGCTTTATTTAAGATGTGTTTAAAGTGTTAATGGTACCATAAACAGTAACCAGGGCACACATTAAAGCCAGTTTAGAGCATGATAGTATAGCAGATGAGCCACAAAATTATTCTACCTATGATGTGAACATCTCTGCAGTTTACTTGTATCACGCTTTAAATTGAACACATAGCATGTCGAAGCTGACCCATGACATATCCCTATACTCAGATGAGCATAGAGATAGAGGTCTGGCAGCCCAGAGTTTAGGATACAGCCATCTGCTACCTGATCAGTAGTATTGGGCTGGGGGCAGCATTGGGTCCTGGACCTGGTGCCCTCTTTTGTTTCTGGGAGGCAGATTGGGGGAGGGGATTAGAGGGTGTCTCCTTGATCTTGGGCTCACTGTCTTGGATCTTTAAAAGCAGGTGTACAGCTGGGAGCCCTAGCTGCACACCTGCTTTTTGAAGTTCCCAAGGCACTGATGGAAGCAGCACCTGGGAAGCTAGCAGCTATACTCCCCATCTGCAGGCATCATTTCACAGTATGGGTCATGGGTCCCAACTTGCCGTTGTCCTTGCCCCACACTGTGCATCTGAGTCCATAGAGTGCTTTAAAGAGCACCACTGAAGCAGCTTTTCCAGGTTTCTCCCCAGGGACTTTAATCCCATGCCCAGCAGCACTGGCAGCACAAGATCAATGGTTCCCAGTAGGGTTTAAAGCCCCTAGTGGAGGAAGCCCTTCAGCTCATTCCCCACAGCCATGAACCTCTGATCGCCTGCATCAGGCAGTTCAGTCAGAGCTATAGAGCATGGGGTTTTGACAGTCAGCTAATTGTCTGCTCAGCCAGGACAGCCCTGGTCCCAAACCAGACCTCGGGCTTGTCCAGCTGGGGCCAAGAATCAGTTGATTTTTAGCTCCAGCCTCCCAGACAGCACTGGGGACTCAAACTGGACTATGATCCCAGGCTTCCCCTTCAGTAGCAAGTAGTAATGGCATGATTGAGATCTGATAGGTAACAGATCCCAAAATGGTGCCTTCTGAACCTGACATGCAGGGCAGGGATCACATCTGAGTGTTCCATTAAATGAACGTATGCCAGGGGCTCAAGACAGTAATCCTGCACTGAAGCTTATCTAGTATTTTGTAAGATTAATGTTTTAATTGCTGAAATGAATGACCAGCCAGTGCATGTACCTTACAAGGGTTAATTAGACATGGTAAGCAGTGTTCAGGATTCCTTTTCGGACCACCTTCCTTATTTGGGGAGAGCATTGTTGTCTTTAGGAAGGGGCATTCTGATGCCTATGTGGGAGGATAAATATGTTCAACATTCACCCAGTCCATGGCAAGTGTCCACCTTCCGGCCACCTTCGGTCAGTTGCAACTGGGAACTCCCAGCAGCATTCTCTTTCTGCTTGTTGCCACTTCTGTATTGCTAGAGGCTTTGACAACTAATAAAGGGATAATGTTGCTTTAATAACTTGTTACAAAGAAATATATTCTTGTGTGAGGAGTTTGTTTAGGCCATATTCCATCTTCTTGTTACTGTGAGCCATCTATCTATTGGTTCAGTAACAAAGTTGAACAACTGACATAAGTGCCAGCTTTTTTTTCTTTGTTTCTTTGTTTCTTTCTTTTTTTAAGTAAACTTCCTGTGGATGGTTGCTATCCAGAGTTCTGCAACCTCATCTCCTGGTTTTGAATCAGTTCCCTTCTAGGCTGATTGTTGCACAAGCAGTCAGCTTTTCCATATTATTTGAGGCAATCTGTCCCGCCATTAGAAAGAGACCTTTCTCCCATCTGTCGCATGCCCCTCATTGCTATTTATCCCCAGTGTGAGGGTGAATTTGAAAATTGGTATGTTCAAAATTACTTTGGCATTATTAACTTTAGAGTAAGAGTGACAATAGACTACCTTTGTGGACAGTTTCCATTTTTACTTTTATGGCCCATATACAGTGCTTGAATACTTTGAGCACCTTTGGACTTGATGGGTGATAAACCCCCTCTATAGGAGAAGCACAGCTACTGTGGATCTGTTTTTATTGTAGTGATAATGGTTTCATAGTTGTTAGGGACTGAAAAGGACTTTACAGATCATCAGTTCCAGTCCCCCTGCATGTGGGCAGGAAAGACTGCTGGGATCAGATGATCCCAGCAAGACGGACGTCAAGAAGTATTTTGAAGATTGCCAAGGTGGGTGACTACCACTTCTGGGGGCAGCCTGTTCCAAACCTTCGACACTCGGCTTGTGAAGAAGTTTTTCCATATGTCTAGCCTGAAGCAATCTTCAGTCAACTTGTGCCCATTGTTTCTTGTCCTCTCCTGGAGGGGGCCTTGGTGAAGAGATGCTTTCCCAAACCCTGATGTACACCCCAGTATACTTACAGGCTGCAACCAAGTCCTGTTTTTCCCCCCTCCCCCCCGCCCCCAAGTCTTCCTTTCAACAGGCTGAACAATCCCAAGTCCCTCAGCTTCTCCTCATACATCTCCATCTCCAGGCCTCTAATCATGCATGTGGCTCTCCTCTGGACTCTCTCAAGCTTCTCCACATCCTTCTTAAAGTGCAACACCCAGAACTAGACGCAGTACTCCAGTTGCAGTCTCACCAAGGCCAAGTAAAGCATGAGAATGACTTCCTTTGCTTTGCTTGAGATGCCTTGGTGGGTGTATGCCAGTGTTTGGTTAGCTCTGCCAGCTACAGCATCACATTGGTGGCTCATGTTCATTTTGTTGTCAATTATGATACCCAGGTCTTGCTGATACCCAGGTCTTGTTCTGTTGTAGTGCTGGCAAGCAGAGCACTGCCGAGCCTGCAAGTGTGTTGTGGGTTCAGGTGAAGAGATCTATTTTGTGTGTACTTGGGACACCTGGTTGTTATAGTTTGTGTGGGGTCTACTACTCAGGCTCTGGTGTTCACTAAAATTCTGTATGCATCTGATAGCTTTTGTTCTATTTTCCAAGAGAGCTACAAATCTGATCTGGCAATAAAATTATAACAAGATGACAGCTACAACTTGTAGGGGAAGAGAGCAGAGTAGCTGATAAAGAAAAAGATGCAAAGTGAAAACTAACCACCACTGACAGTAGACAAAATAAGACTGCCTATTGGTCTAAGAGAGAGGCTTTTTTAAAAAAAAAATTTAGTATTGCTCTGCAATATCTCCAGATTAATGTTTGAGTGAATGATACTACTCTAATTGCCATGGTGCAGACTGTTAACAAATGGAGCTGATTAAACAGCTTCTCTTACAACTAACTTCCATAAGTCAAGCAATGGCACAAGGTATTTTTTTTTCTTTCTTGCATGTCTAAGCTTGGAAATTCCACCAAAATGTAATTCTTCTGGACAACTCTACAATGACAGATATAGGGAAAGAGAGTTCTCAG